>NC_134573.1:68917814-69225314 GCF_050947875.1 Dermacentor variabilis
TGCCAGTGGCGTCGGCATTGGTGCTGTTCTTGCGCAACGAAAGACTGGCTTCGATGAATACGTTGTTTCCTTCGCTAGCCGCGCACTCACGAAAGCGGAAGCAAACTATTACGGTACAGAAAAAGAATGCCTGGCTGTCATTTGGCCCATAACTAAGTTTCGTCCTTACCTCTACGGTCACCCGTTCGATGTCATCACGGACCACCATGCGCTCTGCTGGCTGTCCTCCTTGAAAGATCCTTCAGGTCGCCTCGCTCGATGGGCGCTTCGCCTCCAAGAGTATGATATCCGAGTGCGGTACCGCTCAGGCCGTAAACATTCGGATGCGGATGCCTTGTCTCGCTCCCCAGTGTCAGGCCAGCCCAATAATCAGTAAATACGAATATGCGAGTCCTCCCTCACCGCCACGGATATGCTTTCGGAGCAGCAGAAGGATCCATGGATTCTTGCTATGCTGGCTTTTCTGTCAGACCCATCAGCGCCTTCTACTGGCCGTGCATTGCGTCGCCAAGCACACCACTTTGCTGTTCGTGACGGGCTCCTATACCGCCGTAACTACCTCTCGGATGGGCGAAAATGGTTACTCGTGGTTCCTCGGCATCTACGTTCGGATATATGTGCAGCGTTTCACGATGACTCGCAATGCGCACGTGCAGAAGTACTCAAAACATACGCGCGCCTGCGAATTCGTTATTACTGGCGCGGGATGTACCGGTTCGTCCGCCAATATGTCCGTTCTTGCCTCGCTTGCCAACGCCGAAAGAATACCCCTCATGCCTTAGCTGCTCCACTGCAACAATTGCCTTGTACAGGATGGGGCTTTGACAGGGTCGTAGTTGATCTTTATGGGCCCCTTCCGTGTACTTCAGATGGCAACCGCTGGGTGATAGTGGCGATTGACCATCTCACACGCTACGCCCAAACTTCGCCTCTGCCCAACGCATCTGCGCGGTATGTTGCCTGGTTCCTTCTGCGTAACATCATACTTCGCCATGGAGCCCCCAGAGAGTTGCTGAGCGACAGAGGCCTCGTCTTTCTGTCTGATGTTATAGAAGCCTTGCTCAAGGAATGCGACGTAATTCACCGTACTGCTACTGCATACCACCCGCAAACTAGTGGCATGACTGAGCGCTTTAACCGCACTCTTGGCGATATGTTAGCCATGTACGTCGCATCTGACCAAACCAATTGGGACCGAATTCTGCCCTTCGGGACATACGCTTATAATACCGCCACACAGACCACTACAGGATTTTCCCCGTTCTTTATTCTTTACGGACGCGAGCCTTCCTGCACAATGGACACGATCCTTCTGTATCGCCCTGACACAACGGAGGCTACTACCCTGTCCGAAGCTGCTGCACATGCGGAAGAGTGCCGAAAGTTCGCCCGCAGATTTACTTCGGAAGATCAGCAGCGACAGAAGCACCTTCGGGATATTCCCTCTTCTCTGGCACCTTATGCCCCTGACTCTCTAGTCTGGCTTTGTGTTCGAGCTACCAGCCCTGGACTTTCACCTAAGCTTGTGCCCAAGTACCAGGGTCCCTACCGTGACGTCAGTCAAACGTCTCCTGTGAACTATTTGGTAGAACCCCTTGAGCCGCCTTGCGATAAGCGCCGCCGAGGGCGCGAAATCGTGCACGTTCAGCGGCTCAAGCCGTCCTTTGATCCACCTGTGCTATCTTGCCCGTAGGTCGCCGAGACGGCTCCTTTTCTCCGGGGAGGCAAGTGTACTGGAGAAGAACGAGCAGCAGGCACTGCTTCGAGAAAGACGACGACAACGAGTGGTCGGAAGCCTTGTGTCTGTCGTCGAAGCTCTGTGTCCTCTCGCTACGTGCTCTGCTATCTGAGCGTCTAATCAATTGAACTATAACGCATCTCGACAGTAATCATTTCTGCTTCAGCAATGCTGGCGCGACCAAGACGCGGGCGTGTATCGTCCAGTAACTCGATCGATCGGTGCAGTAGTGATAAAGGAATGAACTCCGGTCATGTTCAGTGCATCTTTTTTTTTTTTTTTCTTATGGGGTTTTACGTGCCAAAACCACTTTCTGATTATGAGGCACGCCGTAGTGGAGGACTCCGGAAATTTTGACCACCTGGGGTTCTTTAACGTGCACCTAAATCTAAGCACACGGGTGTTTTCGCATTTCGCCCCCATCGAAATGCGGCCGCCGTGGCCGGGATTCGATCCCGCGACCTCGTGCTCAGCAGCCTAACACCATAGCCACTGAGCAACCACGGTGGGTGATGTTCAGTGCATCGTGCACATATATAATTTCTCGGCACGCGTGAACTTCGGCCACTGCTAGCGCGTGCAAGAGAAGCGGTTTCTATTCTTGGGCAGCGCACACACAAACGAAACATGAGAAAGAAGACAGGACAAGGGCTGAAAATATTTATATGAATGAAACAGTTATATACTAAGTAATCATGAAATTCAGGTGGGTTACATATAAAACCCGTCATACACTCACGAATGATCAATGAACGAGCTCTCTTCGTTTGCTAGTTGTTTACTTCGTTCGGCGCACCGCAGTAATCCATGTCTGTCATCTGCTTTTTTCGTACCATTTTCTTGCGAATCGGCATAATTTCACTGGTGGCATCAACCCTTTCGTGTTTACATTTCTGTCGTGACAGTTAACAACACAATAATAATTTCCGGTCAACCGAAGAGGCGCCGTCGCAAACAAGAGACGTTCCGCGCGCAGCGCGAACTGAACGCGAGCGCTACCGTGTCGGGAAACGGCGGCGGAAACCTACACCCGTTGGAGGTGAGATCATTCCGCCAGGGGAGAAACGAGCGCTGGCGTCTAGGATGAAACTTGGCGATCGGACCTCTATTGAAAGAAAATGCAATCGATGATGGCAAATTATTAAGTGGTATGACGCAATTACGAAACTTGCTAGCATGGGATGGAGTCGGTTGACGCAGGGCGGGTGTAATTGTATACCTCTGGTAGAGCTGTTCGTGGTACAGCAGCGTACAGTACGTGGGAAAGGCTGTTATGACGGATGGAATATGTTTACTCTAGGGTAAATTGGGGTGCAACAAAATCCGCAATTTATCAAGCAAACTATATGTTGAAAACCGGCCTCCCCACGGTACTGCTTCCCGCACGCAATTATGGAAGGGTCCGATTTCAGCCCTAATCTACTTCTCTAATGAGACATGCTCCCGGCGACGGACCACTGCCGTCCATCTAGCCTCACAAGATTGCGTCTATGTATACCGCGTGTCCCACGTTAATTTGGACCAAAATGTTTATAAAACCCAAGAGCCCTAGAGAAATCTTACCGACTGCACAGTAGCCGTAGTCTTTTGTACGTACAGCCAGTATCGTTTCATCACGTAGTATTCATTAATTGTTTTAGAGCGCAGCTCTTTGGCGTCCGTTCCTGGGTTTCGCGTCGTCGTCGGCGTTGTCGTCGGCGTTGTCGTCGGCCTCGTAACCAGCTCCGCCCCCCTTTCATCCCCCCAGCGCTAGCAGCGACCGACTGATACCGCTGGATGCCGCTGACGCCGCTAGAGAGTCAAGATAACGTGACTGCATAGAACACCGTCGCCGCCATGCAGAAAGAGTATCAGTCAAAGGCATCAGTCAGTCGCTGCTATCTCTTCCCTCCTCCCTTTATCGTGTTGTCCGCTTGCTGCGCGCGCTTCTGCCCCCATCGTTTGCCGCTGGGTGTACACGCCGCCCCCCTCCGCTTCCGCTTACTGCTGGTTGCTCTCGACTGCGGCGATGAGCCTCCGCTTCGGCGGCGCGAACTGCAGGGTCTTCTCGGCGGCGGCGATGAGCTTCTGCTTCAGCCTCGCTTACTGCTGGTTGCTCTCGACGGCGGCAATGAGCCTCCGCTTCGGCGGCGCGAACGGCAGGGTCTTCTCGGCGGCGGCGCTTAGCCTCTGCTTCCCCCACGGCTGTGACAACCTCGCGAGGCACTTGTATACATCTCGTCTTTGAGAATCAAGCATTGGTGTACCAAGTCGAACATATATCAGTCTATTTCTCCGACCACAAAGCTTCCTTCATGACTGTCAAGAACTGTTAGTGGAGTCTTTGTTAAAGGAATACGTGTGAAAAATAAAAAAAAAATTCTGTGATAGCGCATACATGTGTTGCTCGATTTCTTTGCCTCAATCTATCCAAAAGGTGAAACAGCTTATTTGCTGCGCTCAAATTTCGCATTAGGAAGTAACGTAATCGTCGGTAATTTTTTAATTAGTGAACTTTCTAATTATTGCTCCAATCGCAAACATGTCAATTAGAAAGTTGTAGGGGACCTCAAATAACGTCCGAATGAAGCATTTGTTTCGTGCCCAGCTTTGCGTTGTTGGTTTTTCCGAGAAAAAACGAAACCGTGCGAAACAACCAAAATACGTAATAGATACGCGCTCGCGCGCCGCTACTCAGGCGCTCCCACGCGAAGAGTCACGGATACACTGCTTTACCAGCGCTGCCAGCTCGATACAGGGCTTCACGCTATGTGATGGTCGCAGCGTGATGAGAACACGCCGGTGACGCAATGATAAGCGTAGTGGAGCCGTAGGGGTATGATTTCGAGGCTGGGAAACCGTGACGATACACTTTGCACTGTTATATTGCGCACTTCTTTTAACGCGACAGCGTTAAGGAGACCGTGTCGTAGAAAATCCGGCGTCTCGCGTCGGCTAAAAATAGTTTTCGACCACCCATACCCAGGCCCTCCATTTGACGCAAGGAATTTAGCGAACTAATTGAATATCTCAAGCTAAAATACGCGGAAAAATCGTGTACTACGACTTACAACCTACAGATACGATAGCTCTGGGATTGTAATTTGACTATGCAAAAAAAGAAATAATTGTATCACGCGAAAACTCAGAAACCCCTTCACACACACAAACAGGCCAAGGTAAGTATACCTGGTAGCGACGCTTCCTTAGGAGCCCATACGTTCAAAACCTGGCGGTCCATCGGCGGTTCATAGATCTTAGCGCCATCTGTATGTGGTGGGAACACTTCCGGCGGAAGAAAAAATAATGTGACGCCATGTCCGTTAAAAGCAGAAGTGACGTCATTTTGTTTTCGAAGGCGCGAAATTTGTTTTGCTGGCCTGCTTTTGAAGTTTTGAAATTCCCCACCATTCGACTTGATGGGCGTTTCGAGCTTTCAGCGCGGAAAGCGATGCAGGAAAAGCCAGCCGTACGGTTGTAGAAATCGCAACCCTGCACAGAACATATTTTCTTCGGAGGCCGACGAAAGCTTTAGGTGTGGAGTGCTGATCCTATCGTCGGACGCCAAGCCCGTCGGCCGGCGCAGTCGCACGTAAACAACCACATAATTATCCGGCGGTCGTAACTCCCTACTTTTGACTGAACAGGTTAAGAAGCGATGAAGCTACCCGCGTCACCAAATTCATACAAACTTCGACAAGCAAGAAAGCACAAACTGTGAGGGAGCGTATTTCAACAGGTGAACTTTACGAGTGCGCCTTTCTGCCCATTTCAAGACGTGCATTGCATTGCGAATGATAGTGGCGTCAACGCCCCCTGTAACGATGGGCGCTGAAAATAAATACATTTATTAATAATGATAAAATGGAATAAACTTTCATTTTTTTAACTCGTCACGAATATATAAAAGTGACCAGGAATTTTATTTTCGTTGCATGAATCTAACTGTGTCTCGCTTGAATTTAAAAAAACGCTTTTTTCTTTCCCAATGTTTGTTTCCTCCAAACATAGTCGCGCTCCAATCGCTGCTCCCATTACCCTACCCCCCCCCCCCCCCCGCTAATGTCGCTGACAATCCGTACTGAACCGCTTTTCGCCCGAAACTTCGCGACCTATTTGAATCGACCTTGGACAGGCCGCGGCGTCCGCCACTTGCGAGCGCCGGCGCGATGGGTGTCTTGGGGGCCACGGAGCGGCGGGCCCGGTTCCTTGCAATACGTCCAGATGGCGCTAGCCTCCGTCGCATCGCGGCCCACGCAAGAGGCCGCGTTTCCAACACAAAGCCCGCGTTCGTGCATAGCGTAGCGTTTTCCGGTAAACATTAAAGTTTTAGTTTAGGGGACGCAAGTGGCTTGCGTACGCAAGAACTAGGGGCGACGGTACTGCGCATGCGCAGACGGTTCAGCGCATGCGCAGTACCGCGGCCCCTAGTTCTTGCGTACGCAAGCCGCTTGCGTCCCCTAAACTAAAACTCTCTATTAGAGAGTTTTAGAATATATAGGGGCCCCTAAGAAATAGCGTCGAAGCCACTGCGCCTGCGCGAGACGCAAACTGCGTTTGGGTTTTGCGTTGGGAGCGCTGTCACCGATTTAGCGGGAGCCAAAATAGCGGCCTCAAAAGCTTTGCGTCAGCAAACATGGCGGCACCCATCGAAGCGATGGCTCTAACCTAGCACCAACCTGAGTTCGATTCGTGGTAACGCGTGAAGTTCGCAAGCCGGGAAAAGTGACTACGGTTATCGCTTTTTCTCAACTAGCGTGTGTTATGAAGATTGATTCATTAGACGCCGCTGATTCGGATTTCGATTGTAGATTTTATCGCTCGTAGACCTAACACGGCTAAGCTTGGCTGGTGAAGGCACGTTAAGTTGGTTTGCTCAAAACTAAGCGCTACTAATTGTTTGCTGCTTACAGAATAACATTACATTGTAATTAAACGCGAATACACGCAAGTCAAAATTACTATTCCTATCATAAAATGGTATATTTTATTTAATTATTTCTAATAGCTTTTCTTTGACGCCGTAGTGGCGCTGTCAGCGCAAGACGCTATCCGCAAACACAAAGCCCTATTCTAAAACGTCTATTCTAAAACTCCTCACTCCTGCGTGCCCCAACGCTAACACCCGCAAAGCTCTTTGGGGCCCAAACTATTGGGGCCCCTATTCTGAAGCTCTCTATTATGGTTACACACGCTCCAGTTGCCGGGAAGCGTGAGAAGGATCAGGGATATTGAATGCTATCGCGTTCGACTCTTAAAGACGAAGTTTATGCGTCCTCCAAATATTTTTTTAAACATTGGTTGAATTTCTTTTGTAGCTTTGTTTCATGATATGCGAAGGTTAAAGCTATCCGGAGTGCCTCATGATGGAGCACAACATGCTTGCCTTCGCAGATGCTGACGCTTATCGCACCACGCTACTTAGGTCGCGAAACCTCTCGAGCCATCCTACATGACGAAGCCTTGTACTATGCGGCAATAAACGAATGCAGCCGCAAATCTTTCAAAGGTTGCTTTGAGGCGCTTGAGCAGCGGCGCGCGAGGGTGCATCTATTCCATATTTCGAGTATTTCGCTGGCTTTTGTTTTTTCTTGGAAAAAAACAAAACAACGAGGCACACTTCCTCAGGAAATAAATGCTTGATTTGGAGGTTAATAAAGGTGCCCTACAACGTTGCAATTTACATGTTTGCGATTCAAGCAATAAATGAAAGAACCACTAATTAAAAGCAATTAATACTTCGCGATGAAATACAAAATACTCCCTATAAGTACACACGATTGCCGTTACTATGCAGTCGGTATGATTTCTCTAGTGCTCCTGTTTTTTAAAAAATATCTCCGTCTAACTGGCACAGCCGGTATAGTCACGCACTGAACTAAATACTTGACTTGTCGTGTTTGGCTCTCCTTCGTGTGTCCCCGTTTCTTGCGCCAAATATGAAATTGAGTCAAATATGAGTTCTTACAAGCTCGCCAATGTTTCAGTTCTGATACACTAACTTACAGCCAGCGTCAGAAGATTGCGTACCATGGGATTTGAGAAAACGAATTTCCCAGCAGTTCGTGACTGTAGGCAGCAAAACAGTACAACACTGCACGTTTCGCACATACTAGAGAATATGATGGCAAACTGAAAACCAGTTAGGCTGCGGAAATATTTAGCTTTTTTTGCTGATGCCGTCGTCCATAAACGTTTGACGCTGACTGCGAGCTTTAAATAGCACATCGTTGGATACATTTGCGAAACGGCGATCGCCGTCCGCGCATACCTGGCGCAACGTGTGAAGAGTGGCCTGTCGAAGCATTCTTCGGCCGGGCGCTTCGGGGAGACGCAGCTCTCCAGACAGTTGTAGAGGGAGGCGAACCGATTCCCACCTCGGTTGCAGAGGTCCGACGCCTCCAGCGCGTTCGTCGGGACGCAAGCGTTCGCCGCACGACGGTAGTGGAACTCGAGCGGTGGATGCCCGCAGAAGGTGTAGAACACGGAGCCGCAAGATGGACGGGTCTGCGCGAAGATCACGCGCGAACCCTCGTGATGCAGAACAACACAGACACATGAAGGGCGTATTGTTTTCTTGATAATTATCAACAGCCCTCTTCTGACCCAGAAGCACGATTGCGTGATGTCACGCGTCTAACTCAAACGTTTATCTTTGAGTTGCTGCCCACGGCGTTTATTTTATAGAGCTCTGCGAACTACTCGAGCAGAGGGGAGACTACACCTAATTAAGTTTAAATGTTTAAATCAATACGGAAGAATGAAGAAATGGTGTCATTTTAAATGTTGCGTACAATATTTTTAGGGTTTTACCAAGCAATACTACGTCAAATCCTAGAACAGCTGCATCTCTAAGTGCTAGGAGCGTCTAAGAGCATCCCTTAGCTCTAATAGCTAAGAGCTGCAACTCGTAATCACCTAGAACACAGGATGCTATGTTATTTCAGTCGTATTCCAGGACGTCTGATCCATATAGTTCCCTGTTGTTTGTGCGACCAGAATATTTTAAAGGGCGTCTCTGCTGCTTGTAATTGGCGTTTCAAGAAAACGTTCGAGCAAGCATTACCTATGAATATACATGGTGTATTGTATACTTCAATTATTATTAAAAAGTTTTCCATTTTGAAATAAAAGGATGGTTCCTTGAGTTACATGCCGTCAGCGGAGCCGACTACGGGGTGACGAGTGATACGTGGTAGAGCTAGTCGCTAATTAACAAAAATCAATTAATTTTTTTTGTCAGCAGGGTCATCGTAATGGGGAAATTGAAGTGAGCTCTCTTCTGCACAAGCCACATAAACTTTTGGATCTGGAAAAGTTCGATTACCTGCGGGACTGTGTCAGCACAAAAATCGGCCACAAGAGTGCGTGAAGCCGAAACTGCAGGGAGGCTGCAGCGAGCAGAAAGCTGCGCCCCTCGAGACGACGTTATGCTTACGTCATCCTGCGGGGGGCAGCCAGCGCGCTGCGACAGCGAAGAGCATGGAGCCGGCTCTGAAGGAACCATTCTTTTGTTTATGCATCTCATTGTATTTTAGGATGGCTATCTATAAAAAGCCTTCGGAGCTATGCAAAGGGCGAAGGCAGCTGGGTAGGATCAGGTAACAGCAGATTTGTTAAAGGATGGTGGGCAGATTGTTCTAGAAAAACTGGCCACCCTGTATACGGAATGCCTCAGGACCTCGAGCGTACCGGAATCTTGGAAGAATACCAACATAATCTTAATCCATAAGAAAGGGGACGCCAAAGACTTGAAAAATTATAGACCGATCAGCTTACTGTCCGTTGCCTACAAAGTATTTACTAAGGCAATCGCAGATAGAATTAGGAACACCTTAGACTTCTGTCAACCAAAGGACCAGGCTGGATTTCGTAAAGGCTACTCAACAATAGACCATATTCACACTATCAATCAGGTGATAGAGAAATGTGCGGAATATAACCAACCCTTATACATACCTTTCATTGATTACGAGAATCCGTTTGATTCAGTCGAAACCTCAGCAGTCATGCAGGCATTAAGGAATCAGTGTGTAGACGAGCCGTATGTAAAAATACTGTAGGATATCTATAGCGGCTTCACAGCCATCGTAGTCGTCCATAAAGAAAGCAACAAAATCCCAATAAAGAAGGGCGTCAGACACGCAGATACCATCTCTCCATGCTATTCACAGCGTGCTTATAGGAGGTATTCGGAGACCTGAATTGGGAAAATTGGGGATAAGAGCTAATGGAGAATACCTTAGTAACTTGCGATTCGCTGATGATATTGCCTTGCTTAGTAACTCAGGGGACCAATTGCAATGCACACTCACTGACCTGGACAGGCAAAGCAGAAGGGTGGGTCTAAAAATTAATCTGCAGAAAACCAATGTTTAACAGTCTCGGAAGAGAACAGCAGTTTACGATAGGTAGCGAGCCACTGGAAGTGGTAAGGGAATACACGTACTAAGGGCAGGTAGTGACCGCGGATCCGGATCATGAGACAAATAATGAGAAGAATAAGAATGGGCTGGGGTGTGTTTGGCAAGCATTCTCAGATCATGATCAGCAGGTTGCCATTATCCTTCAAGAGAAAGGTGTATAACAGTTGTGTCTTACCAGTACTCACCTACAGGGCAGAACCCAGGAGGCTTATTGCAAAAAGGGTTCTATTTAAATTGAGGACGACGCAACGAGCTATGGAAAGAAGAATGATGGATGTAACGTTAAGGGATAAGAAGAGAGCAGATTGTGTGAGGGAACAAACGCGAGTTAATGACATCTTAGTTGAAGTCAAGAAAAAAAAATGGGCATGGGCAGAGCATGTAATGAGGAGGGAAGATAACCGATGGTCATTAAGGGTTACGGACAGGATTCCAAGAGAAGGGAAGCGTAGAAGGGGGCGGCGGAAAGTTAGGTGGGCGGATGCAATTAATAAGTTTGCAGGGCCAACATGGCCACAATTATCACATAACCGGGGTAGTTGGAGAAGTATGGGAGAGGTCTTTGCCCTGCAGTGGGTGTAGCCAGGCTAATTATGATGATGATCTATAAAAGCCGGAGTCATATCTTCGGCAAGAGCCATATCGAAAAATGCGCCCTCGTGGGCACGCGAGAACGTCCCACAAAGCCCGCGGCCGATGCTACAGTGTACTAGAATATTCTAGTACACTGTACCGACGCTACGCAGCTTTAAAGCTGCGGGCGCACGCAAGGGACCGTGCATGCTCCTGCGTACTGCGCATGCGCACTGTCGCCTCCACGGGTTTCCTGCGTACGCAGAGCTGCTGCGGGCGCCCAACTAAAACTGCCTCGTATCACATTCGCAAAATTTTTACGCAACTCGGCATTGGACGCGGCGAAGCAGACGGCCGAGAGCGTTCTTTGGCACTGTGCGAAGATAGCAAGCTTGGCGGTGTTGGCTCGGCATAGCGCCAGAAGTGCCAGAAGCGCCTTGACACATCCGGTTGAGAGTCAAGCACATCCTTGTGGAAAGTGATCGTATCCGGGGTATCCAGGCAACGACAGCTTCTACCTACTCGGCCAGATAGCCGACGACGGCAAACCCAATCGCGGGGAGACAGGAAACGAAATCTTTGCTGCTTCGCTTTAAAATCTGCTAGTAGCAAAAGATGAGACTCCTTCGTACACTTTATACCGCATCTCTTTACGTGAATAGATGCCAACTGTATACTCACCGGTCGTCGAAACGGAAAGACCAGCGCGCCCTCCTCGTCATCCTGAGCACCGTACACGCCAGCGGCGGGCTTCTTCCGGGAACTCTCCTTCTTCCGGTGTCCCGTCAAGAGCCTCTTGCTGGCGCGACGCGCGGCGCTCTTTGCCCGGGCCGTTGTTATTACGAAGGTCGCGGCTTTCTTCCGGGCACCCCTTGTCACCGATTCGGCAAAGGTGACGCCGGGCACTCGGGTCGTTCGTCCTTCGAGCAGTCCTGCTTTGGTATATACCAGGCCGTTGCTGTCGTTCGCGGCAAGTCCGCGGCGCCACGACTTCCCCAGGGCGCCTTCGTCGACGTACTGCGTCACCAGGGGCTGCAGCATGACCCCGTCCGCTCGCACCGCGATAGCGATCACGAACAGCAAGAGCACGGCGGCGAGCGCCGTCAGTCCCGCCATGGGCACGCAGGAGGCCCAGGGAAACGGCGCGCCGAGAAGCGGGTACTTGGAACGTCGTTTCTCGGACTCGGCGATCTGCTGCCCATCGCTGGCCGCGTTCGACGCGGCCGTCATCTCGAGGCTGCTCGTTGAATTCACCGTGCTGCTCTCGTCGTCCGGTGCAGAGCGGGCGCTCCAGAAAGAGAACGAAGCACTGCTACGTCCCGAGGGACCTTCAAATCGAATCAATAGTTGCGTGGACATATGTTAGGTTAAGCGTACAGAGAAATGCGAATAGGACGGTCCCGAAGTCTCAGATTGCACCAGAACACTCACGAACGGGGATTGGTGTAGAAGCTGCACAAGGCAGCCTAAAAAAAGTTATTTACCGGACAAATAAAAACAGCCTAAGCAACTAGAGAATGTTATACAACACTGTACGGTATTACCGAATAAAACAACATTCGCACCACCCTATGCAAAACTATAGAACAATAGTAGTGCAAACTGCTAAGCAACCTCGAAGAAATGTTCGCAAAAAAAAATATTTGCTGTATGCTGGATTAGTTTGCAGGAAAATAATCTCTCAGGTAAAGTGCTTACTCAACAGTTTATATTCCTTTAAATTTTGAAGCCATCTATGCGTAATTAGTGCGCGGTATACAAAGTAAAAAGCTGTCGAATAATTTAGAATCTAGCGGGGCCATTATATGTCAGCAAATAAGTGTAATGAATGCGCAAGAAAGTTGCTTCGCGAGTACATTAGAGAGGATAAGTGCTAAATTTTTTCATTCAATATCCTTTACAGACAACCAGAAATGTATGAACTATTAGCGTACGAACCCTTCAGCGTTCCTATAGATGAGAGTGGGGCTTCCCGACGTCCTGCGGTTTCGTCCTGTAGCCAGGGATGTGGGTCGTCTACGCTGTCGCCGTATTGCCTGTCATTTTGCGCCGCAGTACTACCCGGCTCTGGTATCGCGACAGGCGGTTCCAGGCTTGCTGTCTGGGCGTGCCAGTACAGGGCTTGCGTGGGTATCCACTGACCTTGTTGGTTCCATGATCGCTCTCGTGCCTGACGTTGTTCCCCGTTGAGGAGCGATGGCATCGCGCAGAAACCTCCCTGGAATGCGGCGTCGTACAGAGGAGCAGACGGCTGGGCAGGGTCCATGTTGTTGCTCCCGTGGCTTTTTCTTGAGGCAAGGCGACAAACAGCGGGTTTGCAGATGGCTTCGTTCTTTAGTGCGTGTCGCCAGTAGCTCAACAGTAATTCGCGGCGACGGCAGGGCGTACAGGAAACGAGCGCGCACAAGCCCCGGCTGCTACCTTTTCTTTGTCGGCACGAGCGGAGAAACATGCATGGCAGATCGATGGACGAGCGCTTCCGTGTATATAATCATAAGGCTAGAATTCGTAGGCATGATGAAGCCCCAGGTAATGGCACAAACCCACTGAGGGGGATAGGCCACGAATCGGGTGGTAATATGACTCAATACATAAAATGAAATAAATTGGTTAATAAATAAATAACTCGAAAAAAGAAAGGAAAACAAATAATCCACGATGTAAAATAAACTATGAATACATGAGATGAAGTATTGATCAATACTATGGTGCGCCTTGCGTTGATAGGAATGTTAAAAAAAAAAAAAGGATATACCTAAACTTGAGTAAGTTAAATTATGAATAGTAATAGTAAGATTTGAACTGTGAATTGGTGCTTTTACTTTTTGAATTTTCTAAACTGCAGTAGAAATAAATCAATTCCTCAAACTAAAAACTATTAACTAGGCATTCTTTTTGTGCCACATAGGAAATTATAAATGGCTAGGCAAACGTTCCTGTGACTATATCCCAAAACTGTTGCTCCAAGGGAGAGTATAACAGTGCTGCTTAAAGGTAATCCTAAATTTTGAAGTGGAATTTCTAGACATAGTTTTCGATGATTAGAAAACCGCCGGCATGATAATAAAAAATGATCTTTAGTTTCTGGTTCATTACAGAGGTAGCATAGAGGGGATACCGCCAGACCACATCTGTGCAAGTAAACATTAAGTGTTGGAATACGGCAACGCAGCCTAGTTAATGAAACTTCAAATTTCCGGTTAGGACACCATTGCCGGTTCCAAGAATAATTTAAGTGTAAAAAATCTGAAGATTTTGCTAATGACAGAGCTTTTTTGTCCTCGCTCAAAGAAAATTTCCGATATCTGGCTGCAGTAATGTGCGCAGTTGTCGGCAGCACAAATAGCACAGGACCTGCTAAAGAAGCTCTTGCTAAGGAATCGGCTTTTTCATTAATATGAATGTCTCGGTGGCCAGGGACCCATACTATATGCACTAAACTTAAGTGAGGTGGAGCTAATGAATAAAACGAGTTTCCGGTTGGCGACTTTGTAGACGCAGTAAGTGCGCTGCATACAGATAGAGAATCTGTGACGATAATAACTCTTGTAATATGAATGGGTAATTTCCGCAAGGCAAGAACTATTGCCAGAAGTTCGGCATGAAAAACTGATGTGTAATCTGGTAGGCGAAGTGAAAAAGACCAATTGAGGGATGGTGAGTAGATACCCACACCTGCCTTCTCTTCACGCGAAGAAGCATCGGTCGCAATACTTTTATTTTGAAACGGGCCAAATAATCTTGTAAACGGTCATTCAAATATGTTGTGGGCAGAAATTTCGCATTGTGTGGAAAAATGTCTGCAAATTCAATTTTCAGTGACCCCGGAGACCTATGGAGCGGAATTATTTCTCTAAGGCGAACATTTAAAGGTGCTAATTGCGCTTGCACAAATAAAACTTGCGGGGTATGGAACCGTGACCACGTGGTCTCAAAAAGTGGACCTGGTTCACTAATAAATGCATATTATCCACGTCGTAGCGAAGAATCATAAGCTCTTAAGTAGGTTTGAACCGTAAGCATGCGGAATCGTGTGTGAAGAGTAGGTAGGCGCGCTTCCTGGTATAATACATTATTAGCAACGAATTTGGGAAGACCTAAACATAGTCGAAGAGCTTCTCTTTCTAACAGAACAAGGGGCCTTAATTTATATTTTGCACTTCCAGAGAACAAAACACAACCGTTTTCAAGATACTCTGAAATTTCTGGTAATTGACAAAAGTACGCGTCGGAGACTCCAGGGGAATAACAGGGCAGACAATGTCAAACCTAATGGGTAGATGGTCACTATTTGAAGCTGAGTCGACAGTAGACCAGGAAGTTACGGAAATTCCTGAACTGGCAAATGTTAGAATAATACCCTGAATAAAGGTAGCTGACTTCGTGTTTAAGCAACAAAAATTTTGATTAATTGCCCAGTCGGAGAATCGCTTGCCACATGAGTCCGTTTTGAAACCCCAAGATACATGATGCGAATTAAAGTCTCCGGCTATCACAATTTCTTTCCTACAAGAGTTGACAACGGTATCGAGGAAACGATTATCATGCACGCCTGTGGGAAAATATGTATTAACTAAGGAAAATGGGGAACAACCAGGGTACAATGGGGAAAGACAAAATTGAGAGCCGCAAATCCTACGTCGACGTCACATCAGCTCCAGTTGCGCTAGCGATTCGAAACTCATCTGCTGTTGCTATGTGGTGCCTAATCGTCAGTTACTCAGTAATTATATGCTGTATAGAAATTTTCGACGACATTTGAGGCGTAAATAATAGCAGTTTCACTACAAGAAAGGGAGGTAGCACTAGGGATTCCTAGCAGACTTGTACGTAACGAATTATACGTACATAAAAACTAGTAATCCATTACACTTTTCACCAGTTCTGCAATTGATCCATTATTTCATTTACTCTGTAAGACTCACTTGAACACAATTACTCGTTTAATATGATTAGCAATTTTTTGTAATTTCAGCACTTTCAGCGGGCTATCTTTCATCCTGTCTTTCTGTCTGGTTGGGTCTCCAACCGTTTTCCCGCCAACCTGGGTAAAGGGGTAGTCTATGGTCTAATCTAATGGGTACAGTATCGGGCTGAGGGAGCGGGGTTCGAAACCAACCGTCGGACCAACTTGGGACACTGAGTATATGTGCCAGTGGGTATGAGACGCTCTTCAATGAACGTGTTTGACGCCAACGTGTGTCTTTCGGTATGTTCCACGCTGTATGTCCGCTCCTCAATAAAAAAAATTAATTTAACCAAATGCAGGGCGTAATAGGTGAACCCCCGACGTATATATTGTCGCGGTACAACGCGGACAGAAGACAGGGAGACGTTCAAGAATAGGACAACCTGTTCAAGAGAGAGAGAGAGATAGAGAGAGAGAAAGCTTTATTTGGTCCATTAAGGGTTTAGCGTTCGGTCTTCGTCTTCATAGCTGCAGACGCTTGACCTTCTTAGCAGGGTTGGGCCCCTAGTCCAGGGCTCCACTGAACCGCGCTGCTTCACTTGCGTGCTGCACCATTGCCCTTTGGGCGGCGAGCTCGCAGCTGGTGAGCCGGCTCTCCCACTGCTCCGCACTCGGGGTTTTGTGTTGGTGGAATGTGTAGTTACGTTTACACTCCCAGGTTATGTGGTAAAGCGTGGTGGTTGCCCCGCACCACGGGCATGTGTTCCTAAATTGTGTAGGATACATCTTGCTTAGTTAGATAAGTTAGAGAAGGTTCCAGTTTGCAGCCTCCGCCAACTAGCTGCTTCTTGCTGTGTTAAGGCTTTGTGTGGCGGGGAGTATGTAATTCTCTTGCCTCTGTGGTAGTTCAGTAACTCTGAATAGCCGATCTCCACGGTGAGGGGCTGTGCCAGGGCGTGTGGCCGCTCGACTCGGTACGTGATCTCGCGAGTCAAGCTGTCTGCCCTTTCATTTCCTTCTATCCCCGTGTGTGCCTGAATCCAGATTAGTTTGTGGGTTTCGGTGTGTCTGAGGTGTTCTGCCTTGCGGAGGATAGCTAAGGCAGCCCTGCAGATTCTACCCTTTGTGTAGTTCCTGCATGTCTCTTTTGAATCCGTTAAAATGATCATTGATTTGTCTTTTCGATAGCCCTCAGCCGCTGCCAGCGCAACAGTGACCTCCTCCGCTTCCACTATCCTGGCGCTACTTGTAGTTGCGCAGGTGATTAGCTTGCCTGCGTTGTCAACCACTACCGAAGCTGCCTTAATGTAATTTGTATGTCTATTCCATGGATACAGAGTTGCATCCGTGAAAACCGTGTTTTCTAGTTTGGCTAAACGCCTTTCCACATAATGTGCCCGCGCCTGCCTTTTGGCCGCGTGGAGATTTGGATCCATGTTTTTCGGAATGGGATTGACCTGTAGGGTCTTACGGATCTCGTCGGGTATATCGGCGGATCGATCGAGATGCCTCCTTGGGTCGCGACCTAACCTTTTCAGGAGCGCTCTTCCCGTAGCCGTGTCCCCGAGTCGGTGAAACTGTGCTCCAAGCTGTGCTTCTGCCAGTTAGGCGAAGATGTTGCTAATCCCTAGCTGTAGCAGCTTGTCGTTCGGTGTGTTTCTTGGTAGGTGGAGCGCCGTCTTGTAGGCCTTCCGCAGGATTGTCTCTGCTTGTTCCGTTTCGCTCTTGATCATGGGGTGGTATGGCAGCGAGTAGATTACCCTGTTGACTATGAGGCTTCTGACGAGCTTTAGCGTGTCGTCTTCTTTCATCCCATGCCTTCGGTGGGAGACTCTGGTTATCATTCTGCCTACCTGTTCAGCCGACTTGCTGAGCAGGCTGAGCGTGTGGCTGCATTTCCTGCTTGCTTGTAGCCACATTCCCAGGACTCTTATCATGTTCCTCTCCGGGATGTATTGCCCTTCCAGTTTCACCTCGAGTGGTGCGTCAGTGGGGTGCCTCCCTACCCTCAGTAGCTCAGACTTCTCTGTAGAGCAGGCTAGTCCTCTTTCCTTCTCGTATCTTTCTACGCAGCTTGCTACTTGTTGTAGCTTCTCCTGTTTCTCTCCCAGGGATCCATGGTTCACCCAGACCGTGATGTCGTCTGCGCACATCGCGTGCTGGATGCCCTGGATTCTGCTGAGTCTTTCTGCTAGGCCGATCATCGCCACATTAAAGAGTATGGGCGAGATGACTGAGCCTTGGGGTGTGCCTTTGCTTGGGGTGGTGAAGACATCACTCCTCAACTCCCCTAGTCCCACTGTGGCCGTTCTGTTGGTCAGGAAGTCTTTGACATAGTCGTGGATTCTTCTCCCGCAGTTGGTGTAATTTAGCCCCTCCGTTATAGCGGCCTGGCTGACGTTGTCAAAAGCACCTTTTATATCAAGTGCCATGACTATGTTTTCCCCATTCTTGGGCATTGTCTCCAGGACCTCTTCTTTAAGTTGCAGAAGCACGTCCTGCGTCGAGAGGTTCGCCCTGAAGCCGAACATGGTGTCTGGGTAGAGCCTCTTGTTTTCTAGGTGTTGCTGGATGCGTTTCGTGACGATCCTCTCGTATAGTTTTCCCAGGCAAGAAGTGAGGGAGATTGGTCTGAGATTCTCGATCTGCAGCTTCTTGTCTGGTTTGGGAATCATGACTACCACAGCATGCTTCCACTCGGCTGGTATCTTTCCTTCTTCCCAAAGCTTGTTGAAGTAGGCCGTCAACTGATCTACTGCCTCATCGCTTAGGTTCCTTATGAGAGAGTTTCTAATTCGATCTGCTCCTGCCGCTGTGTTTTTCGTGATGTCTCTCAATGCCGCGGTGACTTCCTCTCTGGTGATAGGCTTGTCCATGTCTGAGTTTTCTTCTCCGAGATAATCTCCTTCATATCCCTTGGGTTCGTCAGTGCCGTAGCATTTGGTTCTGACTTCACCGAGGAGCTGCTCGTCTGTTCCCTGATATTGGTGCGCTAGCCTTTGAATTGCTTTGCCGCTTTCTGCTTTAGTCTTGGCAGGGTCCATTAAAGCCTTAAGAATACGCCATGTTTTAGCCGTGCTGTGTCCCATTCACAAGGTGCTGAACTGTTGCCACCCTTGCCTGGCTAGGTGTGTTGCGTACTCTTCTGCTTGGAGTGTTACCGCAGCTATTTTCTTCTGTAACTTCTTATTACATTTCTGCCTTTTCCACCTTCTGGTGGGACCGCGTCTTGCCTCCCATAGCTGGAGTAGCCGCTTGTCTACCTCTGGTGTTTCTTCGGTTTTATCTACCTCCTTGGTATACATTTCCTGTATTTGTTTAAGTTGTTGGCACCACTCCCCTATCGAGGTGATGTTGCCCTCCAGCTGCCGGCAGTGGTGTCTAAAGGCGTCCCAATCCGTGAGGCGAGCTGTGCCGATCTTCCTCTTGACATTTTCTGCTACGGTGCTTACTCTTATAATGTGATAGTCACTGCCAAGGTTTTCTAGCAGGTTCTCCCATACCACTTGCTTTGCTCCTTTGACGAAGGTTAGGTCGGGACACGTGTATGGGCTAACGCGGTTGCCCTGTCTAGTTGGTTGATTCTCATCCGTAAGGAGCTCGCATCTGATGCTCTCTGCAGCTACACAGATATTTCGCCCCTTCTTTTCGTCTTTGGGGTAGCCCCAGCTCGGACTCTTAGCGTTAGAATCTCCCGCTATAATTAGGGTTTTCTGTCCGGCCAGCTTGCTCGCCCCGGCGAAGAGCTTAATGAAATCTGCTTTCTTCTGCCTTGGGGGGCTGTATAGGTTTACTATGAAGGTGCTCCTGGCTTTCCTTTTCTTCTTAGGTATAACCTCTGTTATTACATGTTCGATCTGTGTATCCTCAATCTCGTGATGGGCTATGGCTATAATTTTGTTGCTAACGAGGGTTGCGGTTCGTCCGCTCTCTTGGCACTTGTACCCTCGCAGCATGGGTGTGCAATTAGTTTCTTGAAACAATTATATCTGGTGGTGTGCCTTTGGTAGAAATGAATTGCTGCAGGAGTCCCTGCTTGCGCCTGAAAGCCCTGTAGTTTCATTGCCATATCTCTAACTGGTTTTGTCCTGCCGAGGCGAGCGGACGTGCGTTGCACGGGCTCCGCAAATTTCGAGCTTTTCGACCCTTTAAACCCCATAGGACCACCGAAATTTTGGCTGGAATCGACGTCGGAGCCAAAGAAGACCACGAGGATACCTCTTTCAAGGCGGTGGGTCCAATATTTTGGATTTTATCGGTATTTGAACTCTCCACGCGGTTGGCCGCCCAGCTAAGCCTAACGCGAGTACGGGGCTCCGCGGCATCCCCGGCCTCGGCCCGTGGAGTGCGTAGCCCGGAACGATGTCCCGACCTACCAACCCGACTGTAGACCAACCCTTAGCTAGAGGACCAGCCAGAAATTCGACAGAAGCCCAAGAAATCATGGAAGAAGACTTTATCGAAGCCGCCGAGCCGGGCCAAGTGCAAGACCGAGGCAGGCCCGAGGCAGGCAGCCAAGACCACAGAGGCAGCACCCGGTTTACAAGATTGCAGACGGAAAAAGAAAGCCAGGACTGGGAAATCGCCATGTCTAGAAGGCAAAAAAGGCAACAACGAGATATCGGAAAAAGCGACCATATGGCGGCAACGGCGAAGCTAGGGAACGGCAATTCCATAGACGGGGCAAGGAGCGCAGCTGGCGGGCCAGCTGCGCCGAAGCAGCGTGGAGAAGCGTTGTGGAGAAGACCACCTCCGCTCCCGAAGGACGACTTGAAAATTGCGCTCCGGCCGAAGGGGCTCATCGTTAGAAATCTACAAACGCACCAAGCCGCTCGGGCGGTCGTCGCGGCCACAAGCTCGAGATGCACGGCAGAAAACTTGATTATAAGACTACATAACGGATCCAACATCATAATTATTAGCACCGACAGCGAAGCGGCCCAGGTACTACGGCAGATCACCCGGCTGACGTTCGGGGACAGCACCTACGAAGTCAACGCTCACGTTGCGGCGCCGGAAGGCACGCAGAGGAGTTATGCACGGGGTGGACCCAGGGACCACGCCGGATGAGCTCAATGCAAATCTACGAGTCAAGACGCAGGGAGTCAAGATCCTTGCAGCCCGCATGCTGGGAAAATCAAGTACCGCGGCCGTAACGTTCGACGGCCCCATCACTCCCAAACAAGTTCTCTACTATGGCGGCGAAATGTGGTGCTACTTATATCGTCCAACAAGACAAGTATGCTATATCTGCTGCCAGCAAGGTCATCGGTCAGGTGTCTGCCCGACCCCCGAGGCCAAGGCTTGCAAGCCGTGCGGCGAACAAAATCCAATGGAGCAGCACCAGTGCAGTCCCAAGTGCCTGATCTGTGGGGGCGACCACATGACAGGCACCCGGGACTGTAAGCAGCGCCTCAAGACGGCCGAGGAGCTGCGGGGGAGACCGACTCAAAAAGGCCAGCGGCGCAGCCGGAGCCGAAGCCGGAGCCGAGCACGGAGGCCACGTTGGTTCGGGCAGGAAGACTCGGACCAGGGCCAGGGCGGCGGTAGCAGCGGACACAAATCATGGAGCAGAAGCCGCAACCGGAGCAGGAGCCAGAGTCGAGGCGCCATCAGGGACGAATCCTACCCTCCCTTGGCGAAGCAGACCGGCGGCCCGGGCCAGCGGCAGGGGCAGCAGCAGAAACTGCAGAAGAAGAGCAGCCGAGTCAAGGTGAGCTGGGGAGCGGGCCCTCCCAAATCGCTAGCCCCGCACTCGGGGCAAAACACCCACAAACAAAACAACAACATGCAGGCAAACTACGATAGAATCATAGAGGAAAACAAGGAGCTAAAGCGAGAGCTAGAGCTCAACCGTGAGGAGACGCGCCAGCTTAAGAAAAGAATTGACGACCTAATAAGGGAGATGCAATGGCAAAGGCAGGCAGGGTGTTCGCCCGTCAGGTCGCCGCCGCCGCCGGCTGAGCAGCCCGCGCAACAGCAACAATCAGAAGAGCAGAGCTTCAAAGATGAAGTGCGCAATTTCATGGCAGCTATGCAGAACCAAGTTCAACAAATACAGAAAAAGGTAGTGCTGCAAGATCAGAGCTTCCGTAATTACGTGAAGAGGCAAAACACCCAGAAAACCATTAACGATGCCAGAGAAAGGCTATATAACGAAAGAAGATTTGGATCAGAAGCCCAAGGGACAAATGCTAGTAACTCCGCAACCTGTTCAAAAAACAAACGGAACCAAGGCACGTCTTCTCCCAAATCTCAGCCACCCACTAGACGGAGTCCATAATTGCCCCCCCCCCCCATCGTCGTTGTCTTCTAAGTGGAATATACGCGTCATTTGTCCCTTCCTAAAAGAGCATCGCCCCGATGCTAAACCAGAAATGTCACTCACGGAAGTAAGAGTCTCTCGCATAGTTATTCGCTCACATACGGCTTCATGCGGACAACGTGCACAAGTTCAGGACAATGCGTGCGGCGCCGCGTACAGCTGGCACTATTGGGGACGACCTCGTACGTGACATCACTGAGTTGGCGCAATACTCGATGTGGTCCGAACTATAGTGTTAACAGCTTCTCGGAGAGGCCTCGTTTCCGCATGGGTGTTCAAATCCACACTGTGACGCCGACGTTATCGATTACTATTCGATGGTGAAGATCATAGCGCCCTGAGTCGTAGTCTTGCTGCTGGCAGATCCGCAAGCATGCGAGCTGCCCAGCCTGTTCTGCGCGTTGCGTAAACACATCGGCATCCGTATCAGTGTCGTCAAAGTTGTGTGGAAGCATTGTATCCAACATCGTTCGTACATCCCGTCCGTGAACAAGGGTGAATGGAGTCATGCGCGTTGTCTCTTGTTTCGCTGTGTTGTATGCAAAGGTGATATAAGGTAGGATGTCGTCCCAATTTTTCTGTTCAACATCCACGTACATGGAGAGCATGTCTTCAATTGTTTTGTTTAGGCGTTCTGTTAATCCGTTGGTTTGTGGATGGTAGGCGGTTGACTTCCAATGAGACGTTCCACTTAGCAGCAAGACGTGATCTAACAGTGCAGCCGTGAATGCGGTTCCTTGGTCTGTTATTACGACGGTTGGTGCGCCGTGTCGCAACACAACATGCTCAATGAAAAAGCGCGCCACCTCGGCTGCTGTACTTCTCTGGATTGCCTTTGTTTCAGTGTAACGTGTGAGATAGTCGGTTGCGACGATAACAAAGCGATTCCCTGCAGTAGAAGTAGGAAGTGGGCCCAATATATCCATTCCGATTTGGTCAAATGGTCTTCGAGGAACCTGGACGGGTTGTAGGAGGCCGGCTGGTTTCGACGGAGGCGACTTGCGCCTCTGGCAGTCGAGGCAAGTGCGAACGTGATGTTTCACGGTGGTGGTAAGTCTCGGCCAGTAGTACCTCTGCTGCACTCTGGTCAGCGTTCTCGTGTAGCCTAAGTGACCAGAAGTCACCTCGTTGTGACAGGCTTCAAGTACTTCCGTACGAAGACCTGCAGGAATGACGAGCAGATAGGGGGACCCGGTCGAAGAAAAGTTTCGATTGTAAAGTACCCCAAAAAAACCGCAAACAAAACGACAACAGTCCTCTTGCGAAAACTCTAGGCGGTTTCGCAGATCTGCCCTCTAAGTAATTTAAGAGTTCAAGCAACTCAGGGTCGTCCCGTTGTTGTTGCGCGATGGTGGATGTGTCCAGAACGCAAAGAAATGCAGAGTCTTCTTCGGGTGGAGCAGACGACTCTATCGACGATCGAGACAGGCAGTCAGCATCCGTATGTCGTTTCCCCAACTTGTACTTGACAGTCATGTCAAACTCTTGCAACCGTAGGCTCCAACGCGCCAGTTGTAGGCGCCGCGATTACGGCGCGACAGCATCGCGTGCCGCACATGCCCACTGCACTGCTACCGTGACCATGGCTACCCGAGACCCCCTGCCTGCTGCAGCATTGGATTAAACCGCACCAGCCGCTGCTATGGATCAAGAACCGACTCAAGACAACGAAGACGGGACTTGGTTTCTCGTGGCCCGAAAGCGCAAGAAACAGGTCCAAGCTACGTCGAGCTTGCCACCCAACACCGAACCCGCACAGCAGGACCACCTACATCTGACATTGCGCGATGAGAGGTCGGAGCTGCCCACGCTACCGATCGACGACTTGAAAGTGGTCTTCCGAGGGAGAGATGGACTAAATCTCTGTGAGTGGCCGCAGCACTCTATAGCCAGAGCTATAGGCACAGCGGCTCAATTAAACGAGAGCACGCTCCACCAGCTAACCATCCGCATACGCCGAGAGCAGAGCGTCGCAGTGGTCAGCACACCGGACGAAGAACTAGCGGCAAGACTGCAGCTGATCAAGTCTATATGCCTGGAAAACAAGCAGTACGAGGGTCAGGCCTATGTGGCTGCTCCGGATGCTTCCTGCAAAGGAGTCATCTCCGGCATAGAAAAGAACACAACCCCGACAACGCTGATGACAAATATCCGATCACCGATGGCTCAGGTCCTGCATGCAAGAATGATGGGAGATTCAGCCACGGCCATCATCACGTTCTCTGGCATTCGGGTTCCCCGGTACATCTACTATTATGGAGCAGAATACCGGTGCTACATTCATAAACCCCGACAGCAGCTGTGCAGCGTGTGCCTCTCCACGGGTCATTGAGCAGATGTTTGCCCAACCCCGGAAAAACCGGTGTGCTGCGTGCGGAACTTCCAACCCATCCAAAGGACATGATTGCACGCTGAAATGTTTTCATTGTGGTGGTAGCACCCCGCCACTGACTCTCAATGTCCTGTAAGGCAACGCAAACCCTTTAACAAGAGCTACGTGTTCCGAGAGCAGCAGAAAATGGCGGAGCAACAACTCCAGCACGACAAGAAGTCCAGCAAGGTAACGACATTCAACGGTGCGGCACCTGCGACTACTGATGCAACACGTGGTCGTCCTGGCTACCAATCCCGGGGACACAGCCAGTCCCAAAGTCGCAGTAGGTCCAGGGTCCGCAGGCCGTCCAAGGACCAGAAGCAACCACGTTGTCGAAGCCGATCTGGGAGCCGCAGCCTGACGCAGCAGAAACAGCCACCGAAGGAACCTCAGGCCGCGTGGACGAAAACTCCCGACCATCAAACCAGGAAGGCGACAGCGGTGCGTTGGTGAGCGCAGTTTCCCCCTCTTTCCTCTTCCCTTCCTTCACCTCCGTCCGCGCAGCAAACAAACAAACAAAACAAACTGTCTCCCACAGCGACGCTTTCACTCACCCAGACACACACACTCGCACCTGAGAAAGTCCCTCACAATTCCTGCACCAAACAAGAAGTTTGCGAAATGATAGAAGAAATGGCGACTGTTTTAAGAGCGGAGATGCAAAAAATGAAGGAAGAGATCATGGCTGTTAAGCACATGCTACAACATGTCATACAACAAGCCATGACTGACATGAAACAATTCATCAGTGCAACTTTTAGCTCAACTTTCAGCCATCAAAATGACTCACTTCCACATGACACTAACGCCGCTAGAGAACCAAGAAGGTCACACCCTTATACCCGTCCGGCTCGTACAACAACACCTGCCCTCACCAGCGAAGCGGTATCAACCAATCATGGCCAGCAAACCTAAGAGGCGCACTACCACCACCTTCCGGGTGTGGCAATAGAATTGTAGAGGGTACCGAAGGAAGAAGGGTTCCCTCACACAGTTCCTAGCCATACGTCCTCACCCACCAGACGTTATAGCACTTCAAGGAGTACATTGCACTCCCACACTCAGTGGATACAATGCATACACCGACAAGCATGACACCACCAAACAACCACTAGCTGCCATCCTTGTGTCCAAACAAATCACAGTGATAGAGCACACGCTCGACAGCTCCCACATTCCGCATGTGCTCTTAGAAATTGTACCTAGGAATGGATATGAAACCAGCTTGTTTTTACTTAATATCTACAGTGCACCCAAATCGCGACGAGACGACTTCGGACAACTTTTTTCGGCCACCAGTAAAGAAGCCAAAAAATTTATTATTGTGGGAGATTTCAAGGCGTCCCACCCAGCCTGGGGGTACCAAACAGAAACTCACGCCATGAACCTTCATCAATTCACTCTGCTGACAGAACCTGACAAACCAACCAGAACGGGCAACTGTGTAAGCAGGGATACCTGCCCTGACCTAACAATGGTCAAGGAGTTGACTCAATGCTCCTGGAACAACCTAATGGAGAATTTGGGCAGTGACCACAGCATTCTAGCCACAGACGTCCAACTGGTGGCCATACGCACCCCAGAACGTTCAATTAAAATAACGAACTGGGACACTTTCCGGCGCAACAGAACCAAATCTGAACAACACGACCCGCCATCTCTACGCGAGTGGACACAACAGCTACAAGCAGATTTTAAAGCAGCCACTAAGCAAATTACTGCAACAACGGAGACACCGGATGTAGACAGACATCTGCTCCATCTCTGGGATGCTCGAAGAGGCCTGACCAAACGATGGAAGAGGCAGAGGCACAACCGTAGGCTGAAACAAAGAATCGCCCGGATCACCGCAGAAGCTGAAGAATACGCCACCAGCCTCACTAAGCAATTGGCACAACCTCTGCGACCGCCTTAATGGCACACTAAGTAGTTCCAAAACGTGGTCCCTCCTCAGAGCACTACTCGACCCAACGCACGCAAAAACGCACACAACGAACACAGTCCGCACTATCATCCACAAAGAACAAATGAATGATGACGCGCTCCTCCAAACACTGCAACAAAGATACATTGCTACAGGCCACCGACCGGAGTACAAAGACTATCCACATGAGGAAGAAACCCAATTGGACGGCGATATTACAGAGATAAAAGTGAGGGCAGCCCTACACGGCATAAGACGAAACACGGCGCCCGGAGCAGACGGCATTCACTATGCACTGCTACGCAACCTCGACGACCAGGCCGTACGGCAACTCACTGCATACTACAACGACAATTGGCAAAACGGTACGCTTCCACATGAATGGCGACACGCCGATATCACCTTAATTCCAAAACCCGGGAAACCGCTGTCCCTCCAAAATCTCAGATCCATTTCCTTGACTTCGTGTATTGGCAAACTCTTCGAGCAAGTAGTTCTAAATCGCCTCCAGCCTCACCACGAAGCGAACGCTTTCCCATACCTTATTCGGCTATCGACCAGGTCTGTCTGCGCATGACATACTCCTACAGCTTAAGGAGGATGTTGTGGATGGTCCAAGTAAAGCTCAAACAAGAGCTATTCTGGCGTTGGACCTAAAATGAGCCTTCGATAACGTCTCACATGACCTGATTCTAAACAACCTTGCATTCTCCCGATGCGGGAAGCGCATCTATGATTATGTCCGAGCCTTTTTATCCGACCGAACAGCCACCATCGGCCTAGGCGATATTCGGTCGGATATCATAAAACTTTCCGGCAGAGGGACTCCCCAGGGTTCTCTCACCCACCTTGTTCAACGTGGCGATGGCAAAGCTACCACCGCTCCTCGACAAACTTCCGAACGTGCGGCACGCCCTGTACGCCGATGATATTACAATCTGGGTGACCACAGGGTCAGACGGCGTCATTCAAGACGCACTACAGGAAGCCGTAAATATAGTTCAAGAGTATGCAACAGCTGGAGGACTCACATGCGCAGCTGAGAAGTCGGAGCTCCTGCTTGTATACGAAAAACGGAACAAGGCCGATATTCCACCAGCCATCACATTGCATCTCAATGGCAACGTTATTCCAAGGATAGACAGACTACGTGTACTAGGACTTCACATACAACACAACGGGAAGGCCACACATACCCTACACGTGCTCCGCCAGCAAGTTACCCAAATAACGCACATGATAAAGCGCATTACAAACCGCCGACGAGGACTGAAAGAGAAAGAAGTACTCCGAATCGTGCAAGCCCTCATAATTAGCCGATTAACCTACCACCTCCCCTATCATAATCTGACTCAGACTGAGATGCACCAGATGGACACCCTCCTCCGTACGGCGCTAAAGGCAGCGCTGGGACTACCCCAACATGCGTCTACGCGGCTCCTGCTACGACTCGGGGTGCACAACACCATCCGCGAACTAGTTGAAGGTCATTTTAACAGCCAAGTGCAACGTCTGCAACGAACAATGCAAGGATGCCACATTCTATCCCGGCTAGGATATCAAATACCAAGAAAACCCCAACAGGAAAACCGCACACTTCTTCCGCTTAGCATTCGCAACAAAATTCACGTGGCCCCAATTCCACGGAATATGCACCCTGACCGTCATAGTGGTCGACGAAAGGCAAGAGCAGAAGCCCTGGCTCGCCTATTTGGCGATGACAAATCAAACACTCCAGTCCTATACACCGACGTGGCCCGCTACCCACAGAAACTTGCCCTATGTCTAGTTGTACTAGATGGTGCAGACATTCTGAGAGCTTCGGCCACGCTCAACACTGTGGACAGTGGCACGGCGGAAGAGGCTGCTATTGCCCTAGCCATCGTACACGCTTCAACCATGCCGGCGCCGGATGGACCTATCATAGTGGTCACTGATTCTCAGACCGCCTGCAGGACTTTGGCACAAGGGAGGGTGACACCCTACACACATCGCATCCTTACATCATTACACCCCACAGCGTTACACAAGGTGCGTATTGTCACCTGGACATGCCTCTCTCCATGGTAATGAACGCGCTAATGCGGTAGCCCGAGAGCTCGCTAACCGGGCGCCATTGGAAGAGCTGTCCAACCCAGACGACGCACCGACAGAACCACTGAACTACACTGAAACTCTACAATATTACAGAGATACCAAGAGACACTTCCCTCCACCACATAATTCCCTTAATCGAGAAGATGCCGTCGCGTGGCGACAGCTTCAAACTAATTCATTTCCCTGCCTCTTTTATCTTCACCTCTTCCACCCCACACAATATCCCTCATAGTGTCCCTATTGTGGAGCAAAGCCCACTGTATATCATTGCACCTGGGAGTGCCCACACCCTCCGGGCTACTCCTCTATTCCTTCACCTTCCCCTTCCTCCTGGGAGACTGCGCTGACCAGCTCAGACCCGCAAGAGCAGCGAAGGCTGATCCGGCGGGCACGCGGAATGACGCGAGCCAATGGGGCCCTGAACTAAGGGCTCCACCCTGCGAGGAAGTCGCTCAAACTCATCATAAATAAATGTTTTTTTCTCTCTCTCTCTTTCCCGAAGGATCTTTAAGGTTTCTCAACCAACACAGTGAATGGTGGTCGCTTATAACTGTGAAGTGGCGACCATACAGATATGGGCGAAATTTCATAACCGCCCATACTACGGCGAGGCATTCTTTCTCAGTCGTGGAGTAATTAGCCTCTGTATGTGAGAGTGCTCTACTTGCATAGGCAAGTACTCTTTCTGTGCCCTCCTGCTGTTGCACAAGAACAGCTCCTAGGCCAACATTGCTTGCATCAGTGTGGATCAATGTAGTAGCGGTCTCATCAAAGTGAGCAAGCACTGGAGGTGTCTGGAGACGTTCCCGCAAGTCGTTTAATGCACCTTGCTCTTCGTCGCCCCATACAAAAGCAACGTCGTCTCTCGTCAGGCCAATTAACGGCGACGTAATATGAGCGAAGTCTGCAATAAACCGCCGGTAATAGGCAGAGACCGAGGAAGCGCCTGACAGCCTTTTCATTGGATGGTACGGGAAACTGTGCGACGGCGGCAATTTTTTCGGGATCCGGGCGGACACCTGCGTGGCTGACGACATGACCAATAAACTGTAGTTCCGCAAAGCCAAAGTGGCACTTCTCCGGTTTCAGGGTAAGGCCGGCGAACCGAATGGACTGCAGAACCACTTCAAGCCGTTCGAGATGTTCTTCAAATGTTGCGGAGAATACGATGACGTCGTCGAAGTATACTAAGTAGGTTTTCCACTTCAGGCCTGAAAGCACAGTGTCCATGAGGCGTTGGAACGTAGCAGGGGCAGGCCAGAAGTCGAAAGGCAAGTCTCTCGCGTCTACCTCGATTTGGCAATATCCGCTTTTTAAATCCATTGAAGAGAAGTAACGTGCGTGTCGAAGCCTGTCGAGTGAATCGTCTATACGGGGAAGCGGGTACACATCTTTCTATGTCGCCTGATTTAGTTTTCGGTAGTCCACACAGAAACGCAAGCTGCCGTCTTTTTTCTTGACTAGAACTATAGGAGATGCCCAGGGACTCATTGATGGTTGGATCACGTCGTATTTAAGCATTTTTGTCACTTGATGTTGTATGGCTTCACGTTGTCTGGGAGCCACACGATAAGGATTTTGGTGAATTGGTCTTGCCGTATCCTCTGTAATTATTCGGTGCTTTGTTAGAGGCGTCCGACCGACGCTAGACGTCGACGCAAAGCAGTCGCTGAATTTGGCCAGTAGCGTAAGAAGCCGTTCTCGTTCGTGTGGCGACAAAGCAGTGCTGACGTCAAGTACAGGAGCCGGGTCTTGCGTAGGCGTTTCTTCGAGTAGTGAACAGCAGCCGCGGACGTCGGCAACGCCGTCAAAATAAGCCACAGCCGTGCCCTTTGGAAGGCGCCTTCGCTCTGTACCACAATTTGTTAGCAACAGGTTCGTGCGCCCGTCGGTGACATTTACGGTTCCTCGTGCGACCGAGATACCATGAGTGAACAATAACGTGGTTGGGTCGGCAACGCCTTCGCAATGAAACGGTACGTGCTACCGAAATGCTGCCGAAACAAGAGTACATGATCGAGGTGGGATTACGACGTCGTCTTCTGTTAGATGAAAGGAGTGGTGTTGCGGCGATAAGCAATAGACTAAACCAGAACTGTTATAAAACGTTACCATGCGATCCGGGATGTTAATTACGGCGCCATTTTCTTTCAGAAAATCCATTCCAATAATCAAATCTTTACAGCACACAGACAGAATGATGAAAGCGGCCACGAAAGAAGAATCCCCGATATCAATTCTAGAAGTGATGAAAGCGGTCACGAAAGAAGAATCCCCGATATCAATTCTAGAAGTACATCTTCCAGTAGGCATCAGTAATTGACCGCCTGCCGTCCTTATGTGAGGTCCCGTCCGTGGCACCTTTATTTTCTTCAGGCGGAGGACGAGTTCCTGACTCATTATCGAGAAGTCGGCACCGGTGTCGACTAGCGCTGTCACTGGCTGTCCGTCCACCAAAACATCAATGTCGACGTTCACAATTTCTTCGGTGTTTATCGGCTTCACAGCGTTCTGCAGCGGGAGTGTTGGGGACATTTTATTGTCTTGCGGCGGGCCTGAAACCTTACACCCCGAGATCGCCGCCTTCAGCTTCCCCGGCGTGGGCTGGGCGACCTTCGTCCTCGGAGGTCAGCAAAAGTACGTCCAGTAGGTGAAGCCATCTGACGTGGAGGGGTTGGAGAACGCGACCGACGGCCGAAATCAGACCTATCGTTGGGCATGGATTCGTCATTCGGGTGCGCTATTGGAGGTTTCCGAAAAGTAGCGTCGTCGCGGGGTAACATGGAATCGGCATTTGCACGTCGACTAGGACCACGGACGATGAGGTCGCAATGACGTGTCGCGTTGCCAGCAATTACGCGAAATATGGCCGGCGCCTCCGCAGTGAAAGCAAAGTGGTCGCCTATGAACAGTGCGCCATACGTCGGTTTTCCGAAATTGCGGCCGTCCCGTAGCGTCGTTTTGCGGCGTTGACCAAGGGGCGGCGAACGACGGCTGCTGGTGTGACTGTAACGGCATAACGGGTGCGCGCCTTGAAGCATCCTCTTGCGGCGGCGACCAAGGAGCGGCTGTTGGAGGCTGGTGGTACGGTGATGTGGTTGTGACGGGTGGTGGACATCGGACAGCGGCGGCATAAGTCATGGGAAGCTGGTGATCTTGAAAATCGGCTGCCGGGAACGCCTGCCTGATTTCGTCCCGCACCACTTCGGCGATTGTAGCTACAGGTCCATCCAACGTCGGTTTCAGAATCTTTTGCATTTCCTCTCTGACAAGCTCTCTCATCAATTCACGCAAGGAATTCTGATACTCGGCAGTCCCTGCGGCGGCATTGACTGCATTGCTGGTGGACAGTCGATCGTACTGCCTGCACCGTTGATTAAGGGCCCGCTCAATAGCCGTAGCCTCTTTGATAAAGTCAGCGACGGTGACTGGTGGATTCTGCACAAGCCCCGCGAACAACTGCTCTTTTACACCTCGCATGAGGTAGCGCAACTTCCTATGCTCGGTCACGTTTGGGTCGGTTCTGCGAAAGAGGCGGGCCATGCCCTCGGCGAACATTGTGACCGACTCATTAGGTTTTTGCACTCGTAGCTCCATCATCTGCTGGGCGCGTTCGCGTCGGTCGGCACTTGCGAAAGTATCTGTGCTCTTCTGCCGAAAGTCATTCCACGTCGTCAGGCTAGCTTTACGGTTCTCGTACCAAGTACGGCCACTGTCGTCAAGGGCGAAATAGACGTGGGAAAGCTTTTGCTGCTCAATCCACTGGTTAATCGGTGCGACGCGTTCATACTTGTCAAGCCAGTCTTCAATGTCTTCGAAGACTGCACCGCGATAGCGATCAAGAACCAGTGGATGCAGAACGGTTACCTGTTGTGGACTGGGAAACCGGCTGCTTTGGGGTGCTTGCGATGAGCTGGTTTCGGCCATTACGAGGTGTGTGGTGCTGCCGGAGAGAGGTGGTTGAAGAGGGGAAAACTCCGGGGCAAGGCCTAGCAGTCGGCGACTAAAGCGATGCACGGGTGTCGTAACTGGTGACAGTGCCTCCGGGCTAGATGAACGTCTCCCAGAAGGACTCCGGAGCATCAGGCGAACTCAGTACCCAGCACCTCCACCAGTATCCGGTACAACGCGGACAGAAGACAGGGAGACGTTCAAGAACAACAGGACAACCTGTTCAAAGAACAGACGTAACCGATGCACGTCTTCTTCGTCTTCCAAATCTCAGTCACCTACCAGACGGAGTTCGTTATTGCCCCCATCGTCGCTGTCTTCTAAGTAGAATATACGCGTCAATATTGAGGCAATCGTCTTGTCAGAACATACATTCACAGTAGCGCCACGCATTGATTTAGGGGCAACGCCACTAGATGGCGCTACGTGTTCAATGAAAAGCATGGGAGAGGAACCCGGCTGCATACATGCCTCATACAGGACCAGTCTATAAAGTCTGGGGTTTTACGGGCCAAAATGAAGCACGATACGATTAATTGCGGATTAATTTGCACTGCGGATTAATTTCGGCCACCTGGGGTTCATTAACGGGCACGCAATGCTCGGTACAGGGGCGTCATTGCGTTTCGCCCCCATCGGAATGTGACCGCTGCGGCAGGGATTCGATCCCGCGCCCTCGGGCTAAGCAGCGCAATGCCGAAGCCACGATTCCACCACTGCGGGTAGTACAAGACGCGTTTCTGCGTTGGCATTACGGTGTGTCGCTGCAGTGTTTCAATACAAATCGCTTTAATGTCGCAATTCGTCTTAAGACAGGTTCCGCTGGAATTTTTCGATAACCAAATATATGCAGGCGGTTGCTTTACTGACTAGACAAGCTGTAACACGGTATAAAACTCTTGAGTGATTGAATTTGGCGTGAACTATACAGTAGAACGCTCGCGTTCTTGCCACTCATCAGCCTCGCGAATTCGCTTGTTCAGATCAGCGAGCCTGAGCGCTCGGTGTTTGCTTCCTCATCCTAGCGCTCCGCCAGATGTCGAGCGAAGATTGGAATCGGCGTTGCTATGGCTCGATAGCAATGACCACTCTGGACGTTGCTGCCAGGAAATCACCTGTGGACGATATGTGTAGTCCTTCATTGACCCTACCGGCAGAGGGCACAGTCTTCTGAAGCGCTGTGCTTCTTATAGGACCCGTACCTCAGCGTCGCAGTACTGAATAACCACAACTTTGTGCGCGAGGTGTTCGTACATTGCCATACCGCCCTTCTATCCAATGCGAAAATCGAGCGAGCTTTCAATGTTGCGGCAGATGTCTTCGCGCACCCGCGCACGCACGCACGCACGCACTAAAGAAAGAAACGAGGGAAGGTGCGTAAAGAAAATTTGTAAAAGCAGTTGTTGGGAAAGATAAACAACATGAGAAGGGCTAGCCGGGCCCGCTGGTTCTATTTACTTGAATTGTGCACTAGGAGGAAGCGGACGTGAAAGTTATCGATTACATTTAATGCGATTAAAATTTTTGGAGACTTCACTCAGGTTGTAGTATACATCTGCTTATGTATCTGTTTGTCGACGCTTAACCATTTGCCCACCAAATTGGATCACTTGGTACACCATAGCATAGGCGGAGAGTAATTTTTCCGGGCGGGGGGGGGGGGGGAGAGCATGACCAGCTTTCCGAACCACACACACACACACACACACACACACACACACACACACACACACACACACACACACATATATATATATATATATATATATATATATATATATGCAGTGAAGTGACGGCGTTATATGAGTATATACAAGACCGCCTTTTAGTAGGAGACAGTTCAATTTCATAGCCTGAGCCCTCTCGGTGGTGTAATCTTCCTTCGTGTAATTGTCGCTGACTTGGCTATTACTAATACTGCTTCGCCTTTCCGGCGAAACGGCAGCCTCTCTTCCTTTTCTTCTTTTTCTGTGAGTCCGAGTGTAAGCGCTGCAGCGCATGATTGCTGTTCATTCTGTTTTCGAGTGGATCCTGCTTGCCTCATTTCGGTCACTGAGTGAATTATACAGTGTTCCCCAACTACCATGCACCAAGACTTAAAAAAAGAGCAGTTGCGTTACTCGAAGAAAACCTAGTCCATATTGCTTCCAGTACAGTGGAGTAGCCGCCAGTAATTCGTTCGTTACTGAGATTTAATTGGGTGTAATTGCAATGAATTATATAACTCGAGAAATATCGCCCTGATTTTCAAAGTGTCAATGAGGCATTTGTATACGCACCCAAAATGACACCGAACTGCGGTGTTTTCAGCGACGTACTAATTGCGTACATTTTTTTTTCCGACTGGCAAAGAAACCTCACGAAGTATGAAAAATACCACGGGAGTGCGCTCCCACCTGCATCGTAAAGCAGCGGCCTCAAATAAGCTGATTGAAGGCGACTGCATTGCCTGTCACAAACCCGAAGAGACAGCGCATCACCTTGATAATGGCACGGAAGGAGCACCAACAGCAGGTACCACGGCTTCGCAGCTATGCCTTCCTCTCATTTCTACGTCACACTTACTATCCATCTCTCACGGCCGACTGATCATGTTGGTAACAAAAGCTTCTTGCTAACGCGGCCGAAGCGCCGTTCTGACCACGAAAGAAATGCGAAAAGCAATGGAACAGGCATAGAATGTTTTAAAATCCAGGCTTTGATGGCACCGCATCGAAAGAGTGCGCGCGAAGTTATATTTTGCGCCAGAACCTTGCTTTGATGGGACCAAAGCCAAATTAAAGCGACTGTTTTATTTTTATCGAAAGTGTATACGTGCTGCAAAACGGGTTCGTGTCCAAAAATAAACGCGAAATAAACCGATCGGGAAGTGACCAACGTGTAGAGAAAACGCAAAACGGATGCGCTCAAGAAAGTACGAGTAAATATGCCACTTCTAAATGAGCCGAATTGGCAATCAGGATGTCTGCAAAAAAAAAAATAATAAATAATATAAAACCAATCAGATTTTAGTGTGCCCTTACTATCTATTAATTCGTAAGCTCCGTTGAACTCCAGCTGCCGCCTAGAGGACGTGTTCGAATAGGTCTCCTTTTGCAGATACGCAGTACTATATATGTCCTTTTATCACATCTTCAGTGGCTTTCTTGATGACCGACGCTGGAATACTACGGCAGACATCCGTTATCCTTGCCTTGAACTAATCTGACGCCCGTCTCGATCATGTACGCAGGATCTTTCATATAATCGCAAAGAAATAAATCGAGTAGAATGAGGTCAGGTGAGCTAGCCGGCCAATTCACAGGCCCGTCCCTTCCAATCCATTGGGCATGAACAGTCGCATGCAGCTAGTATCGTGCTCGGCTGCTGCTGTGTGCTGCCACCCCATCTTGCTGATACCACAGAAGTGGAAGACGTGACAGTGGGGCTTCGCTGAGAAACTCATCTACCACTCCTTCAAGGATTTCATTCTCCCAACGCTGTCCAGTCACTGTGTGATCGAAGAGCACGGATCCAATTAGCACCGGCGTAAATTCACCACACATTGAACGACCACTGGTGCTGAGTGCGCTGTACCCAGGGTGGATTGGAGCCACTCCAGCAGTGCGCATTATGTAGATTTACCTGGCCGTTTCTGCAAAAAATTGGTATCATCTGCGCACATGATGTCACTCAAAAAGGCCGGTGACTCATAGGCTTTTGTGAGGACCCAATTCGAGAAATCTAGATTTTACAGGACCCTATCTTCCAAGCATTGGTGCTGGTTAAGGTGGTACGGGTGAAAAGCCGTCAATTAGAATCCTCCAAACTGATGACTTGGAAATTGGTGCCTGGGCGGCCACGTCCCGCACTCTAGCATGAGGGTTTCAGGCCATAAATGCTAGAACGTCCCTGCGTAGGCTATATGTATAGAACTCAAAGATGTAGTCCTCCGCCGCTGTTTATTGAAGCGGCCCGTTTGTCTCAGGTTTTCATAATTTCTGTTGATAGTCGATGCGTTTGGTCTACCGCCACACTTCCATGACTGATATGTATATATTTGCAGCCTTCCTCTTGTTGCCATTTGCAGATCCCAAGGCAAGGATCATGTTTACCTTCTGCTCATTAGAGGAAGACATGGCGACTGGTACGAAACAAAACGCACCTTTAGACCTTCGCACTGACGTGGTCAATTCGCTTTTGAGCTGATACGTATTGTGGCAAAAAAGAAAAAGAACCGTGCACTTTATCTATGCTAAGACAACAGAAGTCACAGCTTGTTTCCAACTAACACCAAACGCCACGTATTATTTCGGTCGGGGCGCGGCATGACGAGGCACTAGCTCGACCGAAATGTTTTTCTTTATTTTCTTTATTTCGTTCTGGATAACTCAGAGGGAGCCTGTTCGAGTGCCCAGCTTTATGATCCTGGTGGGAGCGCAGTCATGTCGTATTCTCCATATTTCGCGGCTTTATTCTTCAGTCGGAAAAAAGATTAGTACGCAATTAGTACGTCGCTGAAAATACTGCAGTTAGATGTCCCTTGGCGGTGCCTTCGAATGCCTCATAGACACTTTGATAATTAGGATAATACGTCTCGAGTTGGATAATTATTTACAATTAGCTAACTAAATCTCACTAACGAAAAAAATACTGGCAGCAACTCCACTGTACTGTAAACAATGTGCACTAAGCTTTCTTCGAGTAACGCATTGCAGTTATTTTTGAAATCTTGGTGCAAGATAGTTGATTTGGACACCCTGCGTATGTTGTTACGGAAGGATGAGAGAAGAGAGAGGAAGAAGAAGATCGGGAGACGCTGGCTGCTGCGTGTTGTTGGTGGTCAGCCATCTTAGCTGTTCTGACTCACCCTGTATATAGTAAATATAGTTTTTATGTACTCGCAACATCACCGTAAGATATTGGTGGAGGTGTCGAGGTACCACGGCTGGAAACGGAGCTCCGCAGTGGACGTCGCATCACCGTCCGCACCATGGATGACGGTGAGCACGCAGGATCAACGTCGTTGACGCCTCCAACGTCACCATCGTCCGCTACGTCGCTGTTCCCTTCGGTTGTGGCTGTGCAACACAAGGATCCCGGAACTTTCTGCGGGAATGATGGCGCCGACGTTGAATAGTGGGTGGCCATGTACGAACGCGTGAGTGTAATCAACAGATGGGACCTTACGCTTATGCTAGCTAACCTGTTGTTCAGGCACGGCAAAGGTGTGGTACGAAAACTACGAAGAGGAGCTAACCTGCTGGGACCAATGTAAAGAAAAATTTGGTGCAGCTAAAAAGGAACCCCTTGTATTGTACATGTGCGTGGTGTTTACAGTAGAAATTTAAAACAATGTTGAAGTGAGAAAATACGGATGAGGCAGCCGCCGCTAGTGCTTCTAATGCGCGTGTCCTCCTATTTCCAGGATTTGCAGAAGTAAAGCGAAAGTGTGAATTAAAAGCCGTGCGCGTCCGCGCCAACAATGGCGCAGTAAGCTATTAGCCCCAGTCAAATTTCAAGTAAAAATGTGGAGAAAAGTCAAACCTCAAATGATGTGAGTGACAAAGCTCTGGTAATCGCATTTTAGGTGTGTGTGTATTACATTATTATAATCAGCCACGCCAAACGATTGCTGTTCCTCACGGCATGAAATCGCTGTATTATTAAATGCTGAAACTATTATATATCCGTCCAGAGATGGTCTACATAGCTTAACGCGATACATAACACACATCACGCGATAGCGTTAAGGGCCCATGTCGCAGAAAATCCACTGTCGGACGTCGTTTCGGCAAAAATATTTTCGAAACACTCATATCCAGGCCCTCTATGTGGCGCAAGGAAATTACTGAATTGAATTTCTCAAGGTAAAATACGCAAAAACATCGTGAAGTACGACTTACACACTACCCCCAGACATGATAGCGTCAGATTATAATTTGACTATACGAGAAAACATAATTCTGTTAAGGGAAAAATCAAAGAAATCCCTTTTCCAGCGTTTCTACCATACATAGATCAGCCACGACGTCCGCCATTTGCGCGCGCCGGCGCGCGAGTATCTCGGGGGCCATAGAGCGGCGTGCCCGATTTCTTGCAATGCCTCTAGATGGCGTTCGCCTCCATCGCATCGAAACAGTAGAGCAGGAACTTCTAGGTTTGTTTTATGCTGACGACATTGTGTTGCTAGATAACAAAAGTGATATGCAACGTCTGGTTAATATCTGTGGACAGGAAGGCGAGAATTTAGATCTCAAATTTAGCGTTAAAAATCAGGTGTTATGGTATTCAATGAATAAAAACATAATTCTGTTAAGGGGAAAAATCAAAGAAAGCCCTTTTCCAGCGTTTCTACCATACATAGATCAGCCACGACGTCCGCCATTTGCGCGCGCCGGCGCGCGAGTATCTCGGGGGCCATAGAGCGGCGTGCCCGATTTCTTGCAATGCCTCTAGATGGCGTTCGCCTCCATCGCATCGAAACAGTAGAGCAGGAACTTCTAGGTTTGTTTTATGCTGACGACATTGTGTTGCTAGATAACAAAAGTGATATGCAACGTCTGGTTAATTTCTGTGGACAGGAAGGCGAGAATTTAGATCTCAAATTTAGCGTTAAAAATCAGGTGTTATGGTATTCAATGAATAAAGTGAACAGAAAGTCTCAATTCAGGGCCAGGAAGTACCTTGAGTAAAAGAATATAAATACCTTGGTATATGGATGAACGAAAGCGATAGATATCTGGAAACACAGGAAAAAAGAATAGCAGCAAAGGGGAAGAGAAATGCGGCCACAATGAAACACAGAGCGCTGTGGAGATGCAATAGGTATGAGGTGCTCCGGGGTATGTGGAAAGGTGCAATGGTTCCAGGACTTACAGTTGGAAATGCGGTTGTTTGTTTGTTTGAAATCAGGGGTACGATCAGAACGCGATGGCAACCAAAGGTCAGTGGCACAGCTCGAATTGGGCACTCACCTGAAGGCTACAAATGAAGCTGTGCATGGTGATATAAGCTGGACTAGCTCTGAAGTGAGGGAAGCTCAGAGTAAAATTGATTACGAAAAACGGCTGACGAATATGGAAGAAAGTAAACGGGCTGGCAGCGTTTTCAGCTATTTGTACAGTGAAAAAATTGATTCACAGAGAGGAAAAGAACTAGGAAGCTTAGCAGCAGGTATGCGACTTGTATGGTGAGCAACATCAAGCGGAAAGAACATCAAGCGGAAAGTCAGGTAGGCTGAGATGTTCTAATGGGTAGGGGCAATGGAAAAGAAACCTGCTATGCGTAACTACCTAAGAGAAAAAAATGAAATAGGGAAATAATTTTATGATAACCTAAAAGGAAGCTCAATACTTTTTGAAGCGAGATCAGGATGCCTTAGAACATGCATTTATAAGGCGAGTTATAAGAAGGAAGAAGAAACATGTACTTGCTGCGGTAAAGCTAAGGAAACGAAGGAGCATATTTTATTAGATTGTGAGCATATTTACTCAGCGGTCGATTTATGTACCTCTGGCTTCCTTAAAGCCCTCAGGTTCAGCGAGAACAAGGGGAAAGTAAACGTGTCCGCAGTAGAGATTAGTAAGCGGCGATTGGAAGATTGGCGGAAGTAGGTAAAGGACAAACAACGAAGGCGTGCAAAAACTAAGTTCAAAATTGGGGTTCAGAAAGTTTGGTTATGGCAATCATGTTTTCCTTTACTTTTCTTTTTAACATAGGTAGGACATTGGGCAATATAATAAGAGCTTGGCGAGCAAACTCACCATCCCGTTGCAAAGGGGACGCTCTAGAGTCCATCCATCCATCCATCCATCCATCCAACCATTGGGCCAGGTTGCAGCAGCACCAGTACGATGTTTAATGGTTGCTTGCCCTTCGTGCAGTGCCTCACCTGTTTTGCTGATCACAACTTCTGGGACGTCACATGGCCTGGATTAGCTTCGTCTGACGTTTGCTCCGTCGTTTCTGGCCAGGCACGCGAATTTCACCGAGTGTATGCTCTAGGACTACCCTATAACTGCGATAAGTGATAGTTCAGGCGCGACCCTCTTCAAACGTCTGCATGTCAGTCATCCCGGCAGCCTGCCTCTTGATCAGCCAATTACCGACCACTGCCGGTCTTTGACGTCAGCCACCAGGACTATAAATGCCCTGCGCATCGATCCATTCTTTAGTGGGCCAGGTCCGACCTCGGAACATCCGCCTCTTCGGTGGCACAGTCAAATGGCTCCATCCATCAGGAGGGCGGGAAAGCAAACCCGCTTCCCTTGCACGGCATCCTAGATCATCGCGCGAGCGCCGACCCAGGAGGCCGTGCCCCTTCGCCCCTCCTCTCCCCTTGCCCTCCCTCACGTCGCTCTCGCAACTCTCTCACCTTCGACTGTCTCCGCGCGCGCCCGCTGGCCCGGCACCAGCTTAGCCCGCTGCATGAAGTATCATGATTCGTTATCTGCTGTTGGCGTGGGCAGTTTCGTCAGTTTCGTGGTGCTCGATAGCTGTGTGCTTGTGCTCCGCGATGTTTCACACGGTTCACGACTCGCCCCGCTCGTGCATCGTGCAGTGATGCACGAATACTTCGAAAACAAGCCCCTCTTCCGGGTGCCTAAAGACAACTGGTGAGCGCGCAGACTCAATGACATCAGAAGGCGCATGTACAGTGTCGTCCACTCTTAGGGTGAACACCGCTTAGCGTGGCATCGTAGTGTCCCTGTATATGCTCCCGCCGGGAGCAACATGGCGCATAAGTCCGCCTTGTGTTCCAGCTCTGTAGTGAAGCAAGTCCTCGCGCGCGCAGGAGGCAGATGCCGTGCTGTGTTCCGTTTGCTTTTTTGTCTGCTGGTCGCGAGCTACATACGGCAATTGTTCGCAAGCGCTGAGCTAGATTACACTTTTTAATGCAGGCTACGCTAGAAAGATTGGCGTAGTCGGAGGGGTGCCAACACCCCAAAATTTTTAGTCTGTATGTGCATATATACACGCACATATACAAAAGCACGCACGAAAGTACATATAGGAGTAGGGTCCCCCTCGATCCCTCGAAATATAAAATCCTGACTACGCCCATGGCTCGCACTGCTCAAAAGTTCACGTACAAACGCGCAGTACCTTGCAACAAAAAGCGGCGCTATGTTTTTCAGCATGCATATGAAGTTTTCTCGCGGAGGCCGGAAGGCAAGAAATATTTTAAAGGGTGTTTAAAGAAAACTTCACACGCGTGTTGCACATTTTGGTTACCGAAGACAGACGAATAATGATCGTCGCCAGGAGAACTATCGTGCCTGCGGTTATGTCAGTGAGCGTTAACCGTGACCTTCATTCATCACTAACCGCCGTTCACAGCTGCTGCACGTTTTCGATGTATGCAATACAGACACGTAGATTCAAACGCGTTTGAAATAATCACATGCGCACATTTGATGCAAATCTTATTTTTACGATTCATACCGCAAACTTAACAGCTGCTTCGTAGCACCAAATCTGCATGTGCAAAAAGATTCAACATGCACGAGCTTCTAGATCAAATTTATTTCGTACAAGGGAATGGATGAGCGCTGGCTGGTGGCAGCAGGGGACGAGTGCTGGTTCTTGGAGCCTTGGGGGCACAATTCGAAGCCACTGGAAAGGTAGAAAGTTATTAGTAAGAACAGGTTATTTTAAAAATTAAATTATGGGGCTTTACGTGCCAAACCACTTTCTGATTATGAGGCACGCCGTAGTGAAGGACTCCAGAAATTTTGACCACCTGCGGTTCTTTAACGTGCACCTGAATCCAAGTACACGGGTGTTCTCGCATTTCGCCCCCATCGAAATGCAGCCGCCATGGCCGGAATTCGATCCCGCGACCTCGTGCTCAGCAGCCCAACACCATAGCCACTGAGCAACCACGGCCGGTCAGGTTATTTTTGTTGCACTAATCACATAAGATGGCAAACTTGGAAAGTAATTACTCACATATTGCAGACTGCAATATGACAACAAATTTTTCTGTATCTCTTCATAGTACTCAGGTTAATTTGCTATAACACAGAGTTTATTAGATGTACAAAACTAATTTCACATTCCATACGTCGACTAAGGCTGATCGAACAAGCAACATATTGCGGGCGGTAAATGCTGAAGCTATCATAGCTGTCTCATCAGCGGGAGCGCACGATGTTTTCGCTTACTGCAAAACAATGAACCTCATATGACCTCAATGACCTCAATACATCAATGACCTCATATGAAAAATCTGAACGCCGACAAAAAAAAAAGAAATAAAAGAGGGAGTAGAGAAAATCCAGGGTGCAGCGGGCAAATTGTATCTGCTAGTATTTGCTTTGTTTTGAACACACTGTTCTAGAGCCGCATAGTTAGAACAATAGTACAAGCAACACGGAGAATTGGGCGAGTTGGTAAGTTAACATTGCGTATATGTGGAGCGCGACACAGACGTGTCGTCATTTTTTTGCACGGCGTCTGTGTCGTGCTGCTTATATACACCAAAAACTGCACAAGTGAACAACCTCTCATGCTAGGCGTACGCATTTAAGCGTGTACAGGAGTGTTACTCGAGATAAACGCCGCTGTAGCGTAAACAAGCCGAGCTCACCTATGTAAACAAGAACGCACCTCGCATATCCTGGTCCCTTTCGGAGCCGGCGCGTCCCGTCCGTCCGCACGGCACCGCGTAAAAGGCTTTGCCACCTTCCGTGCGATTTGCTCAGTTTGGTGCGCTGTACCCGTCATACTGGAATACAAGCGTCGAAATGATGTGCTTCGTAGCACTTCACCAAAGTAATTAACTTAATATCGTCAAATACCGTACCTGCAACCCGGAGCCGATCGGTGCAACTATGACGTAGCTTCGCGCAGTGCCAGTATACAGTGAACTATAGCACACTATAGCGCCAGTGCGTCTGCCCGGTGGTGGTGGTGAACATTTATTTCACTTATTTACAGAGAGAGTTGAGGACGACCTTAATCTTTAGCTCCTCTTAAGAGGAGCTAAAGCTTCTTACAAAATCTAGGAGGGGTCCCTATCCGGGACCCCTGTGGTCTCCGCGGCTGCTCGGGCCCTAGCCACGAGAGCTCTTTGGCTCTCTAAGGTAGAGCAGCCGAGCAGGGCAGCCTCCCAGCTCTCTCGGGTGGGTGGGGGGAAGGGGAAGGGTAAGCCGGGTTAGAAGGGCAAGCCCGCGCATTGTGGAAAACGTTCGAGAACGCTTAACCACACAGTGGGCACTCCCCGAGAAAGCAGGGTTAAAGTACGGTAGTACTGCCGGGCACAGTACCGTGTTAGTATAGAGACGGAGGAGCCAGCGCTCCTCTGCCTTGGTCAAACCATTAGCGAGGGGGGGGGGGGTAAAGCAACCGTGAGCGGATTGGTAGAGCTGAGTGATTTCGCAGAAAGTAATGGCGTGATTTGTTTCTAGATCCTCAGACGGCAGGTTTTGAAGCAATGCCCGGTGGTTGAGCACGCGGGCTGAGGTACCAGCGGCCTCATTTCCTTCTAAACCCGTATGTGCTGGAGTACAGCTGACGATACGTGTCCCGGGACGGTCCCGGTACTCGCATTTTCGTAAGATTTTGGCGGCGCGTCTGCGGCTATGCGCCCATTTTCAAAGTTTTGGCAGGCATCCCGGGAGTCGGTGATGATGTCTCTGTAGACAGGATCTGCTGTGGCGAGTGCTATGGCGACTTCCTCCGCATGTGTAATGTTGAGGGCACGTAAAGTGACGCCCTGAACGTGTTGGTTGTGATCACTGCCGCCGTGTAACCTCCCCCCCCCCCACCCGCCTCCGTGGTGTGGGCCGGCAGCGTCCGTATAGAAGACCCCATGGCACTATCCATACCGTTCGCTGAGGGCCGCCACGCGCGCACAGCGGCGGCCATCGTGGATTCCCTTAGCCATGTTTTGGGGCAGAGGGTGGATTTGTAGCGCATGGCCCCAGTCCTCTGGAGTTCGAGTCAGATCCTCTGCCTGTGCGGTGTATGTTATGTGTAGGCCCTCTAGGAGGCGTTTTCCTGCAGCCGACTTACTCAACAGTAGATACTGGTTGTTCAGGTTTGCTTCTCGAAGTTCCCCGAACGTGTTGTTCATCCCCAGTTTGATGAGGCTCTGATTCGACGTTGCGATGGGACGGTCGGGAGCGCGTTTGTAAATTTTCCGTAGAACAACCTCAATGGCGTTCTCGTCGCATTTTCGCAAGCGCAGGTAGGGTGCCGAATATAGGATTCGGCTGGTCACGAATGCATTTGCCAGCCTCAAGGCATCTCTGCATCGGCGCGCTAGGCTCATCCCGTCATGACCCCAATCATGAAAAGCGCGCCCGATGGGTTTCTCCGTACGCACTGCACCAACAGCTGTGTCAGTAAAATAAAATGTCCCCAACCTAGTAAAGAGCGCGCAAAAACAACTTTGTTCTTTTAAACTCATCGCTTACAATAACAAAAATGCGAAGTCGTTTATGCGCAGAGAAGCTTCTTTCTGTCCTTGCATATTGGCTCAGCAGGATGTTCGCAAGCTGTAGACAAAACCAGCCGGAAAACGTTCCGTGCGAGTGCAGCGCGCTTTCGCGCGAAGCCACCTCTGTAGCCTGCGTTCGGGGAAGTGCACTCGCAGCAAAGCTAGAGCTCCAGCGCTGTAGCAGACGACGCGAAGCACCTCCCTGAAGACCCTGTTCGTGTGCCCATGGCCTCCGAGATTTACCTCCGCGCGCGTTCGCGGTGGATCTCGGAGGTCATGGCGTGCCGTGCTTCGCTTCGACGCGCGGCCGCGCCGTACGCACTGGCGCTGCGCGGAGCGATGCCACGCTGAGCCGCGTTCACCCTAAGAGTGGACAACCCTGCACACGAACACGGCCTTGTGCGTGTTTGTGCTCCATGAGCCTCCGGACGTCGTTGCGCCTTGATTATGCTACACTTCCCTCTTACCGGTAGAGAAAGCTAACAAATAGGTGCTCCTCCTCCTTGTCACCTGGTCTATGACTTGGTGTTTTTCGGTGCCAAGTCTCATTCTGGAACTTCAGTAACTCGCCTAGCTTTCCATTCCGCCTTCAGTGCTTCTGTGTTCTAGAATGCAATACGAACTTGCCCAATTCTCAACCCTAGTGAACTTCTTTTCTGTGTCACCTTTCTACAAATGTGCTAACAGCTTAAAAATTACTGTTCGTGTTTATGTAATATTTCAGTAATTGCCGATGGGAAAACCGCGCGAACAACCTTCATGTAGAGGCATGATGCGCTTTCTTTTTCTGGAAAGCATGAGCATTGCAAGTGTCCTATATGCAGATTTATATAAAGATAATTTAGCAGTTCATGTTTATTAGACAAAGGAGTGCCCAGTAGGTATGACTTAGTGCCTTAAGATACGCAATTTTACTGCTATGCATTGCATTCATGGTGAAAGAAAAGTCCTGCTGTTGGCTCATTTCACGTGATCTTTGATTGAGGAATAGGCCTTCGTGCGAATGTTTTCTACGTGCTGCTGCAAAAGCTGACTACGTTCTGCACCACCTTGCCACCGTTACTCAAGTTGTGGCCAAGTGCAAAATAATACGATAATGTGTATTTCGGTTTTTAGTACAATTTTATTTTTGTTCTGCTATATGTTTTTCATTTTGTTCAGTAGTAATGAACATGTCACACATTACATATTATTTTGTGCAGGTATATAAGTTATTTCGGTATGGTTGTCAATAAAACAATCTCAGCATTTTATTCTTCGTTTAGGTATTTTGCGTGCCATAATTTTTGCCATTACCAGTGAATTCTCGCTTTCTTTAGTTGCCATGACTACGTCATACACGTCGTCCAGTTTTGTGCAGTTTCTCAGTGAGTATATCAGACGGTCTCAGTGCCCCCCCCCCCCCCCCCATCACAAGTTCTTCGTATACACTTTAGTCTTTAGGGACTTATATAATTTTTTTTTTATGTGGGTGTACATTAAACGGCTTTCGCGTTTTGGGTTTTTTTTTGTTATTTCACTATCTGGTGAACTTCTGTGTTGCTTAGTAGTCATGTACATGTGATGCATTTTTCACTTTTGTTCATTTTCTTAGCGTGTTATCATACCGAGATTTGCGCAAATCTTTGTTTTCGGAAATGGAATTCATGAAACGAGGCCAAAGATCTGTTGGGTTGGAAGCGCAATTTATATATGTTCTGTAATATGCTCACATACTCAAAGTACGGATAAGACTTCGTGCGTGCAAACACGTAAAGAACTCACGGCGCAACACGCAGCAGTACACAAACAATAACAATGCCTGGCACAGCTCGCGCGCGCAATAATAATAATAATAATAACAAAACAAAAATACACGCTGCGGACAGGCAAATAGAAAGCACCATAAAATGTACGCGGGGCATGGGGAAGGGCGGAGAGGGAGCAGAGTGAGTCGTCATAATAAAAACAAGAAGAAAAATAGAAAGAACGCTAGGTTGAGGAGGCACCGCGCGGCTGCTGTCCTGTTGCCATGACGACGTAAACAATCGCGTGCGCCGTCATTTTGCCAAAGTAACGCCCTCTTGCTAGGGCCGTAACTGAAGGGGACATTGGCGCTAGCGTCGAAAGAGCGTCTACGATAAAACAGACAGTGGCAGCCATGTGGAGATTCACCCTTGAGGCCAGGTTGCAGCAGCAGTAGTACGATGTTTAATCGTTGCTTGCTCTTCGTGCAGGTACGTTACTGCTCCAACGCTGTATGTATCCGATCTGATGATCTCTTCTTGCTGCTGTTTCCTTGCCCACATGGTCTTGTGCCCTGGCGTTTGCATGTTTTATATTGCACGAGTCGTCTTATCCTGGAGCGGTGGTGTGGAACTCAATGCGGGCCTCTAGTTCAAGTCAGCTATACCAGCAAAAGCAATCAGTCTGGTGATAACCATGGAGCCCGGAGTACGACTGGTTTCAACGCTGCTCTCGATGAGGCTGCTGGTGAACGTTCTCCTTGTGTATGCCACGACAGTCATAATGTTTCTGTATGCGAAATGTTCTCGAAATTATTCATTGGTCCAAATAAGTTTGATCGAGATGTTGCTGACAGCAAGTCATTTCATCAGACAGTCGCCTGCCGTTTTGATGCTTTAGAGTCTCGTGTTGGTGCATTAGAATCCTCACCTAATGAATCTAGTTCGATTTGTGAATTACGTGCAGAAATCAACTCCTTAGCTTCTCAAATTACCAAGCTGGTTTTAAAAGAATGATGACCTTAAAAATCTTTCACGAAGAAATAACCTTATAATACACGGTCTTTTGGAAAACCTCAAAGAAAGCGCTCCTATACTGTTGTCGAACGGTACGGCTGTATTTATCAAGACCTTGAAGATTAGCTGTCCCCATATTGAACGCGTCCACTGGCTTGGTAGAGCACGCGCTGGTCGCACTCGTCCTGTTGTTCTAAATCTTTCTGACTTCAACAATAAAACTGTGGTTCTAAAGAAACAGCTATAAACTCAAGGGCTGAAATTTATTCATTATATAAGACTTCTCTGTAAGCATTAGATCTATTCGGTAAAAAATTTGGGAAGCCTCAATTCCATTCCGTAACAATGGCTCTGTCATAAAATTAACATACGATCATACGTTCATTGACAAGGTTCGTTATACCTGGGACGACAGTTCAAACACATTAGTAAAGGTATTCAACCTACTCAACCATTACCTTGCGTGCCTGTATCTTCAACTCCCGGCTCATCCACTACCTGACATCGTTCTGGCCATCTCGATAACCTCGTCCTTTTGAACACTGGCGCTGGCAGTATTGTTAAAAAACTTCCAGCCTTACCGTCTCTTATTTCTATTTATTCCCGGCATGTTACAGGCATCGCTGAGTCATGGCTACAAAGCAATATTTATTACTCCGAGTTCACTCCACCCGGTTTTACTGCCGTGCGCTTAGAGAGGATCCACGGCACTGGCGGCGGCGTCATACTGCTTGTCCGTCCCGACCTTCGTTTCTCACTTTTGCTCTGGCCTCCGGATACAGAAACCGTGTAGTATATATATATTTTTATTAATCAGTGTAATGTAATTGGCGTTGTATATTGTCCGCCCGGTTCTTCCCTTGATGTCCTTCATGTTACTGCAAATTTAATGTGCCTGACTAACATTGCTTCATCACGATTTATCTGCATGGATGATTTCAGTGGCACTGGCATTCACTGGCCGTCACTAAATACAGCAGGTCGTGACGTAGCACTTTGTAACGAATTAATCGATATTTCCTTGTCCTTTGGGATCACTCGAGTTGTTTCTAGTGCAACTAGGTTAAATTCTATCTTCGACTTGGTTTTCTTAAGCGCTGATCTAACGAAAAATGACTTCTCTTGCGAAGTAATTGACCAACTCGCAGATCGTAAAGGTGTTTTGTTATCGTTCTCTTGTCCGACCTCCAAATCACCCCCTACATTTACTAGTTTCCCTGGCTTCACCCGTGCGGACGACAATTCCATTACTAATCTCTTAGCTGATCATTTAGATACGTTTGGCTCTCTGCCAGACAGACAGGATGCAAATTGTCTTGTTATATTACATTGAGAATCTTGTCAAGTCACGTCGCCAACGATTTGTGCCCATTAAAACAAAGAAAAGTAATGTTAACCTTCCCTGGATGACTCGCGACATCTTGCATTTATCTCGTCGTGCCCGTAGGCTTAGGCGTTCTAAACGAACCAACGATCCCATCCCCCTGGACAGGTTTCACAGGGCAAAAATTGAACTTAATTTGAAAATGAAAACGGCCAAAGATTTCTTTTTTTCGCGTTCAACTACCTCATCGGTTAAGAACTAACCCTCATAAATTCTAGTCTTATATTTTACCTAGCAATGCTTCACCCACTTCATTGAAAATTGATAATGATGTCATCAGTGATCCGTCAGTGATATCGCATGCTTTCAACAAGTATTTTCAGTCTGTATTTGCACCCGATAACAACTTCATTCCTTCTCTCACCAATACAGCTTGTTCTGAAGCAGTCACTGGCATTGACATAAACAATGACGACATTCTTAACCTCGTATTAAACTTAGATACCAAGAAATGCACCGGTCCGGGCGGGATACACAATGCATTGTTGGTTCGCTAGTCCTTCTGGTCATCAAGATATCTCACGGTCATACACAAAAAATCGTTATCGTCTGCCACTGTTCCTTCCTTATCAAGAAAGGGGCTGACAGATGGAATAGCACACTGTGGTATAAAGTTTATAGACAGGGATAAGGTGCCTCACAAAGGCCGGCCAACGTTTCGATAGGAGGCCCTATCTTCGTCAAAGGCGGCATCTTCATCCTCGGCATGTTAGTTTTAAAGGGTTAGTGCAGTGACGTCACGTGTGGGTGTTGTCGCTGGCGGCTGGTTCTAAAGGGAGAGACTTCACAGGTAATGAGCGCTGTCGTCCGTAGTCTGTGAGCTTCGTTCCCAAGACGAGGGGACAAGAGCGAATAAGTGGGAAGGCGCGGAGAAAAGAAAGAAAAAATAGAGAAAAAAATCGGGGCGAGACCAAGACGAAAAAAAAAAGAACAAGAAATAATAAAAATATTTGGGGTTTTACGTGCCAAAACCACTTTCTGATTATGAGGCACGCCGTAGTGGAGGACTCCGGAAATTTTGACCACCTGGGGTTCTTTAACGTGCACCTAAATCTAAGCACACGGGTGTTTTAGCATTTCGCCCCCATCGAAATGCGGCCGCCGTGGCCGGGATTCGATCCCGCGACCTCGTGCTCAGCAGCCCAACACCATAGCCACTGAGCAACCACGGCGGGTAAGAACAAGAAAGAAAAAAATAAAGACGAGAGCATGGGAGGGCGTCGGGGAGGCGAGAGGTTAGGGAGCATTCGGCGTATTTTTGTGGCCTTAGAAGAGCCGGTCAGGCGTTCAGTGCGCGAGTAACACAAAAGACAAAATAAAAAACATGAGTTGAGAGTGACCTGAGTAGCATAGCAGCAATACGTCGAGTAATTTTGAAGTAGTTAAGATGGCGACGAGGAGCCTGCGGTGCAATGTATGGGGTGACTGGAAGGCAGCGGCACAGTCTTTCAAGGGACATTAGCCCCAGTCGCTCAACGTAGGTGTCGTTACGGCGGCATCCAGAAATGGCGATAGCCTGGGTTGAGGCGCTGAAAAACGCATATTGACTTCGAAATGTGTTGGTGAGAATGTTTCGAAAAATATATTAAAAAAAAGGTATAGAGAGGGGGGGGGGCGCACCGAAACCGGAATGACAAATAGGAGGGTGACGTGCGCAGAAGCGGGTGGGGGCAAGTATATGGGAGAAGGGGTTCGTACAGTTGATATAAACGTAAAAACCTGAAAGAGTATAATAAATTGAGTAGTAGGCAGTAAAATATTTTCGAAATGGCAGAGTAGGGGAGGTTAAGAATTAAGGTTAGCTGGTGGCATAATGTGTTTTGTGTCTTGGTTGATGATATGAGAATTTCAGATTTAAGTTACCGCTTTTAACGATTCTAAGTTGCCGCGTGCCAAATTAATTCCCGTCGGGTGTAGACAATTAAACATGCGTATGAGGTAAGATTCCCCGTATTTCCTTTCGCGAGGTGAACAGAAATTTGTTTGTAGTATATAGAGCCTTGCTTTGTCAAATATATGACCATGTTCATTAAAGTGGCTGGCTGCTGCTTCAGGTAAATTGCGTTTTGTGTACACGTGGCGACCCTTGAGTCTTGTATGATTTTGTTGTCCAGTTTCAACTATGTATTATTTGCTACAAGAGGCGCATTCTAGACAGTAGACTACGTTGTTTGACGTGCAGGTGAAAGCCGAAGTTACCTTGTGTGCGTAATTCGACGCTGTGCTTTTTACTGTAGTAATAGATTGAATATGTTTGCATGTAGAGCACCTGGGACGGTCACAGGGACTGGTTCCCAACTTCCTCTTTGTGCTTAGTTTGGCATGCACAAGAATATCTTTAAAATTATTGTTGCGTCTGTAGGCTACTCTGGATGGGTCGGGAGAAATCTTAAGTTTCCGGTTGCTGGTGAGAATTGGGTAGTATTTACTGAGGATGTTATTCACGTTTGGGAGCACGTTTGAGAATTTAGTAGTAAGAAGAGGCGTTGTTGTTCTTGTGATCCTGGGGGGGGGGGGGGGCTTGAGGACCTCGAACTGATCAAATTTGGTTGCAGTGGTGTAGGCTGTTTGAAGGTCACTGTTTGGGTGGTTCCTGTTTGATAGGGTTTCTTTAAGTTGATCGAGTCTATCTATGTAGCCTTAGTTTTCAACACAAATGCGACGTAGTCGTGTGGCTTAGCCTTTAAAGATGCCTTGTTTGCAATGTCTGGGATGGTGGCTCGTATATTCTAGGTACTGTTGTTTGTCGAAAGGTTTCCTATACAGCGTTGTCTTTAGCACCCCATTGTCAATGTAGATTGTTGTATCCAGAAAGTTTATGCGGTCAGTTGAGGATCCTGATCTGAATATTATTGTTGGGTGAAAAGAGTTTAGAAATGCTACATATTTATCTAGTCTGTCTTGACCATGCCCCATATTATGAGTATGTCATCTATGTATCGCAGCTATGTGTGGGGCTTGTCAGTGCAGCACGATAGGAAATCTGTTTCTAGAGTCTCCATAAATATGTACGAGTTGGTTGGTGCAAAAGGCGCACCCACGCTTGTACCATGTATCTGTAGGTAGTAACTGTCCTCAAATTCGAAGAAGTTATGTGTTAGGACTAATTCAAGGAGAGACAAGTAGACTACAGTAGAGTGTTGTGCATTGTGTTTAGAGAGCGTTTGTTTTACCGAAGATAAACCATCAGGGATTGGAATTTTGGTGTACAGCGCCGTGACGCCTAGTGTTGCGAGAATTGTGTTGTGGGGTAGTGTGCCTTTAGTATTAATGTCCTCTATAATTCTCAGCAGGAGGAGCGTATCTTGTACAAATGACGCAAGTACTTTTGGCAAGTCACCAAGGTAGTGGTTAAGGAATGTGGAGATGCTCTCTGTCGGGGTGTTGTTGTTTGATACTATCGGGCGACCTGGGATAATAGCAGTGCATGGTTCAGCGGATAGAATTTTATGAATTTTCGAAAGGAGGTAAAAACGCCCGGGAGTTTCGTTGCTTGGTTTAATAAATTTGTATTCTGACGGCGTTATCAATTCATCAGCCAAAAGTGATTTCAGCCTGTTGGTAATTGTCACTGTATAGGATAATGTCGGATCGTTATCTAGCTTACGGTAATGTTCTGGGTTGTTTAGTTGTCTGTAAGCCTTGTGCTTGTATGTTTCTACCAAACTTGATAGAGCCGAGGTCCTCAAGCCCCGCCCGAGGATCACAAGAAGAACCAACGTCCCTTCTTACTACTGAATTCTCAAACGCACTCCCAAACGTGAATAACATGCTCAGTAGATACTACCCAATTCTCACCAGCAACCAGAAACTTAATAAGATTTTTCCCGACCTGCCCAGAGTAGCCTACAGAGGCAACACTAATTTTAAAGATATTCTTGTGCATGCCAAACTAAGGACAAAGACGAAGTTGCGAACCGGTCCGTCTGGCCGCCCCAGGTGCTCTACATGCAAACATATTCAATCTGCTACTAAAGTAACAAGTACAGAGTCGAATTACGCACACAAGGTAACTTCGGCTTTCACCTGCACACCAAGCAACGTAGTCTACTGTCTAAAATATGCCGCTTGTAGCAAACAATACATAGGTGAGACTGGACAACAAATTCATACAGGACTCAACGGTCACCGCGCGGACACAAAACGCAATTTACCTAAAGCAGTAGCTAGCCACTTTAATGAATATGGTCATATATTCGACAAAGCAAGGCTCTGTAATTTACAAACAAATTTCCGTTCACCTTGCGAAACGAAATACGGGGAATCTTACCTCATACGCATGTTTAATTGTCTGCGCCCTAAGGGAATTAATTTGGCACGTGGCAACTTAGAATATTTAAAAGCGGTAACTTAAATCTTAAATTCTCGTATCATCAACGAAGGCAGACAACACAGTATGCCACCAGCTAACCTTAATTCTTAACCTCACGTGGTCCTCCATTTCAAAAATGTTTTTCCTGCCTACTACTCAATTTAATATGCTCTTTCATATTTTCACGTTTATATCAACTGTACGACCCCCTTTTCGCAAATACACCTGCCCCCGTCCGCTTCTGCGCACGTCACCCTCCTATTTCTTATTCCGGTTTCGGTTCGCCCATCTTTTGTTTTGTCGGACATTATTCTGGTTAACCTCCCTGCCTTCTACTTTTCTCCTTCCTCAACACCCCCCCCTTTGTTTTGTCTGTTTTTTGTTATATATTTTTTTGAAACACCCTCACCAACACATTCCAAAGTCCCAGACGACAGCATCCCTTTTTCGGCACCTCAGCCACACAGAGTATCTCCATTATACCGCCGTAACGACACCTACGTTGAGCTAACTGGGGCTAACGTCCCTTGAAAGACCATGCCGCAGCGTTCCAGTTACTTCATGCATTGCCCCCAAAGTCCTTGTCGCCATCTCAACTCCTTCAAGATTGCTCGATGCATTGCTGCTATGCTGCTAAAGTCACTCTTTCAACTGATGTCTTTTTGGGCCTTTTTTGGTACTCGCGCACTGACCGGCTGACCGGCTCTTCTAAAGCCACAAATATGCCGCCAACGACACCCATGAATGCTCCCTAACCCCTCGCTTCCCCAGCACCCCCCCATGCCCCTCTTTTTCTTTTCTTGTTCTTTCTTTTTGTTTCTTTTCGGTGTCCCCCTACCCTTTTTATCGCCTTTTCTTTTTTTTCTTTTCTCCCCCCCCTTTCCACTCTCCCGCTCTTGACCCCTCGTCTTGGGAAGGAAGCTCACAGACGTCGGACGACAGCGCTCATTACCTCTGAAGTCTCTCCCTTTACAACCAGCCGCTAGCGACAACACCCGCACGTGACGTCACTGCACTCACCTTTTAAAACTTTTAGTTTTAAAACTAACCTTTTAAACCTTTTAAAGGATGACGAGGCCGCCTTTGACGAAGATAGGTGCTCCTATCGAAACATTGGGCAGCCTTTCTGAGGCACCTTATCCCTGTTTACAAACTTTGTACCACAGTGTTTCTTCCTTATGGAAGTTAGCTAAAGTGCTTCCTCTTAGTAAATCCGGTGATAAGCAGTCTTTATCAAACTACAGTCCGATTTCAATAACTTCAGAGTCATGCAAAATCTTAGAACATATCAGTCATAAAGACATAGTCCTTTTCCTGGAATCACATAATCAGCTGTCTAACATACAGCGTGGGTTTAGGCGCAATTTTAGCACGACAACGCAGTTCAGTTTACGCATGATATTTTCCTTAAACTTGATGTTGGCAACCAGCTTGACGCTATCTTTATAAACTTCTCTAAGTAATTTGACAGAGTATTACATTGTAAACTCCTTGCTAAACTTAACGCTGTACTACATAATCCTTATCTAGTTGACCGGATTTTAAGCTTTCTTTCATTTCGTTCCCAGTTAGTTTCTCATAGCTCGACCGACTCTACTGCTATTGATATGACATCTGGAGTGCCCCGGGGCCCCGTTCATGGGCCACTCCATTTTTTAATTTACATAAATGATTTGCCTGTTAACTTCTCTTCTTACATTCGTCTTTATGGAGATGATTGTGTTTTATATGAAGTTATTAACTCTTTTGATGATCATTACCGCCTCCCGGAGTCATTTGCTAGGATTTACAATTGGTGCAGCGCCTGGAAAATGAACATTAACTTTGATAAAACCGTCCTTATAACCTTCTGTACAAAAATATTTTCCTTCTCTTTTTCATTACTCCTTCAATAACCGCGCTTGTGTATGGTATCTGAGTATAAGTATCTCGGTGTCATTTTTACGCATAACATGTCATGGGCTAATCACATTTATTCCTTTTTAACAAAGCACTGAAAAAATTTGGTTACCTACGTCGTACAAGATCCAACTCTCCTAAATATACTAAGTTACTGTTATATAAATCGGTAATCCGTCCTGTTGTTAACTACGCATCTGTCGTTTGGAACCCTTATAAGCATTACGAGATTAACAAGGTAGAACACATTCAGAAAAAAAACCAAGATATGTATGTGACCGTTATAATCGTGACTTTTCGCCCTCTTCTGCACTTCGTTCCTTGAATTCAACTTCGCTCTGTTCACGTCACCGCATAGCATCGTTAGACTTCTTGCACAGCATCGTCAATTCTTGTCAGACTTTCAAAAAACAACTATACTAACCTCGCGCCAGAGTCATCCGCCCATCCATCCATCCATCCATCCATCCATCCATCCATCCATCCATCCATCCATCCATCCATCCATCCATCCATCCGTCCATCCGTCCGTCCGTCCGTCCGTCCGTCCGTCCGTCCGTCCGTCCGTCCGTACACGGCCTACGAAAGAGGCCGCGTTTCTACCAGAATCAGGTCTTCGTGGGATTTCGGTTACTTCGGTTACGTGGGCTTCGTGGGTTACTTGTGGGATTTCGAATTCCTCTAGACTATTCTCTCTTCCATTATCGTGGGTGCCACTGGTACTGCACAAATCTCTATAGAACTCCTCAGCCACTTGAACTATCTCATCCATATTAGTAATGATATTGCCGGCTTTGTCTCTTAACGCATACATTTGACTCTTGCCAATTCCTAGTTTCTTCTTCACTGCTTTTAGGCTTCCTCCGTTCCTGAGAGCATGTGCAATTCTATCCATATTATACTTCCTTATGTCAGCTGTCTTACGCTTGTTGATTAACTTTGAAAGTTCTGCCAGTTCTATTCTAGCTGTAGGGTTAGAGGCTTTCATACATTGGCGTTTCTTGATCAGAACTTCCGTCTCCTGCGATAGCTTACTGGTATCCTGTCTAACGGAGTTACCACCGACCGTGGCTATATATATATATATATATATATATATATATGTGTGTGTGTGTGTGTAGCGCTCGCGGCCAGCTTTTCCGGTAAACATTACGGTTACATACGCTCCAGTTGCCGGGAAGCGTGAGAAGCAGTCAGGCATCTTTCGGTGCTATCGGGGGAGGGGGAGGAGGGGGCGTTTCACTTTACAGGCGAAGCTTAAGTGTCTTTCAAATTTTTTTCCAATACGTACGCAAGTGGTCCATAGCGTTATTAGTCTGTTTTATGAGTGGTATAAAACTTAGACGGCTGCACTGGCAGAGGTACAACTACAACTGAGGTCAGATATTTCGGACATAACGGCAAGAATACGCCATGTTTACGTATGATGGCAAGATGGTATGAACCGCAAGCAAGTATTCGAAAGTATCGCGCTGCAGTTATTAGCTAGGTTTCCCAATGTCCCAAGAGAACTGCGTTTCAGATATTTCATACTTTGGAGGTTTCACTTTCACTTTATTACCTTAAAGGCCCCACTGTGGGGGTATTATATAAGGGGTGGGTGTGCGAAAAGGAAAACACGTTGACCACTCGGGATGAGTAGTGAGCTCTTACAGTGTCAATGAAGGCGTGTGGGTTGGCAGTGGCCACGATCACGTGGGGAAGGCCGTTCCAACCTACAGTGGTACGTGGAAAAAATAGGAAGAAAAGGTGAGTATGTGGCTCGGGGATGACCAATACTTAGGTAATGTCCTGTACGAAGTGATGCGCGAGCTGGTGGTAAGATGTGAGGCATCTGATTGAGAGAACTATGATATATCTTGTGAATTAGGGATAGACTAGCGATGCGACAGCGACAGAAAAGTGGGGAGGGGCAGACTTGTTTCTGCCTTTAATGAAGATATGGTTATGTTGTTTTGAATACGATGAGTGGATGAACCTAGTAGTACGATTCTGCACCATCTTTAGCGCATTTATAAGACAAATTTGATCAGGGTTCAATATTGCTGGCGCATATTCGAGTTTAAGGCGGATTAGAGACTTATATGCGAGGAGTTAAACATGAGGAGAGGAGTTTCGTAAATGACATTTGAGGAAACCTAGGGTTCTGTTACTAGATGAGATGATGTTGGACACATGCGGAAGCCAATTAACATCTAGGGACGTAGTAACAGCTAGATATTTATGCGAATTAACTGTCGCCGTGCGAGTGTTAGCAAGTGTGTACGGTGAAAGGAGACGGTTACGAGAACGAGTGAAAGGCATTGCTTTACATTTAGTCGGATTTAAAACCATTAGCCAACGATGGCACCAGTTTAGACTATTATTTATGTTGCGCTGCAGTGTGAACTGGTCGTTAGTGTTAGTTATTGGTTGGTAAATAACACCATCGTCTGCAAACATGCGAATTGTGCAAGAAACTTCCAGAGGCAGATCATTTATGTACACTAGAAACAATATGGAGCCCTGGGGGACGCCAGATGATACGGGCACAGTGTTAGAGGTAGTATTATTGATGCATACAAACTGTGAACGGTTAGTAAGGAATTCTTTAATCCATCATAAGACAACTGGATACAAGCCCAAATGAGAAAGTTTAAGTAGTAAGCGTCGGTGGGGTACTGGACTCAAGCAAAATTGTGTCAGTCTGCATGTTAGTACCTAAGTTTGAGTGTACGTCATAAATAAATAGAGCTAACTGAATTTCACAATATAGTCCCTTGCCAAAACCATGTTGTGATGGATGAAAAAAAATTGGAATCAAGGTAGTTCTTTATATGAATGTAAATGATATGGTCCATGATTTTACGTAGTATCCTTGTTATGTAGATAGGCCGATAGTTTAACGCTGAAACTTCGTTACCTGACTTGTAGACCGGAACGATCTTGCCCACTTTCCATTCGCTTGGTAGAGTGCCCGAAGACAAAGACTGTGAGAACAACAAAGTTAAGAATGTGGCAGAAACATGCTTTGTGCTTTTTCATAGTTTAGAGGTGATTTCATCAACACCAGCGGACGAAGACATAGATAGATAAACTTTTAATGGTCGAGGCCCATAGTCCAGTGCTCCGCTGGCTCTTGCTATCTTCTCATCTCTCTGTATCAGCTTGAGCTGGTCGTCGAGGGCTGAGCTGGACAGCAGTGCCTCCCTCGTGGTGTATAGGGCTGTGGTATAGGGCTGGTGTGGCCCCGCACCACGGGCATTCGTCCCTGTAGGATGTGGGGTGTCTACGATGTAATATGTGTAGGTTCGTGTAAGTGCCTGTCTGGAGCCTACGCCAGGCAGTGGCATCCTCTGTCTTAGATTTCGATGGGGTGGTGGATATCGCAAGCGACTCCCTCTGTTGTAGTTCACGATGGCTGAATACTCGAGGTCTACAGGGTCCGGGCCTTCTGCAGCCGCCGTGGTGAGTGCTAGGTTATGCACGAATCCTCGAGCTGCTCTGTCGGCCTGCAGGTTGCCTGTGATGCCAGTGTGGACCGGTATCCAGATGATGGTTTAGGTGGTGATGCCCTCAGGGTCCTCCTTTTGTATTTCGGCTAGGACTTGTGCAATCTCCCAATTCTTCCCTGTAGGAAGTTGCGACAGGCCTGCTGGGAATCCGTGAGGATCGTCAGTGGTTTGTTTGCTAGTTGGCCTTTGCGGATGACTAACGCGATGGCCAGCTTTTCGGCTTCCGTGATCGTGCAGGGGCGGGTCGATGCAGAGGAGGTAACTTGGCCTCGGTGGTCGCATACCACTGCCACTGCGCCCTTGTTGCTTGTCCCATACATGGCGGCGTGCGTAAAACGGGCCGTGGTATTGAACCTGAACGCTTTCTTCTGTACTGGGCCCTTGCTTTCCTCCCACCGGATTGTAGGTTAGGGTCCATGTTGCGTGGTATTGGCGAAACGTGATACCTGTCCTGGGAGTGACGAGGTATCGAGCAGGTTTCTTGGGTTCGTGTTGTTATAGCTTGGAACCCCAAGGTTTGTAGGACCTCCCGGCCCGTGCGAGTCCCCACAAGCCTGTTGTTGCGAGACGTAAACGGCTGCTGTCAGTTCGCTGAGGGTGTTGTGCAACCCTAGAGCCAATAATTTTTCAGTCGATGTACTCATCGGCAGGCGGAGAGTGGTCTTGAAAGCCATTCTCAAAAGTGTGTCGGCCCGCTTCGTCTCAGACTGAGTGAGATGGTAGTGAGGCAGGCTGTATATGATTCTGCTCACCACCAGGCTTCTGACCAGTCGGAGATTGTCCCTTTCCTTCATGCCTCTGTTCTTGGAAGTTACGCGGGAGATCATGCGTGATATCGCTTTGACCCTGGCTTTGAGGAGTGTAAGGGTGTGTGTGGCCCGCTGGTTGGACTGCAGCCCCATGCCCTGAGCAATGGCTTCTCTGGTATGAGGTCCCGTTGAGGCGTACCTCGAGTTTTCTTGTTAGGTCTGTGGGTACTGTGTGGTTACCAGGGCCGCGCCAGACTCGTAGGAGCTCAGATTTCTCGAGGGAGCATTGTAGTCCTCGTTGGCTAAAGTATTCTTGGATGAGATTCGCTGCAGTTTGCAGCCGTTCTTCTTTTTCAACGAGGGACCCTGTTGTGTTCCAGTGTTATGTCGCCTGCGCAGATTGCGTGACGAAGACCTGCTGCGTCCTGCAGTGTGCTTGCGAGGCCGATCATAGTGACGTTGAACAGCGTGGGAGAGATGACAGCACCTTGTGGTGTGCCCTTGTTGGGAGAGTGGTACACTGTAGTCTGAATCTCTCCCATCTTCAGCTCCGCCGTGCGGTGGCTCAGGAAGCTCTGCACATACTTGTAGGTTCGCTCGCCCCAGTTGGTGTTGGACAGCCCTTTTAGGATTCTTTGTTGGCTGATGTCAAAAACGCCTTTGATGTCGATTGCTACGAGGACGTATTCGCCGCTACGGAAAACATTGCTGAGGACTTCTTCCTTGAGTTGGAGTAGCACAACTTGTGTGGACAGGCCTGCGCGGAAAACGAAAATGGTGTCCGGCAGGTGTTTGTTATCTTCTAAGTGTCTCTTAGTCTCGTGTTTATAATTTAGGTTTTCAATTAGTGATGCGACGCCTTTGGCCCGAATATTTATAGCAATAAATTACGCACGGAAGCACCCTAAAGTGTCATGAGCGTGTCTAACGATTGGGGAAGAACTGAGCCCGCTGCCCTGGCAGAACTACAAACGACGCCAAGACCAAATTCAGCGGAAATTGGTGGTACGCTATGGAAACTTTCTGTGCGAACTGTATTGCTGTTATATCAAACACAGTTTTTGTAAAAAAATATTATTTAAGTGTTCGAGCGTGTGATACAGCCGCTTTTAGCGAGCAATGCTTCCCAATGTCACGACATAGCTGTAGGTTACAACAGGATTATATTTCGTGGAAAGAGGAGGGGGGATCATGGTATGGTGCAACGCGTGGCGAAATGTTTACATTCCTGGTTCAGTTAGCATCGTTGCAAATAATTACCGAGAGGTCGCTTTTTGGCCCCATTTTCATTTGCCATAAGGCTTTCCATTAGTTGGTTTCAGCGGTGTCCTCAGTGAAGCAGACTTGGCACTTTGTTTATATTTGGCGAAAATAAAGGGTACAGTATGGGTAATGTGTAGGTAAACTTCAAAGAGAGGGGAATAATTATGACATTTGCAGTAAATTACGCATGCAAGCGATCCGGAGCTTTACAAATGCGCTTTACGAACAAAGTAGAATTTATTCAGCAGCTCTAAGAGAACTATGAACCCAACCGGTATCAAATCTAGTGAAAAAAAAAAAAACTGAATGGAGTGGGGATTAGGAAGGATGGAGGAAGGTAACCACGGTAAATGTTATGACGATCGAAGTGACATATGGGTTGATGAATTACCGGCTTTTTAAAGATTCCCGCAAGAAGTGCTCCAAAGCATTATGCAGGGGCAAGGTTTCAAACGAAACAATCATATATACGGGCAACTTTTTAAAGCATGCAATGTAATTACAGGGAACAACGCATTTAAGACGAAAGCCTTAAGTGGCTCCTATACCCCCTATGGTCTGGAAAACGCGGCGTGCGGTACAGGAGGTCACGTGAGCTCGCCTCGCGCAGGCACGCGCTCGTGCCACTGCTCGCGCGTTCGTCGTCCTCGTCTTCCACAGCTGGCTCCGATGCCGCTCATCATGCTAAAAAGGCAAGACTAATTAACATGGAATTAATTTAGGCGCGCGAACCCATGACCTTCGGTGTGAAGGCGAAGTTAATTAAGACAGAATTAATTAAGATATACTTTATTAAGGCGCTCTAAACCACGACCGTTGATGTTAATTAAGACACTCTTACCCACGGCCTTTGAGGGCAGGAAACAAGTAATATGAAGTAACGATGCCGTCGAATGAGAATGTCAAGTAATTTAATGAATGTCTCTTGAGCGGGCAGGCTTTTGCCTTCACCCTCTAAAAATTATGGGGTTTTTTATGTACCACGATCTGATTATGAGGCACGCCGTAGTGGTGAACTCCGGGAATTTGGACCACCTGGGGTTCCTTACCGTGCATCTAAATCAAAGCGCATGGGTGTTTTCGCATTTCGCCCCCCTTGAAATGCGGCCGCCGTGGCCGGGATTCGATCCCGCGACCTCGTGCTTAGCAGCCCACACCACAGCCACTAAGCAACCTTGGCGTACGCTAAAGGGACCGTCAAATTTATTGCAACTGTTCGAAAGAAACAGCTTCGCTGGAAATTGGATTGAAATTCTCCAAGGTCGCACACGTCTGCTGTCTTTTTCAGAGCGCAGCTCTCAAGGCACGTGCACACACTAGCGGAAAAGCGCCCGCGGCACGCCGGCGGCGGCATGACGCAGCTGCGGCTGAGTGGCAACGCCAACCGCCGGCGAGCCGCTGCGGCAGTCACGTGACAGCATGAAAATCTCGCCTCCTCTCTTACTCTGCGTGCATTCCCACTTGGCAGCATTACAGCTTGGTACGATACAAAACTGCACACTGCTGCTTTCCTGATACTCACACCCCTCTATTTGGTAAACTTACAAACATTTCATGGTTAGGAACATAGTTCGAGGGGACCTGTTGTCATTATGGTGACTGTTGAACTTCTTATGGCTTGGCGTGGGCAGCTTGCGGACCGCTAATCTCTCTTTTGTCCATCTTCCTGAAAAGAGAAATGGTGGAATCATGACAAATATACAAGCGAAAATGGTGAAACAAAAGTTAGTCAAATAAATGAACAAATCATGGTTCATTCAAGGTGAAGTGTTCAGAAACATACCTTGCGAGGATGCTGGCCCAGTGGTGACACCTTCACTGTTGACTTGTACGTGCAGAGACAATAGAGTCCAAAGGGGTGAACAAATATGAGCAGTGTCTTCGAGGCTGTAGGAGAAAGAAAAAATAGCCTCAATTACTATGGAGGAAGCGTGGGTGAGTTTGTGATTCATGTATGACTGAGAACATTGCAGAAAAAGCTCCATGAGAAAAAAATCACACATACACACAAAACTGTTTTGATGGTGCATTTCTTTCAGTGGTGTCCTTGTGTGGGCTGTACTTAGTGAATCTTCGATTAGATGAATTTTTTTTGCCAGATACTAGGTAATAAACAGAGTAATTTTGTTATTTACCAAATGCAGTTAATCCAATTGTATCACCGGAAGTACCTTTGGACTAATGTGTAGTGAATTTATCGCAGCGTATCATTCATGTAGAAACAGCCAAAACTATTTATTATTTATGTTGTACTCTGAGTGGAGAATTTTAGCAGTGTGGCAACATAACCAGCGCCTTGTTTGAATTCCCTTTGAAGACCAATAACTTTATAATTACTGTTTCCCACTTTTAAGAAATAACTACCGGAATATGTTTTAGCCGCTTAGCACACAAATAAATTCAACGTTGAATATGCGAAGCAGTGCTTTTTTACTGACCGGTGCACAACCCCGACGCTGCAAGGTTATTCCGTTTTCGTGGGTGGTTTCCTAACGGACTGCGCTCGGTTTCAGCGACGAATTTGAACGCTAACTAGCACGTGTTTTAAAAACAACACGTGATTACGCGACCAGACGCAGCAGCCCGATGCCAGTGAAACGCCGCCCAGCTTACCAAATTCGCCGTCTTTAAACACGGTAGCTCGATGGCGGCTATCGAATGTTGGACGCACACACTGACGGAAATATTGTTGTGATCTAATTGAAATTAACCTGCGTGATGCTGCTCAAAGAAAAAGACCACCCCGTTCGCAAACATTACCGCCGTAGAATTTGAATCGATGAACGGCACATATTGCAATCGATACCAATGGGGTGCTCCATATCAGATGTCAATGAGGTCTCGATACCTTTATTGAATAAAACAAATACTTTAATAACAGAAGTCCACTACAAACAACTGTCTACTTATTTTGTAACAAAATGACATCTTAACTATGTGTGTCGGTTATTATATGTACATACTAGATAAAAAAATCAGCCGGGCTGAGCGCCCCTAGCAGAAAAAATACAAATTAAAGTATTTTTCGTCCTCTATGGCGATCGTTGGAACTCAGCAGAGGAGAAAATGAAATTTATCGGGGAAGCCGTGTCCCGTAGAACTTTCGCGGCCGAGTGTATACGTCTCGCCAAGCGCACCACACTCGGCGCCTATCCACTGCTTCGTTCGACGTCGAGTACACCGTCACTGGAACGGGGGACTTGAACGTCGAGGCTGTTTGCATCGGACGCTGGTGCGAAAAGGCCCTTCCTTGTCGCGCAGTTGCACGGAGCCTGCGCATAGATGGGGACAGTGCTTGGACAAAGCTATTGGTAAGCATATTTCCCACGACAGCGACTGAAAGCCAGTACCTAGCTAATTTGCCAATTACAAAACCAGGCCGACATATGTGCACAGATATTGTTACGCGCATAAGACTGTTTATAAGATGTATTTGCAAAGAGAGAGAGAGAAAGAGAGAGAGAGGGAGAGTAGTTGACGGAGATGGAAGAGACCCCGGCCAAGCTGCGTTGATTTTTCGTCGTCTTCGAGAGGATGGAAGTGGCTTTCCTTCTTCACTTCACCGTAACAACACGACACAAGATGACAAAGAATGAGTGTAAATAGGTTAACGAAGAACTTCATCTATGTTTATCTAGGTATGCCCATAAAGAGGGCACCAAGCCAAAAGCAAAAAAAAAAAAGGCGCTGAGGTGTAGTCGAATGGTCTGGCGAGGCTTTTGAAGGTCAGTCAAAGTAGTTATCGAAGTATCAATCGATGAAGGCCTATGACTGCGGTCGTGCGAAGGGAGCATGACATCGGAGCTCCTTACAGCTGGCACTGACGAGGAGTCGCGGAGAATGTCTCTTGATTTAACTTTTTTTCCGCCTGCTTCGAAATAATCTCGTTGGGGATCCGCCTCCACGCTTGTTCGAATATATATATATATATATATATATATATATATATATATATATATATATATATATATATATATATATATATATATATATATATGCGAACAAGCGTGGAGGCGGATCCCCAACGAGATTATTTCGAAGCAGGCGGAAAAAAAGTTAAATCAAGAGACATTCTCCGCGACTCATATATATATATATATATATATATATATATATATATATATATACATACGCACCAGATGCCATGTGGCTGCGACTCGCACCTACTATTCCAGCTGCTCGTGAGTGGAGTTATTGGCAATTGCCAATTCGGCTGTATGTACGGTATTTTGCTGTCGCCCTGTTTTATCTCCTGCTTACGCACTCCCCGCCGCACAAGCTAGTGCTCGCCCTCAGTGCACATGCAGCGGCTCTACGCTTGTATGACGACAGCCCCGCACCTGCGGCCACACGACAGACAAGTCTCAACGTCGTCAAAGCAAGCCGCACCAGCTTCTCATGTGTAATAGAGCATTCGACGCCGACTTTACGTCAAGCTGTTTCGTTTTTGTTATTTCGAAACGTTACGTAACCACGGCAACGCGTTAAATCGTCACGTGCAGGTGAGGATGCTGCCTCTTGAAGTTATTTATTTCTTATAGTTACTAGAGAAATCCGCTTTAGACGGGCATTGCTTAAGAGGTAGCTTTAGCTCGGGCTCAACTTCGACGCGGTCTATTCAAATACATGTAGAAGGCAAAAAAGTTTTTCTGTGATAACCCTTGGACCGATTTTAATGAAAATTTTTGCCATTTAGAGAGAAAGTTGAAATATAGTGACTGTCGGAAGCGGAATTTCGATTTTAGGCCTGAATTTTTTGAAAAGCATTAAAAAAATTCGAAAGTTCGGAAGAAATGGATGCACGAGTTTATAAATTAATAGCTCTGCCTAAAGAACAGATAACGTGGTTCTGTAAAGAGCATCCTTTAGATAATTGAAAACGGACAAATTCGATTTGTCAATATATGTCTTGCGTGAACTTGTTACGTTGTGTACAAGGCTTCTGCAAAAGCTGTATACCATATTACTTAATTTTTTTAGATTCATATTTAACATATAAATTTTGTCCGCTTCGGGTGTACTATTACAGACAATTTACAGAATTGTGATATCGTTTTCCTTGCGTTTTTCCTTGCTTCGTTTTTTTCCGTTTTTCCGCAGGTGGGAACCGAACCCACAACCTTCGCATTTCGCGAAGGCTGTGGGTTCGGTTCCCACCTGCGGCAAGTTGTTTTTTCATCCACTTTAATTTCCGTTAGGTTGTCGTTTCTGTATTTCATTTATTAGGCACAAGTAATTTCCTCTTTGTTGTCCTTGGTGTCAATGTTTGTTGGCTTCTTATGATATGACTAATAAAAATCGGGCCCCTCTGCTAACCCCCTTTCTTCTCGTTTATATATATATATATATATATATATATATATATATATATATATAGTTGTGATTTCGGTTTGTGTTTGTGTGGTTCGGACTCAGGCGTCACACAGAGTAACTCTTGACTACGTCGCCGGGGTGCCTAAAACGTGGTAGCCGGCGTTATGCCGGGAAGACGCACTAAGTGTGCCCACGCTGTCGTACGTCTCTATCGCTAAGAATTGCTTGTTGATCATTAGATGAGGGCGGGAGGTTACAGGAAAGACATTGGTTTATTATATATATTTAGAAGTCACAACTGGCTCAATCAATATAGGAGCACACTCTATGTCGGAGCACTTTACATGTCTGATCACACTAACTGTCTAAGCACGCCAGATCTCTGAGCACACTTTGCACAGTCCACAAGCTCTACCCTCTAAGCCGTCATTTTCCCTAGTTCATTAGTCGAGGGAATTCGATTGCTCTGTCCCAGCCAATCAGAAGGGTTTATACTAGCTAATTACCATCGTACGGCTAGCGTAACACAAATGAAGACTACACTGAACCTACCTTCGCTATTAACCCGCAGGAAACAATCACCCCTATACTTATTTTATAAGGCTTACTACCAGAACGCAGCGCTTCGGTCGGCATGGATTAATGCAGCACCATTCATCTCCTCACGTAGAGATCACACACATAAGGTACATGTGCCTCGCTATAACACACTAACACATTCACAATCATTTTTACCCAAAACATGCAACGAATGGAACGGTCTGCCAGCATCTGTTGTTAATATAAGTAATCCTGTTCAATTTAGAAATGCTTTAGTTAACTGCATGTAAATAATGAAACTTGCGTTCAATATATCATGTGACTTGTTATTGTATATATACTATATTTGCAAATTAACTATGTGTGCGTTGACCTATCATTCCCAATTTTTGTATTGAAAAGTCTATCATGAGATTTCCATGGTGGACTACCACTATTATTTTTTGTTTATGATGTGTAAATTAGTGAGCTAGCACAATTTTTCATTGCTACTTATACCGTGCCTTTTCTGTATATCATTTCCTTATCTCCTTTATGTAGCCTCTCCCCTCTATACTGTATACTTACTCTGAAGATAGTGTAAATAAATAAATAAATAAATAAATAAATAAATAAATAAATAAAAGGGTCAAAGTGTTCGCTGCACTCCGCCCATGACGTTGAACCAACTTGTTGGACTCCGGTCCTGGTGGTGCGCAATCGTCCCGCATGTGATGCAATGACGAGGCAGTCGAAAATCCGGGGTCAACGTTGTTTTGCACGCCAGTCGTCGGCATTGGCTCCTTGCATCAGTTTATTGGTTCTTCGTGACGGTCAGCTCGTGGCAATGTGAGGAGCTGGCCTTGACCGTCGGTACCACTACCCCTTCTACGAAATTCCGTGGTTGCGATATATATATATATATATATATATGTATATATATATAGGCGTTATAAGTACGTGATCAATTTGGGTGACGGCAGCTGGTCAATATACCCACACATACTACCAGAAGGCATCAATGTTGCCTTCATGCATATATATAATATATGTATATATATTACAAACATAAATATATATATATATATATATATATATATATATATATATATATATATATATATATGTATGAAGGCAACATTGATGCCTTCTGGTAGTATGTGTGGGTATATTGACCAGTTGCCGTCACCCAAATTGATCACGTACTCATAACGCCTGCGGCAGAAGGGATGTTCCACATCCACAGCCAAGGCTTGTGAGTGGTGGCACTGGCTAACACTCCCAGGGTTAGTTCTACTAGTAAAACATAGATACCCCAAAAAGTCGATGAGAAAACAGCGCCGCGGTCGCTGACTTGGTAAGAGCGTCGCACGCGTAATGCGAAAACGTGGGTGCGCATATTTACCTGCGGCCAGTTGTTCTTGATCCACATTCGTTTCCATTAATTTATCATTTATTTAATTCAGTTACGAAGTATAATTTCCTCTATTTGACCTTGGTGCCTCTTTGTTGGCGTCTTATGATATGAGTAATAAAACCGGGCCTCTCGGTTCCTTTTCTTAGCGTTCACCACACACACACACACACACACACACACACACACACACACACACACACACACACACACACACACACACACACACACACACACACACACACACACACACACACACACACACGCACACGCACACGCACACACACATGCACGAGTGGTAGAAGCAGATAACGAAGCACATATTTTAACACCGACAAAGTGGCGGAGAGGTCGGCCTTCTGAGCGACACATGCCAAGCCTGCTTATACATGTTTCGTAATGACAAATAGTAATGACGATGAGGAAACAGCTGCATAAATGACTTTGCAGCATATGTGTACGAGATTCACAATAATAGTTCGGTGTTCGTAGTCGACACTACTTATGCGCAGCACAGTGATACTGGCCACGGCATGCATAGTTTTCAGTTAAAATGAATATTGATGATATCATATTGGGTCATTTGCAAGAAGACATTTCTATTACAAATCGGTATGTGAGAATTGTTCTATTTCTATTGCTTCTTTCGAGAATGTTAACTGAAGACTGAATTTCACAGGAGAAACACAGCTGGCATACTTCGTTCCAGCAGGTGTGCAAGATGGCGCTAGTCTTGGAGTACATTATTGTCGGCGTGCTGGTGGCGACAAACCTCTCCGTCGGCCTCTACTTCTCCTTCCGCAAGGCTAACGTTGGCCCCGGAAGCAGGGTGACGGCGACAGAAGTGTTTCTCGGAGGCAGGATGCTCAAGACGCTTCCCCTGGCTGCCTCTTCTGTGGTGTCACTCTTCTCTTCAACCGGTCTCATCGGCCTTCCGGCTCACTACTACGCGTACGGATGGCACTGTTGCGTTTCGCCTGCGACACGTGGTTTTGCCGGCGCGACGGCGGCGGGGCGGCGGACATTTTGGCCCGATCGTCGTCACCGCAACACTCATCGCCAGGTGTTTCCAGGCGCGTCTGCGGCGATGCGACCGCCTAGGGATTTCGTTCCAGTCATTGTGCCCGAAACAGGCGAGGCCAAAGCAGGGATCTCCTTCCAGTTATTGGGCCCGAAACAGGCGATGCCAAAGCAGGGATCTCGTTCCAGTCATTGTGCCCGAAACAGGCGATGCCAAAGCAGGGACCATCTTCTCGTTACAGTCATTGTGTCCGACCGGCAGCGCCACGACAGTGTGCTGCGCAGCGCCACGACAGTATGCTGCGCAGCGCCACGACAGTGTGCTGCGCAGCGCCACGACCAGGTGCTACGAGATCGTGCGCAGCGCCACGACATGGTGCTACGGCATCGCTACGACAGTGTGCGTCACCATTAGCCCATTGTACATTCACGTGCTCGTCTTTTGAGGGGTTCCTTCTTGCCCTCAACTGCGAGAGTATAAAAACAGCTGCCCCCGGACGCCAGAGGAGGGCTCCGATTTCTTCCGTTGAGTGAAGTGCTCTCCCGTCTCTCTACTTCGGTCAAACCTGACCGCCAACTCTTTGCGATGTTAAAATAAACAAGTTGTTTCGTTGTTACCTGTCGACTCATGCTTTGCCGGGACCTTCGGATGCTTGCAGTTGTACCCCAGGCCGCCAGGCCAACGCTACCCTTGGGGCTTGCGACCCAGGTACAACCACGGGCGTCAGCGCCGAGTTCCCAACCGATCGTACCAGCAGTCCGGATCCAAATATCTGGTGGCAGCGGTGGGATCGCCTACGACTTCAAACAACTGTCTGCCAGCGGCGAGATCGCGACAACGGAGGCCAGCAGCAAAGAGATGCAGTTGACAGTATGCTGAGCAGCTCAACGACGATCCGGGAGCAGTGCAACGAGCCCTGTGTGACGACTGGTTGCCTGCAGCGGAACGACTGCGCGGAATTCCTGCCTGCGAGGTTTGGTGAGTGCGGGACTTTCTTCTACTGAGCGTTGCCAGGCTTTTTGTTAGTGTCAGAAACAGAGCTGGTAATTGTGGTTGTCGTTGCTGCCGGGTTAGTTGCGGCAAGACAATAGTAAGCAGTAGAGAAAGCAGCATTCAGAGCAGCCATGGATTTGAAGTCGTTGCGCAAACCGAAATTGTTGGAGCTTGCAAGAGAGTTGGGTCTGGATGTCTCAGACAAACTAAGAAAACCTGAACTGCTAAAGGCTATTCTTGAATTAGAGGCTGAGGATGACGAGCTGTCGGAATGCCTTGAGACTATTGAGGAGAGGTCAAAAAAAGAAGAGCGTGAACTTAAAGAACAGAAAGAAAAAGAAGAGCGCGAACACGCTTTGGAAATGAAGCGTCTCGAGGTAGAGATGGAACGCGCTCGTAATGGAAGTCAGGCACACGGTGCAGGAGAACGCGTATTGTTCAAAATGACTGACCTGATGCGGCCGTTTAAGCTTGGAGAGGACATTGGTTTGTTCCTGGTTAACTTTGAGCGAACGTGCGAGAAGCAGGGGTTCTCTCGGGAAACGTGGCCACAGCGCTTGCTCACTTTGTTACCCGGCGAGGCGGCCGACGTAGTCGCTCGCTTGGATAGAGAGGAAGCAGAGGATTTCGACAAAGTAAAATCGAGTCTGCTAAAAAACTACCGGCTGTCTGCGGAAGCGTTCCGTCGGAAGTTTCGGGAAAATGAGAAAGGCAGAAGTGAGTCATATACAGAGTTTGCGTATAGGCTTATGTCGAACATGCAGGAGTGGCTCAAAGAAGAGAAAGCGTTTGGTGACCACGATAAAGTTCTGCAGTGTTTCGGGCTAGAACAGTTTTATAGTCGGTTACCGGAGAACGTGCGATACTGGGTCTTGGATAGGCCAGACGTGAGTACGGTGGCTAGAGCCGCTGAGCTAGCCGAGGAGTTTGTGACGCGTCGAGCTCGCGGAGCTAAGGACGGTCAAAAGGGTGAATTTGGCTCCAAGTCTGAGAGGCCAAGGTTCACGCCCATGAGATTTAAGGGGGACACGCGTAGTGAGGATGCGAGTGAAAGCAATCCGACCAAACGTAAAGAGACGGCAGCCGAAGCCGAACGCAGAAAGCGGTTCGAGATGAGGCGAGCGGGCGTTTGTTATACGTGCCAGAAGCCGGGTCACTTTTCGGCGCAGTGTCCGGAAACAACACCAAAAGTTGTGTTTTTTTCAATAGGCAGCACTGACGAGAACATGAAGCTTCTTGAGCCTTACATGCGAGACCTCCTCGTAAACGGGAAAGAGTGCCGAGTGCTTCGCGATTCCGCAGCTACGATGGATGTAGTTCACCCGTCTTACGTAGAACCCCATATGTTCACGGGCGAGTGCGCGTGGATCAAGCAAGCCGTGGAAGCTCATAGCGTGTGTCTGCCGGTAGCAAAAGTGCTTATTGAAGGACCTTTCGGAGCGCTTGAGACGGAGGCGGCAGTGTCATCTATGCTGCCACCCCAGTACCCGTACCTATTTTCAAACAGGTCCGATCACCTCCTGCGCGAGAAGGGGCTTTTGTTTGGTGAAGCTAGTGTTCAGGCCTTAACCAGATCGAAGGTTCGGGAGCTCGCTGCAAAGGCGGTAGTTGCGGGGCCGACGTTATCAAACAACGAAAAAGGGTCAGAGGCGCAGCAAGCTGATATTCAGAGCACGCCCGAACAGAATAGAATTGAGTCTGTAGCGTTGAAGGCGCCAGATACTGGAGAGGAAAATCCCGACGCGGAAAAGTTAGAAGAGCTATCTACTGATTTGCTCATCGCGCCTACGTCAGACGGACTTGATAGGTTGCTAAAAGTCAGCCGGACGGCTTTGATAGCCGAGCAAAAAAAGGATGGCAGCCTGGAAAACGTGCGCTGCAATGTCAAAGAAGGTATCGCCAGGAAAACTGCGCGTTTTGTGGAAAGAGGTGGAGTCCTGTACCGGAAGTATCTAGACCGCCGAGGAGTGGAGTTCGATCAGCTGGTCGTGCCTCAATGCTATCGTCAGGATCTGTTGCGCTTGTCACATGGGGGTTCGTGGTCCGGACACCTAGGAGTTAAGAAAACTAAGGACCGTCTCTTGCAAGAGTACTATTGGCCAGGGTGTTTTCGGGACGCAGACCATTTCGTGAGGACATGTGACACTTGTCAGCGGGTGGGCAAACCAGGGGACAAATCGAGGGCGCCGTTGAAATTGGTACCTATCATTACGGAGCCTTTTAGACGGCTCGTTATTGATACTGTGGGACCTCTGCCGGTAACAGCCACGGGGTACAGACACATTTTGACTGTGATCTGCCCAGCGACAAAGTTCCCTGAAGCAGTGCCGCTTAAAGAACTCAGCTCAGTTGAGATAGTTAATGCACTACTGTCCATATTTGCGCGAGTTGGTTTTCCTGCGGAAATCCAATCAGATCAGGGCACAGTGTTTACTAGCGCTTTGACGACAACTTTTCTCGAAAGGTGTGGGGTAAAGCTGTTACACAGCTCAGTGTACCACCCACAGTCGAATTCCGTTGAGAAGCTCCACTCCGTCATGAAGCGCGTGTTGAGAGCCTTGTGTTTTGAACATCAAACTGACTGGGAGCTGTGTCTGCCTGGGGTGATGTTTGCTTTAAGGACCGCGCCGCATGCGGCTACGGGGTTTTCGCCAGCTGAACTGGTGTACGGTCGCTCGCTTCGATCTCCGCTTCGCATGCTTCGAGAATCATGGGAAGGTAGGGGCGACGACCCAGTCGTGGTGGAGTACGTACTTAAGCTCCTCGAACGCTTAAGAAGGGCACAGGAGTTGTCAGGTGAAGCAATGACAAAGGCCCAGCAGAGGGCCAAGGTTTATTATGATCGGACAGCCAGGGCCCGTCGTTTTGAGGTTGGCGATGAGGTCATGATATTGCGCACATCGCTAAACAACAAACTAGACGTGCAGTGGGAGGGCCCAGCACGAATTGTTCAGAAACTGTCGGACGTTAACTACGTGGTAAGTCTGCCAGGAAAGCGGAAAGCACAGCAAGTTTACCACTGTAATCTGCTCAAACCTTATAGACAAAGGGAAGCAGTGGTGTGCATGATGGTAAACGTTCCTGAAGAGCTTCCGGTCGAGCTTCCAGGACTAGGCTCAGTGACGAACAGGGAAGACACCGGTCAAGTCATTAGTGACCTTATCAGTAAAGCACCGCTGTCGCCTGAGCAGAAAACCGAACTACACCAGCTATTACAAGAGTTTCAAGGTCTGTTCTCTGAGAGGCCTGGTAGGACTTCTGTACTTACTCATGATATAGAACTTACCTCCACAGAGCCAGTACGATCCAAGGCGTATCGGGTGTCACCCCGCCAGAGCGATATTATGGAGGCTGAGGTAAAGAAAATGCTACAGCTCGGTGTTATTGAGGCAGGTGAGAGTGATTATACCTCCCCTTTGATTTTAGTTGAGGTACCGGGCAAGGAACCTCGTCCTTGCGTCGACTACCGCAGGCTTAATTCCATCACTAAGGATCAAATTTATCCGATCCCTAACATCGAGGAGCGCCTTGAGAAAGTTAGTAGCGCTCAGTTTATTTCCACCCTAGATCTTGTCAGGGGTTATTGGCAGGTTCCACTTACAGAAGAGGCTAGTAGGTATGCGGCGTTCATTTCACCAATGGGAACATTCCGTCCTAAAGTGTTGAGTTTTGGTTTGAAGAACGCGCCATACTGTTTTTCAAGCCTCATGGATAAAGTGTTGCGGGGACAGCAAGAATTCGCTTTACCGTATCTAGACGACGTAGCGATATTCTCCGCATCCTGGTCTGAGCATATGACACACTTGCGGGCAGTGCTAACCCGCCTGCGCGAAGCGGGCTTGACAGTCAAGGCTCCTAAGTGCCAGTTAGCACAGGCCGAGGTTGTCTACCTCGGTCACGTGATTGGTCAGGGTCGTCGCCGCCCCTCTGAAATAAAAGTGGCCGCTGTGCGAGACTTTCCGCAACCGCGCACCAAGACCGATATTCGGTCGTTCTTGGGTGTCGCCGGCTACTATCAGAGGTACATCCCTAGGTACTCTGATATCGCGGCTCCCCTGACGGATGCTCTAAGAAAGACAGAGCCTCAAACAGTCGTCTGGGACGAGACAAAGGAAAGAGCTTTTAGCGCCCTAAAGAGTGCCCTAACAAGCCAGCCTGTGCTACGATCGCCAGACTATACAAAAGGGTTCATTGTTCAGTGCGATGCTAGTGAGCGAGGCATGGGCGTTGTACTGTGCCAACGGGAAAATGGAGAAGTAGAACACCCCGTCCTGTATGCTAGTCGTAAGCTGACCAGTCGTGAGCAGGCGTATAGCGCCACCGAGAAAGAGTGTGCATGTCTCGTGTGGGCCGTTCAGAAATTGTCATGCTATCTAGCCGGCTCGAGGTTTATCATTGAGACAGATCACTGCCCTCTCCAATGGCTGCAGACCATCTCTCCCAAAAATGGCCGCCTCCTGCGCTGGAGCCTCGCTTTACAACAATATTCCTTTGAGGTGCGTTACAAAAAGGGGAGTCTCAACGGTAACGCCGATGGCTTAAGTCGAAGCCCCTAACGTAGGAATCAGCCTCAAAATTGTTTGTTACTGATGTTTTTCTTCCTGAGGCAGGATTTTTTTTAACATATTGCTTTTGTTTAGTGTTTCAAAGTGATGATATGCTTTCTAGTGCAATTTTTCAATTTGTGGACGCGTTCTGAGTGATGCTAGACTACTGTAAGGAACTAGGCAGTGGTATAAAAAGGGGAAAGAGCCTGGCAGGGCTTAGTGAGGGTTGTGCCGTGCTTGCTGACTGAGCGGTTGAGTTTTCAGCGTAGTTCTAACGCTTGCCGGGAACGAGAACAAAAATGTGAACTCTCCCGAAGTCACTTTGCAGTGTCCCGTGCGAACCTGAACGAGAGAACGAGGCCTTCTCTGTGCGCTGCGCTCAAGAAACGTCAAGGGACGCCCGACTTCGGTTATGAGCATCATCGAGCGACATCCCTCCGGACAGCGGATGCAGTCCCCTGTCCATCGGGATCTCCTTTCCCCGGCGGGGCGGTCTGTTGCGTTTCGCCTGCGACACGTGGTTTTGCCGGCGCGACGGCGGCGGGGCGGCGGACATTTTGGCCCGATCGTCGTCACCGCAACACTCATCGCCAGGTGTTTCCAGGCGCGTCTGCGGCGATGCGACCGCCTAGGGATTTCGTTCCAGTCATTGTGCCCGAAACAGGCGAGGCCAAAGCAGGGATCTCCTTCCAGTTATTGGGCCCGAAACAGGCGATGCCAAAGCAGGGATCTCGTTCCAGTCATTGTGCCCGAAACAGGCGATGCCAAAGCAGGGACCATCTTCTCGTTACAGTCATTGTGTCCGACCGGCAGCGCCACGACAGTGTGCTGCGCAGCGCCACGACAGTATGCTGCGCAGCGCCACGACAGTGTGCTGCGCAGCGCCACGACCAGGTGCTACGAGATCGTGCGCAGCGCCACGACATGGTGCTACGGCATCGCTACGACAGTGTGCGTCACCATTAGCCCATTGTACATTCACGTGCTCGTCTTTTGAGGGGTTCCTTCTTGCCCTCAACTGCGAGAGTATAAAAACAGCTGCCCCCGGACGCCAGAGGAGGGCTCCGATTTCTTCCGTTGAGTGAAGTGCTCTCCCGTCTCTCTACTTCGGTCAAACCTGACCGCCAACTCTTTGCGATGTTAAAATAAACAAGTTGTTTCGTTGTTACCTGTCGACTCATGCTTTGCCGGGACCTTCGGATGCTTGCAGTTGTACCCCAGGCCGCCAGGCCAACGCTACCCTTGGGGCTTGCGACCCAGGTACAACCACGGGCGTCAGCGCCGAGTTCCCAACCGATCGTACCAGCAGTCCGGATCCAAATAGCACATGACTTGGTCCTTCCTGATGCCCCTGTTATGCATTCCTCTTGGTACCCACGTTTTTATGCCCGTGCTCTACAGGCTTCGCATCACATCGATATTCGAGGCAAGTATCATTTACATGCTGCATGCGTGCTTAAAAAAAAAAAAGAAGATGGGTTAGTTGGAATGATTCTGTGGATATTACTAGTGTCGTGAGCTGCTTCTAAATGCGCCCTTATACTCTATTCGCAGAAGCAAGTGACAAATAATTGTTTTGAATATAAGATAACATAACAGCAGCCAGTGTTGTTGTTACAATAAAATATGGACTTAGCCACAGTCAAATGAGAAAACAATGTCACTTCGTCTGTACGAAATTACGAGATAAAATAGGTTTAGCTGAGGACACAGAACTCTACGCTGATGTGAAGAAACTGTGCAATTGAAGCAGAAGCTCAATTTAGCCTCGAGACCTATAAAATAAACGACTGTGATTTTTCTCCGCAATATTCTTTCACATAGAAATAAAAATAACCTATGTACAGTCTCCACCTTGACGTAGCGAATGTGCTGCCATTTCCCGCTTATCTCAGGATAAAGATCGGTGGATGAAACTGCTCGCGCTGTGCTATACTTAATGCTAAAGGCCCTGAGGTTAAAGGGCCAGAAGTATTTTAAAGAAAGTGACTTTGAATCTGTGTAACACTTAAGATGTATTCACTTGTTTTTTAGTATTACTTTGGTAATATTCGCATGATATGATTAACTTGTGTTTAAATGAAGCAACTGTGGGAGATGCCGTTTTATTTTTGTTTTATTTTCCTATTTTGACTGTTTAACTCGAGCTTGAACAATGTGCTTTATTGCGGGTGCGTTTTTCATGCCACTTCTTGTTATAACCTCTTCCTAACCGAACAATTCATTGTTGCTGGAGAAGTTAGCCACATAACAGTTCAAAACATTTACAATTTACACAGTAAATCGCTTACGGTGCAAAATTTGTTGTGCTGGGTTTACTAAAGAATACATAAAAAACTGCTAATATATATATATATATATATATATATATATATATATATATATATATATATAAGGAAATATGCCACATATTTCTGCACAATTTTTAACCGCTCTGCGTCTTAATGAGAAGGAATGGTCTAGTTATGGTGCGTTCGGTTTGCATGCGTACAGCGTTGTGTTCTTAACCGGTTTCATGGAAAAAGCTTCATTTTTTTCCCTTGTACATAGCGTAGAGCGGCCGCCAGGCTCTGACGCTAGGCGTTCTAAAGCGTATTCTCGTTGTTAGTGGGGCTTCTGTAGCGGATATCTATGCACATCAATTTCTTATGTTACTGGTTGTGACGGCTTGGACACAGTTCAATACAGAGGCTGCAGAACGGAAGATCGGTGACACATTCAGACTAAACCTCAGGTCAACTACAGACTAAACCACTCTGAGGTCATGGAGATTATCGTGGCGTGCTTGAGCGGTAATGGTATCGCCTGAGCATCTATTACGCTTGTAGCATAGGTGCTTGAGCAAAAGTTTATCAACTCAATGTCTTTAAGAAGGAAATAAACATGGTGTAGAAATATTATCTTGGTTACTCCTGGCGCTCAGGGGACGTCAATATACGGCTTCGAAATCTGCGGGGGCAGAATCCTTCTCTCTAGGGAGGGAAACAGTTTCGTTCTTTTCTCCTTGAAGCGCGTGCGCATCAAGGCGAAGTGTTCCACGTCACCCGCTGCCAACTTCTATTTTATGATGAGGCTATAATTTTTGGATTTCTGATTCATATCGGAACACCCTGCGATCTCACATTATTAGAACTGGCGTGCAGGACCTTTGACTTCACAGAATAACATGACCTATTGGAGTAAAATATTTTTCTTATTTTTATTATGTGCAGTACATTCGTCTGCGATTCAATGCCACCATTTCTTTGACGGCATGCGTGATCTACATTTTTCTCACGGTAAGTCAAGGGCAGAAGCCAACGTTTTATATTTGCATACGCGAAGGAGGCGAAAATTTTAATTATTTCTGGCAATAGCGCGCACGGCATTCTGTCGCGAAAGTGCTGCTGCACATCGTGATAGTATTTAGTATAAATGGGTTAGGAGACGGCAGTGTTTAAATACCAGAATGTGGTGTCGTTTCACGCGGTGGTTGTGGAAAGGTAGCCGCAGTGTCGTACGCGGCGGAGGAGCTGTTGGCTTTGAGGCGACTTGTCGTCTGGTCGATGCTTCGTAATTTTTTTGTGTGTGTGTCTCTCTTCTGTGTCCGCAATTTTCACGGTTTTGTCGTGCCTTTCATGCGCAGTAAAAGCAAATTTCACTACTCTTCTTCTGAAAGCGATTGTTGTGGAGACCTGAGAGCAGATGGTACCTCAACTATACCGTTACTGTCTCTTTTACAGAAAAAAAATATGAAATACAGTAATGTAACAAAATAATAATGAGCAAAGCAGTGATAATCAATAAAATCACAAGAAAATTAAAGATACTGTTTCGCTCAGAAAAAAACTTCGTTATCTGAGTTGTCTTTGTTTTAACACTGTAACTAATATTCTGCAACTAGAACGTCTTCCTCAAAACGTAGCACATCTGGTAAAATACTCTGAACTATGATACTCCAGCAACAGAGTGCCTGCTGTAAAATTTCTTTTTTTTGTACTAGTAACTGTTGGCCTCACATTTTTGTCGATTTCCCATGCTTATAGCATTCCACAGTAGAATACATCGATTCTGCTTGCCCAGAAGCTGGGTAGAGATCAAGTTGTTCAACTCCACAAAATGTACTACGGATGGCGTACGGTTACATCTGCGATAAGACGAAGCGCGAGGAGGCGGTTAATCCATCAGGCTTAAGCTGAAAATAGGCCTCAATACTCGACGCGGCTATACATATTCCGACATTGACTTTGCTCTTCGAGTTTCGGACGGTTTTAGCCTTCCTGTTACTGACACCATCGTTCTAAACTCTAAGCTGAGTTGGCGTGGTCAGGTGACTGAAGGGCATGAAGTGCGATGTGGCCAGCATGTTGCTGAAATGAGAGGAAAATGAAATAAAGCTGGCTTCATTGTAGGCTCTGGGACACCACTGAATATTCCGTTAAAGTAAATAATTTTGGCAGGGAATAGAGGAATTTCATTAATGATTCCACGCCTCTTATGTCACGGTGGCGCATCCCCATTCTGGGAGACTGGCCAAGAGTAGGCACACATCTGGCGGCACATACCGAACGGCTAAGTAAAAAAATAGCGAGTATTTATAATCCGAAATATGATGGCGTTATTTCATTGACAGGTGAGTTGTTTCAGAGATACCTATGAGCCGACAATATATGTTAAGGCTTTATAGAGGATAACTTTTAATGCGTAAGCATTCTTTGGCGAGTACCAACAGCCCCGTCACGCGAGAAGTGACGGGGCTCGGTTACTCCTTGTAATTTACGAAGTTCAGACATGTAATCATTGTAATAGTGTAAATATACGCGATTGGTAGCTTTATAAGCGATAAGGAACAAAATAAACAAAAAATAATAAAAGAAAGATTACCCATAGGGATACGTAGCGCTTCATAGAATATGCACCGGGAAGCTTATAGTACGGGTGGGCCAACTTACTTGGAGCTCGGCCAACTTGAAATTTGGACGTGGGCCAACTTAAATTTAGGGATGGACCATCTTGAAATTTGGGGCTGGGGCTGGGCCAACTGGAATTTGGGGGTGAGCCAACTTGAAATTTGCGGGTAGGCCAATTTAAATATGGGGGTGGGCCAACTTAAACTTGGAGGTGGGCCAACTTAAACTTGGAGGTGGGCCAACTTAATTGTGGGGGTATGCTTACGCATACTTAGAACAGTCTAGTGGATTTCAGCGTTCTTATTTTAATACGCAGATCAGATGTTCGTTTATTTGCGCCACTTTGTCGCTCAGCCCGCAGGGCCAGTAGCGGGTACTTGTATTTCGCGCACATGCATACTTGGTATTGTATCCACGTGGTACACGACGATATGCCGACCGACCCAGCAGTAGACAGCAGCTGCAGCGACGCCATAGCTGGAAAAGTGGGCAAAGAAAGATTCGCTTTAAAATGATGCAAATCCAATACACGTATTGAACTTTGATAAGCGAAGCTCTAGTGAAGCGGTTAAATAAGTACTTTACATCAAAACAACCAACAGCGATACGTATACGTTGTGAGGAGTTGCATCGTATGCAACGTTTAATCCCGTGGAATGTTTGTAATGAAGCTATAGAAGGTCACAGCTTTAATTCCATGCAGTGTTCATATTTATGCACTACACCCTTGACAATTAGGCTGTGCCGAAATGCAAAACACCGGGACAAGCGGATGTACAGTGTATGAGACATCTACGGAGCGTTGTTACGAGAACGAAGGCGATGTGTGACACTTGTCCAGGGAATGTCGGCGATGAGATTTGCACGTACAGAGAGTTCCAACATGTGTCCAGCTGCATGGACTAATTCTGTATTTCTTGCTTCCCCGCACAACATTCCTATTGAGGATCGGCCAACAACGGGCGCACACCCAGTTGTTCCTACCTAATGGTTCAATCAAAGAAAATCAATAAAATCAAAGATGCCATCGAATATAAGGCGCAATTCTATTGAGAGGTCGGTGAGCTTGAGAAATACTTATACCCGGCATTTGCAGATGTTTATGTTTTATGGAGAAATTTATTTTTCGTTACGCCAAACAGATCTCATAGGCATAGGACACGTTGACTCCTTAGTGGAAGAGCGCAATATATTTAACGGGCTGTTTGATTTACCTAATTTTCAGATTTAGACAGTCGATATCAGCGGATTCTCCAGAATGGGTATACGTGCCACTTTGATGCAGGAAGTACAGAATCCCTAAATGTAGCTAGGTGGGCACCTAGCTTCTCTCTTTGCATACACGTACACGTCATCGCCATTCATTCTTCCACGAGCATCATACTGCCACGCGTACTTCTTCACCTTTCCTGGTGACCGTCTTTTCACCGGAGTAGAAGGGCCGTATAACGTAAAACTATTCCAATATGTTTTTATTCCAATCTCCTGACGTCAAATTTGCGTAACCGCCGACGCAAGCACCGGGCCGTCACCAGCAGGGTTGTCTGAACAGACCAATCAAACACTCTCCTCGTTTATAGGAGGTCACTTTTGTTTATTTTAAAAACGAATAACATTGCCCACACTGAGCTGCTTGTCTTATCTAATTGGCTGACAAGAGATGAGGAGCATGCTCAAATGGAGAGGGATTCAATGGGGCCGAGCCAGTGCACTGAAAATCAATAACCGGATTAAGAGGGTGGTACCGGCGTCTGCAGTTGGTCCACTTTGCCTTACTTAGCTTGCAGTGGCTCATCGAAAATCACGGCCGCGTGCAACGGAAGCTTAAGAATGACGCTGAAACGGGTCCTCAGCAAAGAAGATTTGGCAGAACGAGGTCGTAAACGTGCCGAAAGTGCTCGAAACATTACACGGGCAAGCAAAAAGTACTATTATACGCAAATAAACCCACACTGCCCGGCAGCTGCGACTCGTCGGTGCCTGAGCGATCGGTGGCAGCCATCTTTTATTCCTTTCGGAACGGGGCTGCCTGCGGCTATTCAGGAGAAAATTCAGTTTTGTTCGGCATATTAATGCATCTTTAACGCGTACGCGTCACTTTGACGCCTGAATTTTCGCGATTTTGCGACGTCGCGTGACAGGCAGGTGAGGTGGGTGCAGCCCGAAAACTTTTGACCAATAGCTGCGGGCTAATGGCGAAAAGGGGTCGAATCAGAAGTAACTGTTTCTCTTGTGTTCGACCAAATCATGCATAATCAGTGTGTACACGTCATATCAGATGGGGAGCTATCACAGTTTTCGTGACGTTGCGTGGCAGACAGGTTAAGTGGGGGTAGTCCAAAAAAGTTTTGACCAATCGTGGAGGGCTGATTGCAGAATTGGAATAGAAAAGTTTGGAATAGTTTTACGTTATAGCGCCCCAAATCTTCAACGTTATCTGCTCAGTGGCTATGGTGTTAGGCTGCCGAGCACGAGGTCGCGGGATCAAATCCCAGCCACGGCGGCGGCATATCGATGGGGGCGAAAACACCCGTGTACTCCGATATAGGTTAAAGAACACCCCAGGTGGTCGAAATTTCCGGAGTACTCCACTACAGCGTGCCTCATAATCAGAAAGTGATTTTGGCACGTAAAACACCATAGTTTATTTTTTTTTTCAACGTTATCGCCCAGAGGAAGACGCGCCTTTCTGTATCGGAAGTTTCACGAATGTTGTCGCACCTTCTATTTGTTGCTTATGTTGTTGCCGAGCCTTGCGTAATCTGATTGCGTGCACGACAAGTATAGGGGTGTACTACTGCGACATTGGACAGTTTTAGAATAGCGCTTGTCGCCTGAAGTGCGTTAAAGGTAAGCACGTTTGCGAGACGTTACGGTGCGTGTCCTTTCAAGTCTTTCAGTTTACCTTACGGAAACACAAACGTAAAGAAAACGTTATAAAACAGGGCGCCGTCTGGCGCCCCGCGACAAACGTATCAAAGCCAAGACGGTCTATTCTAAACCATCCTGCTGTTACAATGTGGGTGCGTCTCGTTAGGCGTACGGGCGCCAGAATCGCCGAACGATGTCAGAAAATGGACGCGCTATGCGCTCATAACTAACCTTTCAGGTGAGTTTAGAGAAAGCGAAAGCTCATTACAATAGTTACTGGCGATCCACGTGAGTGAGAGCGTCGCCATCACGATAATTCATGCTGAAGCGAGAGCCATGGGTGCCGCTATGTTGGACAACGCTATTTCTTAGTGCCCGTAAAGATTACGGACGTTAAACTCGCGAAATAACGTACGTTATCATAGCGCACGTAAACCGCAGAAACCCAGTAACGTTTCGAGCATGCGCAGTGATGACTACACTATTTTTTTACGTACGTAATGCTTTGACGTTCGGTTGCAAACGCTAAAATAAATCTGTCTAATATGAAGTTCACAAGGGTTGACGATTGGGCGAGTTGGTATTGCATTCTAAAACTGGTACAGCGCAACATAGAAAGGAAGAAACAAGCCAAGCCGGCCAGATAATGGAACCGAGCGCTGGCTTCCTGCGAGCATCAACGATTATCCTCGAAGGTTCAACGAGTCATGTATAAATCGCTCACGCGTGTGATCCGAAAATCAGGATATCGATGATCGCTGACATTGCTGGCCGCTATCGTCGTGCTTGAGCGTAGCTCGTTTTGGCTGGGCAGAAGTTCGCCCAATACAGGGTTCAATTCGTAACTCACACTTTTGGCGCTGCATCGTTCTTGACCGTCACTGCAACAACACATCTGGCGAAGGTGCTGGTTATCAACGTCTTGACATCGCTACCCAGACGTCTCACACAGTGCACCCGCCGGATTTGGTGTTCGTATATTAACGTAGATGTCAGCGGTGTAGCGCAGGAATATGAAAAAGGAAAACCCTCCCGTAATCGAGAGTAGGTGTAGGCACGAAATGGAAACCGGCAAAGCAGATTGGTTGGAAATGTTATTAGCCACAGTCTTAAAATGGGTGTAGTGCATGTTCGCAACGACGCACCCCACCGCATCACACCGCCTCACACCATACTGTGCACTGGCCCGTAAGGGCAATGGCCAGCTAGAAGAATACCTGCTGAAGGCGGCGCGACAGGTAGCGAAACACGCAAGCGAGACAAAGTGCACTGCCCAGCTAGAAGAAAAGCGCCTGAAGGAAGCGCCACGCAGCGTGGTGCCACCACTCGGGGCCATAGGCGGAAAGCTTTAATTTTTCCAGGCGAGTGGGGGAGGGGAGGCTGCGATCCGACCAGCTTTCCAAACCCCATATTAAAGCGAAGCTTTCTTTTATCCTTCCGTGACTGCCAAAAACGCACTTCAGGCAAGCCAGCTTACGCAGCTGCGTAGAACACTACAGTTTACATTCGCAGTTGTACCGTTAAGAAGACTAGAAATTTTCAATAGGAGAAAAGGAAGTGTCTATATAAAGGCGTACGTTGCGGATATTTTACATAAATATTACTTGACCATCGTCTGCATTTTTCCGGTAGCTCTAGGGATCTGAACAGAAACTTATGTAAATATACCAGGGCACCCATGGAGTTTTTGTAACATAGCAAAAGAGCGCTTTTCGTAATTCCTGGCTCCATTAGCAGGCCGTGCAGATGTGTATGCTTGAATGCCACACAAACCGGGTTGGAGTATATTTTCGTCTCCCAACTTAACGCGCGATATCACACAATACACAACAACGCGTGGACCTTCAGGAGTATTAGTTAGCTTGGACCAAGCCAAAGCGTTCGACCGCTTAGAACACCAGTACTTATTTGAGGTTTTACGATGCTATAACTTCCCTGAAGAGTTTGTAGACATCCTGCGGATGTTGTATTCGAGAACAGCTGAGCTACTGCTTAACAGCATTTTAACACCTAGATTTGATGTGACAAGGGGAGTGCGGCAGGGTTGTCCTTTGTCACCCGTATTGTTTGTGCTTGCGATTCACCCGTTTTAAGGCGGTTTAGCGAGAGCCCGCTCGTAAGAGGTCTTCCTATGCCGGGAACCGGGTGCATAAAAGTATCAGCGTATGCGGATGACATCACTTTGTTTTTACGGGATGGGGAAAGTCTTGTAGAGGTATTTCGTATTTATAATCAATATGCTTCAATGTCAGGGGGCAAAATAAATATGAGAAAATGTGAAGCATTAAATTTAGGTCACGCCGAAATAACGCTACCAGGGGACATTAAACAGACCGAGCATATGCAAATACTAGGTATCAAATTTTGTGCAAGTGGTGTTTCACCTCACACGTGGCGAGACATTGTCAGCTGCATTAAAGAACAGTCGGAAGCAGTGACTGCGTCGCCACTGCCGCTGGCAGAAAGGGCTTTCTTCATTAAGAACCTATGTGCAGTAAACTGTGGTTTGCTGCAAGGGTAGCTTTCCCGCCGTCACCAACAGTACGAGTAGTCATCATCATCATCATCATCATCAGCCTGGTTACGCCCATTGCAGGGCAAAGGCCTCTCCCATACTCACTTATTTCTCATGGTTCTGGCTAAACAAGTCGCAATACGTAGCGCAGTAATTTTTGCGTCTGCCGAAATCCAGCGGAGGATGGAGCTTGCCGTGCATAGTTACATTCGGCAGGCTTTTGTGCACTAAGAGTACATGTGATCTATTTGATGATGATGAGTACCCTGGTCGGCCACTGCTCCTTTATTGGCTGGGCCATTACCGTCGAACGCTTATGCCGCAGTGTACAGGCAACTTGCTTCCGACGGCGGTGACGCCAGCACCGCAGTATGCGGCCGCTGCGCCCTTGCAAAGCCAGCTTGTACAACTAAGAATTACAAAGTGGCGTGCGATACCAGTTTCCAGGCTTTGTGAAATGTTCTGTGAGACAGCTGTACCTCCACGAAGAGCTATTACACAAACATGGACAGCCGTGCTTTCACCTGATTTGCCCTCTCAAGTGAAGGATTTTCATTGGCAATATCAGTGGGGCATTCTACCTACAAGAGACAGGCTTGAACGCTGGCATATGGTAGCGAATAATAAATGCATATATTCCGCACAAGCAGAGACCAACGCGCATGTAGTAAAGGACTGCGTTGTAGCACGCACCTTCTGGAAGCAAGTTGCAAGAATGTTCGGAATATCCATCGTGTGGCCACCACAGCGCCGAGATCGGTTTGCGAGTCTCGTCTACTACAGCGCTAGCTACGTTTTGTGGTACTTCCGCAACATTGCAGAACGATCTCGGCAGTCAAATAGAGCAATGTACCCCAGAATGCGAAAACTACGGGTAATAGCATGGGGTCATCTTGAAGAACAATTGTTCCGCCGAGTTTCTTCGCCGCTGGTTTACGCGGTACATAACGGTCTCCCGAGGCAAAGTCTTTCTACAGCCAGAATAATGGTGAATTCTGTTACTTGAGTTCGGACTGTATCTGTATGTGCTCCGGGTACCTTTCATAAATTCGAGGCTGACAATAATGCTTTCGCGTGGACGCTGTAATAAGTTTTGTTGTTGTTGTTGTTGTGGTGTGTGGCAAAGCCAGTGTCAAGCAGACACCATTTATTATTTCGTTTGCTAATCTGTTTTGTTTACATCAAGTATGATGTATTACATGTGCTGTACCTTATATTGTACTTTTCGTTCATACCACAGTTGTAAGCGTGCCTACGGGTGAATAAATTTCCTTGTCAGCCACACTTATCTGAAAGCCTGTATATCTCACTCATTCATCCGTGATTGCCGAAAACGCACTGCAGGAAAGCCAGCTTACACATCTGCGTAGAACACTACAGTTTACATTCGCAGTTGTACCGACAAGAGGACTAGGAATTTTCAATAGGAGGAAGGAAAGTGTCTATATAAAGACATACGTTGGGGATATTTAACATAAATATTACTTGACGATCGTTCGCATTTGCCCCGTAACCCTACGGAACTGAAGAGAAAGTTATGTAAGAATTCCAGGGCACCCATAGAGTTCTTGTAACATAGCGACCGTGGCTTTTCATCATATTTCTGGCCCTATAGGCAGTGGCACACGGGACATGTCGGTGAATGCCGCACTTATCTGAAAACGTGTATATCTCACTCGAAAAACGCACAGCAGGAAAGCCAACTACAGTTTACATTCGCAGTTGTACCGTTAAGAGGACTAGAAATTTTCAATAGGAGGAAGGAAAGTGTCTATATAAAGACATACGTTGGGGATATTTTACATAAGTATTACTTGACGATCGTTCGCATTTGCCCCGTAGCCGTAGGGAACTGAAGAGAAACTTATGTAAAAATTCCAGGGCACCCGTGGAGTTCTTGTAGCAGAGCGCTTTTCATCACATTTCTGGCTCCATTTGGCAGTGAGACGCAGCGTACGTCGGTGAGTGCCACAGTTATCTGAAAACCTGCATATCGCAGTGATTGGACCGTCACCGTCGAAAACGCACTGCAGCAAGGTCAAGCTACACATCTGCGCAGAACACTACAGTTCACATTAGCAGTTGTACCTATAAGAACAATGGGATCAATGTCATGCTTTCAGCCTATGAAAACACATCATGCTACCCAGACGAACTGTATATATCTTCATTGCATTACCGGCCGTCACCATGGGTAAGCCGCGGGTGCAGCGCACGGCAGACGAGTCTGCCGTGCGTGAACGTAAGCGCGATCGCGATCGTATCCGTATGGCCGATCCCATGTAGCGGCTACTGCATACAGAAGTCATGCGTATCCATCGACAATCTGATTCGAGCGTTTGCATAACAATGAGACGGAAGTCAGACGTCGTCACCGCGCTGATCCTGATAGGAATGTTCACGATCTGTCGCTTGATGCCGTACTGAGCGGGACTGTGAGTCAGGCGCCGGATGCACATGAACGGCAGTCGAGGCGCAACCAGTCGCTCCTCCATGGCGTTAAGCTTGGGTAGACCTTCGGGCATCGGAGGGTACACGTAACCGTTCGTGGTGCTGAAGGTAGGTAGCGTGATTCAGTTTGCATTGGGGGAAACCTTCGCGTTCAACCATCTTTCTTTAAGGGGCTTTGATCATATATATATATATATATATATATATATATATATATATATATATATATATATATATATATATATATATATATATATATATATATATGCACCTTAATCACAGCTCCACATAAAGAAACTTCCTGTGACCTCAAAGAATTGTTCACTGAAGTAACGGCCTTATATGAGTATGTACAATACAGACAGTTCATTTTCACAGCCTGAGTCGTGTCTCAGCACCAAGAATCTGGCTTCTCTCGGCAGTGTAATCTTCCTTCGTGAAATTGTTTTATACTTCGCTATCACTAATACTACTTCGCCTTTCGGAGAAACTGCAGCACCTCTCTTTTTTTCTGTGAGTCCCAGTATAAGCGCTGCTGTGCGTGACTGCTGTTGGTTGATTTGGAGTGAATCTGGCTTGGCCTTGTTTTGGTTACTGAGTGAATTGTAGAGTCTCCCAATTATCATGCACCAATGCTTAAAGAAACAGCGCAGTTGCGTCAATCGGAGAAAACCTAGCGCATATTGCTTCCAGTAAAGTGGAGCAGTAATTTTTTCCTTACTGCGATTTTATTTGATAATTATAATTTTTTGTTTAAATTGAGAATATCAAAGTGTCAATCAGGCATTAGCAGGCCCCCTCAAATGACGTCTAACTGCAGTGTTTCTAGCGGCGCACTAATTGCGTACAATTTTTGCCGAATGGTAAAGAAACCCCACGAAAAATGAAAAATACCAAGTGACTGCCCTCCCACCCAAATCATACAGCAGCACTTTCACATAGGCTGAATGAAATCATCTGTTTTGCCTGTCGCAAACCCGAAGAGATAGCGTATCATCTTGATCATGGTACGGAAGGAACCCCAGCCGCAGGTTTGGCGGCTTCGCAGCTATCCTTTGGTCTCATTTCTAGGTCACACTTGTTATCCGTCTCTGAAGACCGTCTAAACACATTGATAACAAAAGCCCTTTGATAACGCAGCCGAAGCGCCGCTCTGACCACGCACGAAACATGACAGGCAACAGAACAGGCACAGAATCTTTCAAAATCCAGGCTCTGCTCGCACCGCATCGAAAGAGTGCGCGCGCACCTATATTTCGCGCCAGAAACTTGCTCCAGACCAAAGCCAACTTGAAGTGACGCCATTATTTTTAAGAAGAGTCTATACATGCTGCAAAAGCAGGTTCGTTGCAAAAAGTAAAAACGAAATAAACAGACCGGGAAGTGATACGCGTGTAGAGAAACGGCAAGACCGATGCGTTCAAGAAGGTAAACGTTCCACTTCCAAACAAGCAGAATTGGCAATCGTTCCGTGTGATGCGTAAGCATTTCTTAGTACTGACATGCAAAATAAAGAAAGGGGCTGACAGATGGAATGGCACACTGTGGTATAAAGTTTGTAAACAGGAATAAGGTGCCTCAGAAAGGCTGGCCAACGTTTCGATAGGAGGACCTATCTTCGTCAAAGGCGGCCTCGTCATCCTCGGCATGTTAGTTTTGAAGGGTTAGTGCAGTGACGTCACGTGTGGGTGTTGTCGTTGGCGGCTGGTTCTAAAGGGAGAGACTTCACAGGTAGTGAGCGCTGTCGTCCGAAGTCTGTGAGCTTCGTTGCCAAGACGAGGGAACAAGAGCGGGAGAGTGGGAAGGCGGCGAGAAAAGAAAAGAAAGAAAAGCAGAGAGAGAAAAAAAAACGGGCGACACCAAGACGAAAAAAAAAGGAAGAAAGAAAGAACAAGAGAAAAGAATAAAGAAAGAAGGGGGCATGGGAGGGCGTTGGGGAAGCGAGAGGTTAGTGAGCATTCAGCAAGGGTGTCGTTGGCGGCATGTTTATGTGGCATTAGAAGAGCCGGTGAGACGGTCAGTGCGCGAGTAACACAAAAGAAAAAAAAAAAAGCTGAGTTGAAAGAGTAACTTGAGTAGCATAGCAGCAATACGTCGAGTAATTTTGAAGTAGTTAAGATGGCGACAAAGAGAGAGAGAGAGAGAGAGAGAGCAAATGATAAGGAAAGGTAGGGAGGTTAACTAGGACTGAGCCCGGTTGGCTACCCTACACTGGGGAAAGGGAAAAGGGGAGGGAAAGATTAACAGAAGAAGAGAAAGTCCACCGGGGATATCGTTCAGTCACTCAGTGCGGATCATAGTCGCTGACTCAATCCAGTAGCCTTCAAATACTCTGCTGTGCAATGTATGGGGTGACTGAAAGGCAGCGGCATGGTCTTTCAAGGGGCATTGGCCCCAGTTGCTCAACGTAGGTGTCGTTACGGCGGCATCTAGAAATGGCGATGCCCTGGGTTGAGGCGCCGAAAAAGGCATATTGACGTCTAGGACTTCGGAATGTGTTGGTGAGGGTGTTTCAAAAAATATATAAAAAAAGAAAAGAAAGGGGAAACCGGAACCGGAATAACAAATAGGAGGGTGACGTGCGCAGAAGCGCGCGGGAGCAAGTGCGCATCGGAGAAGGGAGTCGTACAGTTGATATAAACGTAAAAACCAAAAAGGGTATATTAAATTGAGGAGTAGGCAGGAAGAAACTTTCGAAGTACAAGAGTAGGTGAGGTTAAGAATTAAGCTTAGCTGGTGGCATAATGTGTTTTGCATCTCGGTTGATGATATAATAATTTCAGATGTAAGTGACCGCTCTTAAAGATTCTAAGTTGCCACGTGCGAAATTTATTCCCGTCGGGTGTAGGCAATTAAACATGTGTACGAAGTATGATTTCGTATATTTCCTTTCGTGAGGAGAAGAAGATGGGACCGATTATAGCACCGGCGTAAATTCCGAACCACACATTGAACAACCACTGGTACTTGTGCCGAGTGCGCTTTACCCAGTCTGGATTGGAGTCACTCCAACAGTGTTAATTCACCTGGCCGTTTCTGCAAAAATGGGCTTAATCTTTGAACATCACCTTGATCAAAAAGTCTGGTGACTTATCGGCTTTTGTGAGGACGTTTCTGCAGGTCCTTATCTTCTATGCATTGGTGCAGGTTGACGTGGTGCGTGTGGAAGGCCGCGCCATGTAGAATCCTCCTAACTGATGACTTGGATATTGTTACCAAGTCATCAGTTAAATCTTAAGAAGGTGCGGACAGAGGCCGCACTTTCTTAAGATTTGACTTCATTATTAATTATTCGGTTTTACTTGCCAAAACAACCTTCTGATTATGAGGCACGCCGTAGGTGGAGGGGGGGAGGGGGGGGGCTCCGGAAATTTTGACCACCTGCCGTTCTTCAACGTGCACCTAAATTAAGTACACGGGTGTTTTCGCCTTTCGGCACCATCGAAATGCAGTCGCCGTGGTCAGGATTCGATCCCGTGACCTCGTCGTTAGCAGCCCAACACCATAGCCACTAAGCAACCACGGCGGGTAAGATTTGACTGGCTGCAACTTTCCCGTGTGTTTTAATTTGAGTGCCCGGATAACGGCTATGGCTTTTGGCTCAATGTCATTTGAAGGTCACCGACAACGGGAGCTCAAAGCATTTCATGTTTAATTGCGTGAGGCTACAGTTGTGATCTTTGTGGTAGAGAAAAATAAATATTGCATGCGTCCGTACGCTGCATACTATCGAAGTAAAGACAATTGCACGCATTGCCATAAAGGTGTATAGGATTTAATACAACCAACTTGTATAAAGCTTGGTTCCCAAAAATTCCATCATGCGCGTCTAATCTGCATGCTCGTTTAATGCGTCAGCATTCCTAGGTTAGTTTACGCAGTTTCCAGGGGCTAAGTATATTTCTTTTTATTTTTATTCTAGAGGAAAGTGGGTAAAATACGTATACATAAGTAAATAACAAAGCAGCAAAATATGGCGAGTAATTACAGCAAAATTAATTAATCGTATTCGGAAGTGATGACGTTTGATATGGCAGAACGGAAGCTTTAGTTGTGCTTGATTGCGACAACTGCGCCGGGAAGGCGGTTCCATTCCTGAGAGGTCCTAGGAATAAATGATACGTAACAGGTTCTGGTGTGGCACTGAATTATTCCAACCTTACGGCTATGATCAATGCGAGAGGAAATATAGGTAGGGGATGATATAAGATTATCGCGCAGGTAGGAATTGTGGAAATATATTTTATGAAATAAAGCAAGGCGAAAGCACTTACGTCGGGCTGAGAGAGGAGCAAGTTGCAAAGAGCTTTTCATGGCAGTTACGCTTGATGTGCGGCTATAATTGCTGTAAATGAAACACACGGCATCGCTTTGGATTAGTTCAAGGTTTTGAGTAAGGGTTTCGAGGTGCCGGTCCCAGTTGGATCAGGCGTACTCCGTTTTACTTCTAATAAGCGTGTTGTATAAGATTAATTTTATTGATGTTGGAGCAAAAGAAAAATTTCGGCGAAAATCACCTAGCATGCGGTTAGTATCGTTAATTATCTTATCGCTGTGCAACGACCAGGAAAATGACGAGGTTATGTGGACGTATAGCTACGTATAGAAGGTTACGAGTTCTAGGAGAGTATCATTAAGATACTAGTTTGGAAAAGGGCTATTGCTGCACACGCATACATTTACATTTAATTACGTTAAGTTGCATTAGCCATACGCCAAACCAGTTAGATATAGCGCTTATATCGTCTTGTAAGAATTTGTTATTAGATTTGTCTGAGATTTCACGGAGGATAACACAGTCATCTGCGAAAGATAAATATTATAAAAAACATCATTGGGTAAATCGTTAATGTAAATTAAGAAAAGAAGAGGGTTTACAACCGATCCTTGGGGCACACCAGAGTCTACGGGAATAAATGGGGTCATATGATTATTTCACACAACATACTGTGACCGATTAAGGAGAAAATGTTCAAGCCATGCAAACAGGTTAGGATCAACACTAAGTTTACAAACTTTAAATAGAAGCAATTTATCACACTTTGTCGAAGGCCTTGGCGAACTCAAAGAAAACGCAGTCTGCGAATGATTCTTTGTTGAGAATAAGGTGAAGGCTGTGAGTAAAAGAAAGAAGTTGAGTTTCGCAAGAGAAGTTTTTTCGGAAACAATGTCGTGCTTTTGTGAAAAATATGTGCAAGAGCCTTGCAAGGAATGCTGGTGAGGGAAATGGGGCGGTACATATAGTTGAGGGGCGAATTTTTGCTACCGGACTTGTGAAGTGGGACCACCTTCCCGACCTTCCAATCTGTAGGTAGCTGATGGATATCTAAAGATTGCTGAAGATTTCTTGAAAGTAGAACAGATGAATAAACAATAGCATCATTCAGAAATTTCGCGTTAACCAAATCACCACCAGGACTTGGTGACAACTTCAGATCCTTAATTACATTTTCTACCCGAAGAGGTTCAACGATAATAAAGGTTATAGGTGGGTAACTCCAACGCTCATGAGTTCGAAGCACAGCGTCAGTACATACGCGGGGACGACGCGGGGATGTACATCATTCCACCACTGGAATCAATCAGCGTGACCGAATTATCCTTTGGAGGGTAATAACACGGCAAAACGTTTTAGGCACATTAGCAAGCATTATGGGCAAAGTGTGTACTTGGAATGCCTTTTTCGCAAGTTTTATAGCCTCTTTGCAAGTATTGTTCGCCTCCATAAAGCATTCCATTTCGATGACAGTGCACTTTTATTCGCTATTCGATACAGTCGTTTTATTTTTGGGTCGGAAAGCCTTTTTAATTTGGAGTTGAACCAGGGTTGCTTAACCATTGCAGGATATTACACTCAACGGAACAAACTTGACGGTGAGCTCATGTATTTCATATTGAAGACGATCAAGTTCTTATCAACCGTGCGATCATCAAATTGGCTTAGGAAAGGATCAAGAAAATTAGCAATCTCAGCATTAATAGCGTCAAAATTTGCCCTATCATAGTGGTAAATTAGTTTTTTCAACAAGTAGTCTTAACACAGCTGATAATACGTTGAACGAAAGACCGAAGTGATCGCTTAGAGCCAGTAAGCATGAAACATTGGTAACTTTGTCAGGATGAGAGCATAATATTAAGTCAAGGAGGTTAGCAGCGCTGTCGGATATCATAGTTGATTCCAATACTAATTGTGTTAGAGTAAGCAAAGAGCACAGATGAAGGAAGTCGTTACTTTGTGAAGAAAATGGATAGCATTGCGGATGATCAGTAGTGCAGCATATGTTGGGGAAGTTCAAATCTCCTAATAATATTTTTACGGGGATGTTGGGAGTATAGAAGATTGTATTTACTATATATATATATACAAAATGAGACAGAGTAGTTAAGATGGCCGACCACCAACAGGCAGCAGCCAGCGTCTCGCGATCTTCTTCTTCCTCTCTCTTCTTTTATCTTTCCGTAACAGGACCCCCGGGCGGTGAATAGCCGTCTCGGCGTATGGTAGACGAAGAATTGCGAGCCAGAGTATGGCTTCAGCCGCGAAACGTGCACGACGTCAACAGGCGTCGGACTTGAGGATGCATCAAGCTGTAGCGGAGAAATATTGTAATTTACGTCGTTAACTTGATGTAAGACTTCCTGAAGCTCTGTGTAGCGAGAGAGAAGCTCCTGGGAGAGGCCAACTCGACGAATCCAAGCACCTGGGGCGAACTGAACATCGCGATGCCACCAGTCATAACGCTCTTTTTGTATATTCTGCGAGGCTAACAAAGGAGATCGGGCGATTTGACGTGCCATGTTAGCCCGATCAATGACTTCACGAGCGTACTCAGTTGCAAAACGCCGCACAGAAGGAAGGATAGTGTCAAACCCCAATGTGGGGTCGCGCCTATACGAAAGATAAAACGGTGAATATCCTGCGGTGTCATGTCGGGACGAGTTATACGCGAACGTCACGTAGGCCAGCGTGGTGTCCCAGTCGCGGTGAACGTTGGAGGCGTACATCGACAGCATCTCTGTGGTTGTTCGGTTGAGACGTTCCGTAAGACCGTTCGTTTGCGAGTTGTAGGCGGTGGACAGCTTGTGCTCAGTGACACAAGGGCGGAGGAGGCCGTCGACAAGTCGAGACAAGAACGAGTGGCCGCGGTCTCCAAGTAACTGTCGAGGTGCACCGTGGTGGAGAATGACGTCGTGGAGGAGAAAATCGGCGACGTCTGTTGCGCAACTAGTCGGCAACGCCTTTGTTATCGCGTAGCATGTCGCGTAGTCAGTAGCGATGGCGATCCACTTATTCCCTCTAGTCGTCGTCGGAAAAGGGCCAAGCAGGTCAAGGCCTACGCGGAAGAATGGTTCCGAGGGAGCTTCAATTGGATGGAGTCGCCCGACAGGTGGCAGGGGAGGTTTCTTCCTGCGTTGACACAATTCGCAAGTTGCAACATAACGACGCACGGAGCGGTAGAGACCCGGTCAGAGGAACGGCGTCGTACGTGGTCATATGCACGCAAAACTCCAAGGTATCCCGCCGTCGGCGCATCGTGAAGTTGTTCGAGAGCGACGGATAGCAGACGACGAGGAAGGACAGGGAGCAACTCAGGGCCGTCAGGGTTGATATCGCGGCGGTAGAGGATGCCGTCGTGCAGCACGAACATGCGGCCTGTCCAGTCAGTGCGGCCAGATTGCACTCCGGCGATGATGGACTATAAGGATTCGTCGCGTTGTTATGCAGCGCGTATGTCGGTCATGCCAGTAAAAGCCATCACGCAGCTCACCGGATTACGCGCAGCAGGATCAGGGGGATCCACGGGGTGACGAGAGAGGCAGTCAGCGTCCTTGTGGAGGCGTCTAGTTTTCTAATTGAGAATAAATGAAAATTCATGGAGCCGCAAAGCCCAGCGACCAAGCCATCCTGTCGGGTCCCGGAGGGAAGACAGCCAGCAGAGTGCGTGGTGGTCTCTAACCACCGAAAACGTGCGGCCATACAAATGTGGCCGGAACTTGGTGACAGCTCAAACTAAAGCCAAGCACTCCCGCTCGGTGATAGAGTAATTTCTCTCGGCAGGTGACAGCAGGTGGCTGGCGTACGCTATCACGCACTCGGCACCATTCTGTTGTTGGTCGAGAACAGCGCTGATGCAATGGCCACTTGCGTCAGTGTGGACTTCGGTCAGTGCAGATGGATCAAAGTGGGCAAGTGTTGGAAGGGTGATCAGAAACCCGATCAGAGAGGCGAACACGTGAGCCTGCACCGGACCCCGTGAGAATGGCGTGTTCTTCTTGAGAAGATCTGTCGAAGGCCGAGCAACGTCGCCCAAGTTTTCGACGAGACGATGAAAGTAAAAACACAGGCCGACGAAGCAGCGCACGTCAGAAGTAGAACGCGACACAGGGAAACTGCGTACGGCGCGAACTTTTTCCCATCTGGTTGGACACCGGAGGCGGCAATGAGGTGCTCCAACACGGTAATCTGACGGCGCCCGAATTGAAACTTCGTGGAGTTCAGTTGGAGGCCGGCTTTTCAGAAGACCTCAAGAATGGCAGCGAGTCGGGTAAGATGGCTGCCGAATGTGAGAGAAAAAACTATGACGTCGTCAAGGTAACAAAGACAGGTGGTCCACTTGTAGCCTCGCAGAAGAGAGTCCATCATACGTTCAAATGTAGCAGGAGCACTGTATAGGAAAAAGGGGACGACTTTGAACTCATATAAGTCACCCGAGATGATTAAGGTCATCTTCGCGAAGTCGATTTCAGCAACTGAAATCTGCCAGTAGCCGGATCGAAGATCGATGGACGAGAAGTATTTAGCTCCGTGCAAGCAGTCCAAGGCGTCATCGATGCATGGTAATGGGTAGACGTCTTTTCGCGTGATCGTATTTAAGTGTCAATAATCTACGGAAAAACGCCAGGTACCATCTTTCTTTTTCACAAGGACGACAGACGAAGCCCAAGGGCTGGCTGATGGCTCGATGACTCCTTTACGGAGCATGTGGTCCACTTCTGATTGGATGACTCGTCGTTCAGCATGCGAGACACGATAGGGACGCCGCCGAATAGGATTCGGGTCTCCATTGTTTATACGGTGGTGAACAACACATGTTTGGCCTGTCGCCGAAATCAAAAATGTCACTGTACGATTCAAGCAGGAGACGTATGTCCGTGGCCTGGGCAGAGGTGAGGTGAGATTCAATAAATTTCGCTAAGTCATCCGTTAAGGAACCAGAGCTGTGAGCTGCAATTAGCGCTAGTAAACCACTCTCGGCATTCAGACTCTCAATGTCAAATTCGGAACAACTAGAAACGCTGGCCAAGAATATGCCGGTCGGAATCACTTGAGGGCACAGGCTGAAATTCGGAAGCGGTCGCCGTGGCCGGGATTCGATCTCGCGACTTCGTGCTCAGCAGCCCAACACCATAGGGCGCAGTGCCGACAAGCGCGTTTGGCGCGTCGTAGGCGCCAAAATTGGAAGTAGTGGCGCCTCCGTGAAACATCCAAAATTAAATATGAACGGCGCTCCACGGTGGCCTTCAGTAGGCAGAGCGTTGTGAGCACGGCCCACTCCGCCGCAGCCTCTGCAGTGCAAGGCATTGAAGAACGAGCGGAAGCACTGTGGCTGGGTTCACACGCGACCTCTGATTGCCAGTAACTCAGCTTCTGCAAAGTCCATTGAATCGCTCTTCGCGGAAAAGTATTCCCGAAATATTCCAAATTTCAAATGCATTTCTCGACTTCAATAAAAAGGGGTTCAGGTCCCTTTTAAGGGGAAATCAGGAAAGCAAAGAGATGAAAGGAAAAGAAACAGGACAGGGAAGTAGCTGGAGTCCAGCGTCTTCTTTCTCCTGTCTCTCTTTCTTCTTCGGATTTTACTGCTTTCCTTTAAGCACTGGAAACGCAGGGAATGTCTAAATTACGAGTAACCTAGGTTCTTGCCATAAGCATCAATTGAAGAATAGCAGAGTGACGGAAAAGAGGAACAACGAAAAACGTATCTGCGCATGCTCAAGGATAGGCTGCGGTAAGCCGTCAATCACGAACACGTGCACGCGGGCACTCGCGAAACATAAGTGTTTAGGCGTCACACTCTTGTGCAAGATAATATAGCGATGACTTACAAAGCTGCTATTTGTTTCACTTCATTTGTTTATTTTCTTAAAGTGCCCAAAAACAGCTTTACGCCTTAATAGTGGTGCACTTGCGTTACACAAAGGACATAAAACCGAGAAACAAAACAGAATATTTCAAACAGTGGTACAAGCACAACAAAAATTGAATTAAGTACAGAAGTCAGGTAATGAGCAAATAGTAGAGCTGAATATATCAAGATCATGATGCAGGGTATTTCGTTGTGTTACAAGACGTATTATAGCGTTAGAGGTGCAAAATGAATTCAGGTAGAAAATGCTATTATTACGCAAGTAAGGCGAGGCTTGAAGAACCCTGCAGCTTAGAGTAACCGCGGACAACAGAAGTGGCTCTGAATCAGTTCATGCAAGAGTAAGTAGTCACGGTATTTCTGCCTTATTTCTAGGGGTCTAGTATTAAACATGCGCAGTACACGCTCATAGACATAAAATACACGGCGTCCAAGAAATCGATCGTACAAGATGCGAATGAAACGTCGCTGAACGCATTCAATTTTTTCAATAATGGTCAAATTAATGCAGTTCCATACAACAGAACTAAGCTATGACTTCGAGCGGACAAAAGAAGAATACAAGATAATAACGCAGTTCATATTCGTAAACTTTTTTAGTCATTCTTGATATGAGGCCTAACTTCCTGTAGCGTGCATTAACGATGCTTGAAACATGTTCTTCGAAAGCTAGCCGGGAGTCAGCCAGTATTCCTAAGTTGCGCTTGCAACTGGCTGTTTTCAAAGGAACGCTATCAAGTGATTATTCGTATGATAAAGGGTACATTTTGCGATTAAAGGAAACAACAAGTGTCTTAGTTCGATTAATGCGCAGAAAGTTGGAAGCCCACAACTCGGCAACGGAAATCACATCTTCCTGTAATAATTCACCATCCTGTCCTGATTATATCTCACGGTAAAGCTTAATGTCGTCAGAGTATAAAAGGAGACGCGAATGACGCAAACATTCTTGAAGGCTATTAACAAAGGCATTTAAAAATAATGGGCCTAAGATCGACCCTTGCGGAACCCCGGAAGTTGAGTACTTAGCACCAATGGGAACATAATTTAACAGAGTTGACAGGTAGTCCCTAATCAGCGTGCATAGGCTAGTACTAACGCCGCAACTCAGGAGCTTATGGATAAAAAGATAATGCGAAAAAATATCAAATGCTTTTGAGAAGTCGAAGTATACGGTGTCTGTCGTCGGTTAGTAACAGCGGGATCTGCAGCATCAAGAAAAGAAACAAGGTTTGTTTCCACAGACCTATCATGAACAAAGCCATGTTGGTATAAGGTAATATTATGCTTAAACAAAAACGACAGATGTGTAAACATAACTATTTCAAACACTTTTGCAAACGAAGACAAGATGGATACGGGGCGATAATTTTTGATGTCACTCATGCTGCCACTTTTATAAGCGGGCACAACTGTTGCATACTTCCAACGAGAAAGAAAGGCACTTGTACGCAAAGCAAGATTAAAGATGTGCGTAAGGAGAGAACCAAAAATAGAACAGCCTTTGATAACAAAACTTGGTATACGGTCGTAAGCAAGAGATTGCGTTGGTTTCAACTTACGGCCGCCGCGATATCGTGTTCTGTAAAACTTTGAGTGTTGACATAGTCACTGAAGCTACCCTGCCAGTCACCCGAGCTAGGAGCATGCGCTGTAGTTAGGAATATCGAGGGAAAATGTTAATCGAATGCATAGGCGATATTGTTACAGTTTCTAAGAATGCCACAAGATGGATAATTTATGATATTAATATCAGCCCGCTGGGAACTGTAATCGTTTACATAGGACCAGAAACTTTCTGGGTTGCATTTTACGCGCTCTTCGACAAACTTAATGTATGTATCACTGTCTCTACGAATTATGCATTTCACCTGGCCTCTCAAGACACTACATTTTTTGTAGCACTCCGATGATTCTGTTTTCTTGAACTCCCTATGGCACTTTAGCTTTTTACGGAGTAGACCACATAAAACCACGTAGGATAGCGAGCAGGACGACACTCTTAGCAGGGAATGTACCACTATGTGCCGGCGTTAATAATTTCCCTACCTCAACCATGAGACACACTTCGTTGTTATTAATAAAGGGGAAATGAGCCATCCACCCGTTCGTGGCAATTGCTACAAAGGAAAACCGTACAGATTTCTCGAAACAAAAGCCTCGCAGTTGAAGGAAAATTTGTCCAGGTCCGGGACTCGAACCCGGGACCGCCGCCTTTCCGGGGCAGCCGCTTTACCATCTGAGCTAACGAGGCGGCCAGCAGATGGCAGGGCGAAGTGAGGTTCTCTCTCCACCTTGCGGGTTTCCGCAGAACTATTTCGTCAAACTCTTGCCCTTGGTTCGAGTTGTTGACAAATTCTAAAGCCCTTTAACCTCGTAAAGTAGCGACACTCTCCTGATCCGCCCTCACTCGAAAGTGTATTACAAGCTACAGTACCGCCAACGTGCGTGCTTGCCAATCTAAGCGCGCGCAAAGGCTCAGAGGTTGGCGCTGGTGCTATTATGTTTCTCGTGTCTCAACGTCGACTGAAATACCGCGGCCGATCATCGAGTCGGAACTCTGCGTACACAAGAAAATAAAACAAGTTTTTAGCATTCGTGCGCGAAGCGGGAGCGCGATAACCATGCTTAACTCAATCTCAAACAAGACCATAGTGGGCATGAGTAACTTTTTCAGGTTAATGACTTATCACGAATAACATTTCATCATGTGTTGGTTCGTCCGTACACTAAGTGACGTACTTGTCGCGAACCGAGTTGCACTGAGGTGCATGCATTGAGGACGGTTGCGCTTCCTCCGAAGTAACATTTGCGAGACGTGACTTTATATAGTGAAGTAATGATCGCCCAAAGAATCCCCCCGCCATGACGCGGCCGAAATTGCGGCAAGTGAAATCATGTTTTATATAGGTCAAAATGATATGAAACGGCATTCGACTAGCAAGTTAACAGTTTGCTTTCAGCATAGGTGCATTACAGCTTTGTCTTTACAGTCACAAGTCCGAATGCACCATTTATTGTCTCATTATGTAATTAAACGCACCAGCCTAAGAGCCCTACAGCAAGCGCGTCTCAATTAGGCATAGTGACTGTAGAAACAAATTGTGGAATGAACGAGCAAGCGAACGACTAAACGAGCGTGCGAACGAACGAGCAAACGACTAAGCACGAACGACGACTAAACCAGCCAGGGAACGGGCGGGCGACCGCACGTTTTCTTTGCGAGTGCTCCTCCTCCGTATCTTAAGCTTCGCACACATTAAAGCTACCCGCCGTGGTTGCTCAGTGGCTATGGTGTTGGGCTGCTGAGCAAGAGGTCGCGGGATCGAATCCCGGCCACGGCGGCCGCATTTCGATGGGGGCGAAAACACCCGTGTACCGAGATTTAGGTGCACGTTAACGAACCCCAGGTGGTCGAAATTTCCGGAGTCCTCCACTACGGCGTGCCTCATGATCAGAAAGTGGTTTTGGCACGTAAAACCCCATAACTTAATTTTTTTTTTCGCTTTAAAGCTCACGCGAATTCTCACATACGTCTCAATTACCTATGATGCTGCCGCTCGGCGACGAACGCACCGCGTAACACGGTTTCGGGAGAGCACGCACGCTTTTCATCGGTGCTTCTGTATAGCAAAAACACCGGGTGACCTGCAACGAGGAACACGAAAAATTAGGCAAACAGAGCTATTGTATTTAAAGAAGGCTGGTAAGTAACCACAAAAGGCAGAGAGTTGCTCTCTTAAGAGGAGCTTTTATGATCGAGATTAAAACTTTGTCAAAAGGACTGCGCTGAATCTTAAAAATTTTCGTAATCATGTTATCGCACGCAGCCTCGCGTGCCCGCGAACTCAAGCCGATTGGCGCACCAAACGATTAAGCGCACCAAATATGACTAACACGACCACGTAGTGCGTATATAAACAAAGCAGACGTTGCGTAAAAAATCGCGTTAAAGCGTGCAGACAAATGCCAACATGCATAGTGAACTGTGCAATATGTACTACGTTATTGCCAACAACAGAATACGCAAGACTGTCATATACTTTACTATGAGAGAGTCGCAACTAACCTCGCATAGTCGCGTGGAGGATGTTGGTCGGAAGTTCTCCTTCCCGATTCGGTGAAGCCATGTCTTTCTTCTTAACCCGTCGCGCTTACCAGATGGTATCGCGAATAGTTTCTTGCTTTTGCTAAAACTATATTGGCATCCGAAGGCTCAGCAGGTAATGGTCAAAGAAAATGACGTGAAGCGACGTCGCACTTGCCACAGAACTTCCTTCAAGGCGTTCACAAAATCAAAACAAGACAATAGGAATGGAAGGAATGGCGCCAACAAGCGCCGCTTCTCGCACAAAAATGGTACTGAAGCGTGACTAAACGAAGGAAGCCGGCGCAAGGGGCCACGTGATGCCATTAGGCCAATAGTGAGGCGGCGTTGGCTTCGGCCCGAGCGCTCGATGAGGAGGCGGCATTCTTCAAAGCGTGGCACTACTTTACGAAGTTTAAGGAACTTTAGGCAAATTCGACTTCGCCCTGCCATCGACTGGCTGCCTGGTTAGCTCAGATGGTAGAGCGGCTGCCCCAGAAAGGCGGTGGTCCCGGGTTCGAGTCCCGGACCAGGACGAATTTTTCTTCAACTGCGAGGCTTTTCTTTCGAGGAACCCGTCGGGTTTCATTTGTAGCAATTACTACGAACGGGTGGATGCCTCATTTTCCCTTCGTTGTTATGTTTGAACAGAACTATATGCGGTCTGCACATTTTGAATTACGCTTGCGATCATCACAGTGGAACGAAAAGTTATACGGCGTTCTACCTGTCAACGATTGTTTATGCTTGAATAATCTCTGATTTATGCAACGCACTGTCTGCCTTGTTTACATAAAAGCGACCACAGGTATAATGAACCTTGCAAGCTACGCCAATGCGGCATTTTGCGAACTTGTTGCTATGCTCTTCTTAACACCTTTCAAGTTATTGCTTGCAGGTAAACTGGTCCTTGTTTCTCCGTACGGTAGGGCATATCTTTTCTAACTTTTCAGCAGTGAATAGAACGTTCAATCCGTATGCAAAGCCTAAATTAAGTTTATGTGACAGTGAATGAATGTAAGAAGCACCCACGATACTCCTCTTCTTACATGTATTCTGAAAGCAACTGAGAAGTGAAATGTTCTGCCAGTGCATTTTGCCTTTTCAAGCGTACGAAATAGCGGCCACGGCAGCACCTGCATATGGAAGCCGTTGCTCGTTTTTAATTGCTTGCCGTAGTGAGGGCAGATTTAAGCCTCAACATGGCTATATATTTACAGTCACCTGACACAAAAGAGCGAGGGATGTTTGGCGACCACTGGGCGAATCTTTCGTCCCCTCCCCCCCCCGGCAGTGTATTATAAACTAATGATGATGATGACATCGCCTTTATGAGCCGATTATAGTTTCATTATTGTTTTATTTGGCATGATATGTTTATCATTTCTGATCCTGCCTATCCTCCTACATCAGCACTGGGTAGCCAGCTGTTCTTTAAATATAATCTCCCTAACTTTCCGCCTCGTCTACCCCTCCTCTTTCGCCCAATAATATCCTATTGTGTCTTTCTTCTTACAGTCAAGCGTCGGTGCTTTGTCAGTGTTGGCTGCGTCGCTGGCACTTGTTACAGGTAAGCATCAGAGAAAAATTAATACTTATTATGCTAGGTAATATTTTGGATTGACTTTATTCCATTAAACTCCGCGGCAAAAATTTGTTTGGTGGTAGCTGTACAATTACATGATGGTTCTCATTACAGTGTTCAATGTGCCCCTTGTCGGGTGCATCGTGTTCATAGGGATTTCGGGGACGCTGTACACAGCCCTGGTAAGCCATTTCTCTGATACCGGTCCATGTGCTCCTGCATTTTATACTTGAGAGCTGTCAGGTTGCTCGTGCCACATAGAACCCACCATATTATTCCAACCCTTTCTTTCCGTCCTAATAATGTAATTGTTGTTTTCTTTACAGTCGTCGTTAAGAAAAGCAATGCAATGTAAAGAGGATTCGGTATATTGAAAAAAAAATTGCAGTTTCGCCCGAAAGGCGAAGTACCGATTGCGCTAGCAGATCAGTAAATAGCTCTATGAAATAAGGATAGTAGTTTTATTGGACGCATAAAGTTGGAAACATTCGTTTACTTACTAACTTAACAAACGTGATGTCAGCGCCCACAGGTAGATATGAATACATCACGCTGAATGAGCGCGGACACTCGCTGTCAAAACGCTGGCGTGAGGAAGCGCGGCAGCAGCAGCAGCGAGCGAAGCGACCTTAGTGATGTCTATCGCTTCAACGCAAACTGAGCGTGGAGAGCACAACAAATACAAAGGTATGGGCCGTCTACTAATCGCTTTCAAGATAGGGTACGCGCGCCCGCGCAAAGTATGCAGTAAAAAAAATTATGAGGTTTTACGAGCGAGAACCACTATCTGATTATGAGACACGCAGTAAGGGGTACTCCGAAAATTTGGATCAATTGGGGTTCTTTAAAGGGAAAGACAACCGCTCAGAACATGAATCAAGATTACCCGGCTGATGCAAGTAGTCCCTATCGCAGTGGCTAAAAAGAGCCATGTTTTTCTCATTAAACGTGCATTTATATTTCTAATGCATTACTAAAAGTCGCAAAAAAATTACCCTTGGTGCCCCACGCGGTAAAAACATGAAGCTGCATAAGAGGTCCCACCACTTGACCTTCTACTAGTGTACGTGGTTCCTAGTCTTTTTATTAGTAATAAAATGCAGTATACTTTTTATTATCATAAGTTTTTCCTGACTTACAATGCGTAGATAAGCCTTCGTTTGTAGTGAACAGAAAAATGGTGCTGCCTTCGCCTTCGTTTTCGATGAGTTGGCTTGGCGCATCTATCGACAGAACAATGACGACGGGCGCCAGCCAGCCATGACGTAGGCGTGTACTTGAGGAAAAACGCGGTACAAATATACGAAATTCTGTACAACAACGCCAACTATTACACCAGCTTTTTATTTTCAAAAGTCGTTGAAAGGGTCAAAATGTAGGTGGCTAACCACAGTTTGTTGAAGCAGAGCGGTGGGTGACTTTAAAAATTTGCGAGGCGGGCCATCGACATCGCCCTCCATTCTCGGCGTTGCTGGAGGAGGGTCTCTTTTTAGAGGCTGCTCAGACAGAAAAGCTCTGCCTGCTAAATATCCACGCGCTTTTATAAGTGACCGCTGAAGATGTAAACAGTACCGAGGGTGAGCTTTGCGTTGCTCCATAAAAATCTAGGTCCTTAAAAATTGGTTGTCAGTCCCTTCAACGTGCACCTATAACTAATTACACGGTTTTTTGGCATTGCGTCCCCATCGAAATGCATCCGGGATTCGATCCTGCGACCTTGTGCTCAGCAGCCTGAGCCTGCTTAGCCTGAGCCACTAAGCAATCGCGATTGGGGCAAAGTAGCCAGTTGCCGCCGAAGCAGAACACCACCTCCGCCCTGCCGTACTGCCTCACTGCTTTCCTTCGATGCACACACGAGATTGAGCCGCGATCCTCGGTTCCATTTGCGCGCACACCCGAAACACGCAGTTGCGGCCGAAGTAGAACGCCGCCCCCTCCCTATCCTCCACTCAGGGCCTTTCGCGCGACGCAAGACGTCGCGCTTCCTCTCGGCTTTCCTCCCTTTCGCGCACCAGATTCAGGCGTGACCGTCGGCTCCCCTGACGCGCTGTCACTCGCACATGCCGCATACGGCTCGCAGCGACGGTCTTACCGTCCTTAGACTTTATATGGAACATCAAGCGAGGTCGACGACAGAAATGTGTCTTTTATTGCGATCGCAATTATGTGGACACTCCAACGCATTTTTGCCGTCGCCGTGATGGCCAGTATAAAGTCAAAGGGCGATAACATCGTCGCCGCGCGTCGTATGCTTTATGCGCGAGTGAAAGCATGCGAGGGAAACCGGCGATCGCGGCTCAATCTGGCACGCGAAAGGGAGGAAAGCGGAGAGGAAGCGCGACGTTTCCCGTCGCGCTAAACGCCGTGGGGTGCCGGATGGGAGGGAGGAGGGCGGCGGTCGCTGCGGCAGCAACAGCGCATTTCGCGACCGGGATCAAGGGAAACTGACCACCGCGGCTCTATCTCGCTCTCCATATATTGAGGAACGCGGATAGCCAGCACGGGAGGGGGGGGAGGGGCGGCTTAGACTCCGCCAACAAGTGTGCACTTTGCACGGCAGCGCGCGGTCTCACGCGTTCTACGTCGCGAAGTATTTGGAGATGGCTCATACCTTTGTGTGCACTGTGTTCTCGCCGCTCTTGTACCAACATTCCTGCATTACTTCGTTAGATAACTAATGGAATCATCGTCTAAGTTCCTGAGCACAACCCACAACAGTGGAAGACGGCAAGCATTATTTTAATACCGAAACCCGGGAAGCCTCCGCAATTGGAAAACATACGGCCAATTTCCTTAACTTCAAGCGTGGGGAAATTGATGGAGCACGTCGTCCAGAGGAGTCTGATGGGCTTCATGGAGCAGGGCGATCTGTGGCCACATGAGATGGTCGGGTTTCGACCTCACTTGTGTACGCAGGACGTCATGCTCCAAATCAAACATGATATAATAGACTCAAGGTCTAAAGATGCAAAAGCAATTCTGGGACTGGACCTCACGAAGGTTTTTGCCAACGTAAAGCATGAGGCGGTCCTGGAAGGGCTGAACAAGATTAATGTAGGTACCAGGACATATCGATACATCAGGGACTTCCTGGCGGGAAGAACTGCCTGCATGAGGTTCCAGACGCTGGAATCCCCCACAATTGAGCTTGGGAGTAAGGGTACGCCCCAGGGATCAGTGCTGTCTTCCCTACTCTGCAACGTGGCTATGAGAGAACTCCCCGAGCAATTGGCAAAGCTCGAGGGATTAAAATTTAGTATATATGCGGATGATATCACCCTCTGGGTCAACCGGGGAAGTGATTCAGCCGTCGAAAGCCTGCTCCAGGCCGCCACCGACATCATAGTCGATTACGCGGCCGAGAGAGGCCTATAGCATGCTCACCGCAAAAATCAGAATTGTTTATGTACAATCCGAAACACTTAAGGTGCAAGGCACCGTCGGAGATCAAAATTAAAGTGGCGGGTAAGGAGGTACCAATAGTCGAGCAAATTAGAATCTTGGGCCTGATTCTCCAGTCACACGGCCACAATGGCGAGACCGTCAAGAGGCTGCAGAATCACGCAATACAGACCCTGAGCCTAATTAGGCGGGTGGCCAGCAAAGGCCGAGAGCTAAAGGAGAAAAATTTAATTAAACTAATACAGGCGTACATATTCAGTCGGGTGAGCTATGCAACACAATATTTCGATTTGAAAGCAGTGTAAAGAGAAAAGATTGATTCTCTAATGAGAAAATGCGTAAAAGGAGCGCTGGGACTGCCCATGTGTACATTAACAGAGAGACTGATGGCTCTAGGAGTGCACAACACATGGGCAGAACTGGCGGAAGCGGTGCGAACCTCTCAAATTGAGAGACTTAGCACCACGAGGACAGGAAGAGCGATATTGGCCAAAGTTGGAATAAATCCGGACAGAGGCCCCACCCAAAAGGTGGAAGTAGATAGGGAAATGAGAGAAAATCTGATTGTCCCCCCCCCCCTCCCCGCCAAAAAACATGCACCCGGAACGTAGCAAAGACAGGAGGCATAAACGAGCTGAAGCATTAAAAATTAGATTCGGTAATATTTCGGAACATGAGGTGGCCTATGTAGACGCGGCGGGAGGTAGCGGCAGTTTTACGGTGGCAACGGCCGTCAGCGGCCGGGGTATTCCCGTGACCGCTGTCACTCTGCGCGGGCGCAACATAGAAGTTGCCGAGGAAATTGCGATCGCATTAGCTTGCGCTGGAACGGACGCGAAATTTGTGATCAGTCACAGCAAAACTGCCATACAAAATTTTAGCAAGGGAAGGATCTCGCCCTTAGCGGCCAGAATCCTTGGCCAGAGAAAGTTAGATAGAAAAATTCAAATAATTTGGACTCCGGCGCACGAAGCCGTCCCCGGCAACGAGGCGGCCCACGAGCTGGCTCGAGATCTCTACCGACGAGCCGCTACGAGGCCCCTCGATGACCGAGGGAGCGGAGAGCGCATGCTAAAATATGGGAAGATCACGCAGCATTATAGATTGGCTCGTAGACTGGTATTCCCGCCAGAACCAAAATTAAACAACAGACAAGCAGTCGCGTGGAGATAACTGCAAACTTATACGTATCCGCACCCGGTTATGGCGAACCACATGTTCCCTGAGGCCAGGAGCGATAGATGTAATCTTTGTGGGGCGAGAGGGACCCTCGACCACACAATATGGGAATGTCCGTATTCTCCCGGGGGAACGCACAAAATAGGTAGTAGAGATACCTGGGAGACCCTGCTGTGCAGCTCGGACTCTGAGCTCCAGCTCCGGCTCTTCCAACTGGCTGAAGAGGCTGCTGGGACCCAAGACCTCCCAGCCTGCATCTGAGACGGCGGCAGTCGGCCCCTGACCTGCGTGTCGGGGGGTCGGTAGACCACCTTATCCGTTGGAAAATAATGTTTATTCTATCTATCTATCGCCGCTCTTGCGTTGAAGCGATAGACAGCACGAAGGTCATTTCGCTGGCTGCTGCGGTCGTGCTTGCTCACACCAGCGTCCGGCGCTTTGCAGCGAGTCTCCCCGCTCATCGAGTGTGATGCATTCATGTTTGCTTGTGCGAGCTGAAACCACGCTCGTTAATTAAGTCAGTAAGCGATTTTTCCCAGTTTATACGGCCGATAAAGCTATTATCGTAACTTCGTATTGCTGTGTACTAATTTGTTATAGCAATCGATCACGATGCTTAGCCTTTCGGGCGAAACTGTGACATTTTTCTTTCCTCTTCGCTCTCCCCGAGTGTAGGACAACACCGCGTGCAACCGGCAGATTAACATCTTGCTTCACTTTTACTCCCTCCCTCCCCCATCTCTCTCTAGGGAGGACTTCGTGGCGTTGTCTGGACAGATTGTTTGCAGTTCTTTCTCATTCTGATTGCCCCGGCTACTGTCGTCATAAAAGTCACGGTGGATTCTTTGTCACCAAACTCAGCGATCGAGCCAGTGAGCCATTTGGACCTTGGAAAGTACATAGGAGAGTAAGTGAATTATATGAATGGCTGCAGTACTTTAAGAACAAAGAAAAATGCGTAGAAAGAGCACACACACAAAAAAAAGCTTCCCTGAAATACAACCAGGCATAACAAGCAGTTTACGATTCTGAAGGTATATTTACGTTGTATATAAACGTGGTGACACTTGACGAAGGGAGCAACTCGCCGCTAGAGATGCTCATATCAGAGGAGGAGGAGAATGAAAAACTTTATTCTGGTCCTTTATTCAGTGCGCTACCTGCCTAGCTAGTCCCTGTCGGGACCAGGAGGTCAAGCCTCCTAGCCCTATCACGGACGTACTGGACAGCCAGGACTTGCAGCATATGATCGTGGGATTTAATCATTCCTAAAAACCGATTCCGGGAAAGAACCCGCCGTGGTTGCTCAGTGGCTATGGTGTTGGGCTGCTGAGCACGAGGTCGTGGGATCGAATCCCGGCCACGAGGGCCGCATTTCGCTGGGGGCGAAACGCGAAAACACCCATGTACATAGATCTAGGGGCACGTGAAAGAAACCCATTTGGTCAAAATTTCAGGAGTCCCCCACTACGGCGTGCCTCATGATCAGAAAGTGGTTTTGGCACGTAAGACCCCATAAATTAATTAAATTAAATTAAATTCCGGGAAATGCCAGGGCTGAGCGACCCACACTCCCAGAGCATATCGGCAAGCACGACGTCACACGCACTGACTTGAGCTATTCACAACCGCATGAAGCCAAGATAAACGTAGGGGAAGTTTCTATTAAGTATAGTGTAGAAATTATAAGGTAAGGAATATGAACGTATACGTAAAAACAACATGGCGCATGTGGAAACTTAAACCACATCTTTCGCATTATGAGAGCGATGTTCTTCCACTTCAGCTACCGCAGCGGCCGTTCTCTCTTCCTCATTTTTGAATATTTGTGTATGTGTGCGAGACCTAGCCCTTGGAGTGTTAATGTGCATATACAGTCCGACGTAGCGTGAGCGCGCGCACACACGCTACGTCACGTTGGCGAGAACAACAGCGTCTATAGTTCGACGCACTGGCGCAGTCAACGTAACCGGTCGCAGTAAAAGCGCTCCGACGTGCCCGACGTCAAAATGGCTCTTGCTCCATCCGCGCATTGGTCGCGCCGACAGCGCCGACCCACAATGCATTGCACGAAGAAAGAAAAAAGTCGCAGTTTCGTCTGAAAGGCGATGCATCGACTGCGATATGAAATTAGCAGACAGCTATACGAAGTAAGGATAGTAGTGTTATCTGCCGTGTAAACTTGGAAACATTCGCTTACTAACTGAATTACTAAGCATGGCGGCAGCGTGCACAGGCAAATATGAACTCATCGCTCTCGATGACCACGTCAAACAGTCGTCGCCATGCTGACATGCTCTCGGCCGACCTTCGCCAGCGAGCGCCATAGCAAAGTGGGACGATGCAGGAGTTTAAAAAATTCTGGGATTTTACGTGCCAAAACCACGATCTGATTATGAGGCACGCTGTAGAGGAGGACCACAGATTCGTTTTGACCACCTGGGGTTCTTTAGCGTGCACCTAAAGCACGATGCACGGGTGTTCTTGCGTTTCGCCCCAGTCAAAGTGAAGCCGCTGCGGCCAGGATTTGATGCCGCGATCTCGTGTTTAGCAGCGCAGCGCCACAGCCGCTAAGCCACCGCGACGTGTTGGCATGAATAGCACATACCTAGAGAATGAATACGTTGCTATATATTCACCTCGCTTCAAATTGCTTTGGGTGGTTTTTTTTTTTAGTCTGAAAAAAAAAAAGCACTGCAGACTTTAGTGACCCTTTCGGCAGAGTATTTTCTCAAGGGCGTGTGAAATGCACGTGAATGATACGTGGCTCAGTATTGCTTCTCTTTCCAGTAGGCAATGCGAATGACTCATGAAAAGAAAAATTGTCCTAATAATTTACGACATTTGTTAGGCATGGAGACATCGCCACTTTCATCGAGAGGTCATAAATCTATATAAGTTATTCAGTAACCGAAGAGAGGCTACGCGGAATTCACTCGAAATAAGAATCAATATAGTAGTCATGCGAAGTAGCGCTTATACTTCGACTCAAAGTGGAAAAAGGAAAAGAAAGTCTGCGATTACGATACGCCCCAATGCGAAATCTAAGCGCGGCTCTATACATGCTTTGATTTCGCGATATATTGGCTGGCGCGGATAATCCGTCTCTTGCGGCATGCAGCAAACGGAGCGAAGTGTTGCGCAACTGCCTCGCCAATCGGGTTATCGCGAGACGCAGCACGTGGGTGACGCCTGGGCGCGATTCACAGCAGCTGCCGCAGACAGACCTCCGGTCATGCAGAGCTTTGTCTCCATATATGGCACCGGCGGCGTCATCGCGGTGAACAGACGACGCGTGTGCGTCCTCTCTGGCGCCATCTCGTAGCCATGGTCGCCTCAGAGTCCGTCTTGCGCGGCACTACGGTTTTCTTTTCAGGCTTTCGCGATAACCTCCTCCTCTACTCTCTGCCTCGTGGTTGTGCTGCACCACCCTCCTCCGCTTTCCTCCTCGCGCTCTCTTCGGTATCGCCGTCTTTCATCCCCCGCTGCTCTCCGCGTTCGCTTTTTCATCCTTGGGTGGGTTCGTTCGCTCTGTAATAGGGACAACGCCGACACTCGCCCAAGGGATGGGGGCCTTAGAGCTGCGCTCTAAATGAATCGCTGCAGTTCCACCGGAAAGGCGCGAAGTATAAGACAATTACACGAGGGAAGAATCTTACCATATAAATCCGTGTAAGGGCCGCACCCGTGTAAGTGAGAGAGAGAGAGAGAGAGAGAGAGAGAGTAAACTTTAATGACGACCAGCAGTTCAGTCGGCTGGGCCTAGGCCTCCCACGATGGGACGTCGAGGTCTTGCCTCTTTGCCGCTTCGTAGGCCTGCTGGGTCGCCCAGAGTTGGTCGTCGAGATGGGAGCTGCGCAGGGCGGCGTGCCATCTCGACGAGAGGGTCACGGGATTAAGGTCTTGGTATTGATCTTTGCACTCCCATAGCATGTGGGGGAGTTTTGCCGATTCAGTTTTACAGACCTTGCACGTCTGGCTCGGGTAGATGTCGGGGTATATAGTGTGATAGCGTGTGAGGGAGGGGTATGTATTCGTCTGTAACAGGCGAAGGGTGGTTGCCTGTGCCCTGTTTAACATGCGGTGAGGGGTGGGGAAGGTTCTTCTTGCGAGGTAAAACGACTTTACGAGGTCGTTGTATCTTGTAAGGCGGTCGCGTCCTGCGGGTGCACCTGCACCGTCTCCGGCACGGTTGACTAGTCCTCGTGCTGCGGAGTGTGTAGCCTCGTTGAGGTTCGTGAGGTGCGGGTGGACAACGCCGGCGTGTGCTGGGATCCAGACGAGGGTGATTTGATTTTCAGGCGAATGCGGGGCTTGTCGTAAGATACGGAGTGATTGATGAGAAATACGACCTTTGATGTAGTTGTTGACTGCTGCGCGAGAATCACTCAGTATGGTGTGACAGGCTGGGTCAAGAGTGGCCAGGGCGATGGCCACTTCCTCGGCCGTCTCGGCATTTTTGGTAATGATGCTGGCAGCATGTCGGAGCAAGCCGCCTACTGTGGTAACCGCCGCAAAGCGCCGTCCATCTTGGTACTCAGCTGCGTCGACGAAGGTGACGCCCGCGGTGTTGGCGTAAGCTTTGATGAGGGAAGTAGCTCGTGCCTTCCTGCGTTCTTTGTTGTAGTCTGGGTGCATGTTTTTCGGAATAGGGTCGGCGTGTATCCATTGCTGAATGTCGCGTGGTATTGAATGTTAACTCCATGTTGACGGTGGTAGGTGATATTAAGCTTGTTTAGAATGCTGCGGCCCGTTTCCGTGAGAGTAAGCCGCTCTAGTTGAGATCGACGTTGGGCCTCGATTAACTCGTCGAGCGTGTTGTGGATACCTAATTGAAGTAGAAGTTCCGTGCTGGTGTGGTTGGGTAGTCCTAAGGCCTGCTTATAGGCTCCTCTAATGATGATGTCCAGTTTAGTCTTTTCAGCTTTGTACCAGTTGAGAAAGGGTGCAACATAAGTAATGTGACAGACGATAAAAAATTGGACAAGGCGGATGAGGCTTTCTTCCTTCATACCCCCTCGCCGGCTGGTCACTCGTTTCAGAAGTCTGGATGTATTGGCGGTCTGTCGAAGGATCTTTGAGATAGCCGTAGAGTTAGCTCCGTTGGCTTCTATGGTCATACCAAGAACGCGGATGCAAGGGACCACGGGTATAGGTCTTCCATCCCTCAGGTTGAGCTCTATTTCCTCGTATTGGCGTTTAGTCGTGGAGCCCCGCGGGGGGCGTCCACGGAGTGCGGGGCGGTATAGGAGAAGCTCCGACTTTTCAGGGGAACAGCGGAGTCCCGTGCCTTCAAGATAATTTTCTACGACGTCAATGGCGTCTTGTAGGGCAGTTTCGATTTGGCCATCACTGCCCTTTGCAGCCCAGATTGTAATGTCGGCGTATATGGTGTGTTCAATGCCGTCGAGTTTTTGTGGTTCTTGTGCTAATCCGAGCATAACCAGATTAAACAGTATTGGGGAAATGACAGAGCCTTGCGGTGTGCCCGTGCTGCCGAGGGAGAGGTCCTCCGATCGAATGTCTCCGACCGACAGGAAGGCCTTCCGATTGGATAGAAAGTCTCTTACGTAGTTGTAAGTGCGTTCTCCAAGGTTGAGCAAGGAGATGCGCTCGAGGATGGTGGAGTGCCTTATATTATCGAAGGCGCGCTCGAGGTCGAGGCCCAAGATCGCCTTCGTGTGACGGGATTTGCCATCTAGGATTTGATGCTGAAGCTGGAGCATAGCGTCTTGGGTGGAAAGATGCTGTCTAAAGCCAATTATCGAGTGGGGGTAAGCACATGTGTCTTCGAGGTGAGTGTTTACACGGGTTAGGAGTGCGTGCTCCATGACCTTGCCTACACATGAAGTTAGCGATATGGGCCGGAGATTGGCGAGGTTAGATGGCTTACCGGGTTCGGGGATGAGAATTACTTTGGCCGTTTTCCATGTCGGGGGAATGGATCCCTGGCGCCAGTAGTTGTTGATGTATTCGGTGAGTTGTTGCACCGAGGGGTCATCTAGATTTCTTAGTGTTTTATTCGTAACACCATCTTGGCTTGGCGCCGAACGGCTGTTCAGCTTATGTAGGGCAACATGAATCTCTGCCACGCTGAAATCTTCATCAAGGTCAGGGTTGGAGTTCCCTGTGTATGGGCCGTGAGGTTGAGTGGGCCCAGATGGGACGTACTTTTGACATAAGGTATTCTTAACGTGGTCCTGGCCATGCGTCTTGCTTTCTGTGAATAAAAGCTTGGTGAGGCGATCTTGTTGATATAAGCGGGTGGCGGTGCTATCAATCAAATGTTTGAGGATTTTCCACGAGCGGGGGTGGTGGAGTTGCCCGTCTAGAGAGTGACAGAGCTCTGTCCATTGTTGTTGACTTAGAACGCGGCAGTGAGCTTCGATTTCCTTGTTGAGAAGTGCGACCTTCCGTCTGAGTCTTCTATTGAGCCGTTGTCCCTTCCATCTAGAGAGGATGGATGATTTGGCCTCGATAAGGTGGGCGAGTCTACTGTCCATGCGCTCAATGGGAGTGTCCGTCGTTGCTGTTACACGGCGTTTACGGAACGCATCCCAGTCCGTCCAAGTAAAGTCCCTTGTTCTTCTCATAACGGCTGGTAGGTGTGGGAGAGTAATTTCGATGATAGAGTGATCACTCCCGAGGTCGTGTTGGGTGTTGCGCCAATGGGTGTTGTCTGCGTTTTTGGTGAAAGTGAGGTCTGGTGTCGTGTCTCGTTCAGTAGAAGTGCCGAGGCGAGTGGGGAAGGCTGGGTCAGTAATGAGTGTAAGCCCGATATCATGGGAGTCTTGCCATAAGTTACGACCTGCAGCAGAGCTGTGTCTGTAACCCCATCCTGTGTGCGGGAGATTGAAGTCACCTCCGATGATAAGGGGGCTGCTGCCTGCGATGTTAAGGGCCTTTATGAAGAGGGTTAGAAATCGGCTATGGCGTTGAGATGGAGTATTGTAGATATTGAGGATAAATATTCCTGCCTTTCGTTTTCTGTGCGGGATGAGCTCAATGAAGAGGTGTTCGGTGCGCCGATCGTTGAGATCGTGTTCGATTGCGGTAATTCTTTTTCGAACGAGTGTGGAGACTCCGTGTGGAGCGTTGTTCGCAGTGAAAGAGTGATATCCTGGAAGGCTGACCGGAGTATTGTGCGTTTCCTGGAGCAAGATTACGTCGGGTTGACATGCAGTAGTACGGAGGTGTTGACGGAGAACGGGTTGTTTATGGAGGTAGCCTCGGCAGTTCCACTGCCACAATGTTGTGTCAGTTTTAGTGTGGGCCATGATGAAGGATAGGGGATGCCACAGGTGGCAGGGTGGCGGCGACGGTTCCTGTGGTGTCCATGGCTACGGTTTGAGCAGTGGAAGCGGTGTGTGTGAAAAGGGTTTGAATATTAGCTTCCATCGCGGTGACTCTGTGCATAAGGGCGATTAGAGAATTCTGTAAAGTTTGCACCGTGCTTTGGAGTGTTACGAGCATATCCTTGACCTCGGAGCGTACTTGGCCCTGAGCTCCTTCTTGGAGGGCTCGCTTTTTTGGGGCTGGTCTTGAGAGTTCTTCGGTTTGGCTGTTGGTAGCTGGTTCTGGGGTGTTAGGTGCGGGTTGGGTTTTGGGTTGTTTGAGGCTGTGAACCTCCTGGGTAAGTGAGTAAAAAAACTTTATTGGAGGTCCGGGGAGGGTTTCTCGGGTTGACGAGTTTTTTGTCGATCGCCGCTGGCCCGTCGCTGTAGGAGAGGCCTCGGATGACGCCTTTGCAAGTGGAATGGGCGGCGGCCTCGTAAGCGCTCACCTCAAAGCGTTGACTGGTGACGGAGATGCCCTCGATGCCGACGTAGCGTGCAGCGCTCTCCCTGTTGGGTCTGCTTATCGCCATTACATTTTGTTCACAGTTGGGACACGTCGTGTCGGTGCCTCGCGTTGCCGAATCGAGCCCGGCAGCGTGTCATGTGGCGTCGGCGACGGCGGTAGCTCTCACCTTGCTGATGAACAGGCCTCCCGTGGGCTTCACGACGATCTTTACCTCCTTTATGGGCATCGGAGGAATCCTGCCCACTCGAATGATCTTGCTTTTAATGCCCGCATGATCGGCGTGGCCCCGAGCGTTGGAACCGGCGTTAGGCTGAACGTAGATCGCATTGGCGCCAATTTCGTTCGCGGCCGCGTTTCTCATTGTGACTGAAGAATGTCTGGTCTCAACGAGCTGTTACCCGGAGTCCTTAGTATAGTACTCGCGGGCTGAAAACTCACCTTCCACTTCACACTCCATCGCAAATTGCGCGGAAAAAGCCTCCGACGAGAAGAGGCGGACGAGCGATGCATCGCTGCGATAACTCTAACGCGGTTAGGCTCAAAGCACAGTCGCAGCGTGGTCGATAGAAAAACGACATACAAGTAACAAAAGTCCACTCACCCATAAAAGTCGGGCACCTGCGTGTTCCTCTTCACTTCAGGGATCTGAAAATGTAGAAAGTTCATGGTGTAAGAGCCCCGTGCACCCTCAACTTGACAGCCGATACGTAAAAAAATCCAACCGAGAAGCGATCGCGCTCGGAGCGCTGGGGCCCTATAACGTAAAGCTATTCCAATATGTTTTTATTCCAATCTCCTGACGTCAAATTTGCGTAACCGCTGACGCAAGCATCGGGCGGTCACCCGCAGTGTTGTCTGAACAGACCAATCAAACGCTCTCCTTGTTCATAGGATGTCACTTGTGTTTGCTTGAAAAACGAATAACATTGCCTACACTGAGTGGATTGTCTTATATAATTGGCTCACAAGAGGCGCGGAGCACGCTCAGCTGGAGAGGTATTCGATAGGGCCGAGCCACTGCACTGAAAGTCGATAACCGGACGAAGAGGGTGGTGCCGGCGTCTGCGATTGGTCCGCTTTCCCTTACTTAGCTTGCGATGACTCGTCGACAATCGCGGCGGCATGTAACGGACCATTATAAATGCCGTCAAATCGGATCCCCAGCAAAGATTGAGTTGACAGAGTGATGTCGTATACGTGGCGAAAGGTCTCGATTACGTTATACTAGCACATACAAAGTTTTGTTATACGCAAATAAACCCATGCTCTTTGACAGGTGCGAGTAGCCAGTGCCTGAGCGGTCGGCGGCAGCCATCTTTTATTCATTTCGGAATGGCGCAGCCTGCGGCTATTCAGAAGAAAATTCAGTTTTGTTCTGCATATTAATGCATCTTTATCGCGTACACGTCACTTTGACGCGGTGAGTCTTTGCGGTTTGTGACGTCGCGTGAGAGGTAGGTGAAGTTGGCGCAGTCCGAAAACGTTTGACAAATAGCCGAGGGCTAATGGCGAAGAGGCGTCGAATTAGAAATAACTATTTTTCTTTTGTTCGGTCAAATCATGCATAATCCGTGTGGACACGTTATATCAGATGGGGAGCTATCGCAGTTTTACTGACGTCGCGTGACAGACAGGTGAAATGGGGGGTGGTCCAAAAAAGTTTGACCGATCGCGGAGGGCTGATTGCAGAATTGGAATAGAAAAGTTCGGAATAGTTTTACGTTATAGCGCCCCCGATTTCGATTGCGCTCAACAGCGAATTTTCGCCCGCAACGTACTTTCGCACGTCGATACTAGATAGCAAAAGCAGCCGAGCACGGCTGTTAACGGCAGATTTCATACTCGTAGTTGGAAAAATGAGATGAAATGGCCCGGTCCCACGTAAGGCTCGTCAACATTGCGGCAGAAATGGCAGCCCTTACACGAGTGTATAGATTTTTTATTTGATTCATGGGCGCCGCCATCTTGGGCGGTTACACAAACAATTTCTACGTTTTATTAGAAGTGGTGTAACCTGGTCGTGAAACGCTGAACGCAGTTATAGAACTATGTTCATGCTTGCGAATCATCTGCAGTAACTTTCACTTTCTCGTTAAAAATAGAAAACAGCTGTGTTAACAGCCCAAGATGGCGGCACTTCCGTAAAATATATACGTTAGTTATATTAGCCATATAAATTGCAGTAAACATTAACTTACTAATTAAAATAAAAAGCAAATAGTGTTATGCACGGGTCATGTAAACCTGGAAATATCTGATCGATGACCACGAGCACTCGCTGTCACATCGCTGGCATTGCGAAGAACGCCGGCAGCGAAAGCGATCGGTTGCGCAGCCGCGCGGTTCACCGCGACTCCGAAAATCACACTGTAAACGAAAATAAACCCACCTGGGAGTTTTTAAGAGGTGATGTGCCCTAAAACCTCCCCTCTCAAATATTTACTCCGATGTATGGGAGAAAAACAGCGCCATCCCCTCGTTTCACTCCGCTGGCTAGCTGCGGGAGTATTAAGGCGACATGAGGCGATTTTACTCTGCTTAAAAATCTTGTTCTCCCGTGAAACTCCGACAGGGAGTTTTAAAAAAACTCCCATCCGCCGATACAGGTTGGTCACGTGGCGCTTCCCATGAGGCTGTGCGCCTCGCCAGCGACCGGGCGCGTTCGGCGGAGCGGGCAGTGCTCATGGCTGACGGTTTGTTTACGTCTGTGAAGTGTCGTTCCGCGACAGCGTTTCGTCAATTTGTTTCCTGTATTTCCTTCCAGAAAGTGTTATTGGCATGCCTGAAGCTCACTGTATCTCAGCATCAAGTCCATTAGCTGTGATCGCTTTGCTGACAACGATGATTGCAAGAACCACGTTTTCAAGTGCGGAAAAAGGCTTAGGTATACCTCGAAGCTGCTCACTGGCTCGTGATGTCGGCTCACGTTCTGGCTGTGTTTTCGTGCTGCGTCACCCTGTCTTGTGTTCTTCAGTACGTGAAATGCGACTTCTATGACCTTTTAGTACATGCTGACAACGTCCAGTGTAGTGTTTGAAAGGACCGCGTAGCAATGGCAACAGTAGCCACTGTTCGAGCGACGACATCCGTGCTAGTCGCGCATGAATGGCGTAACCCAAGTTTGTTGCGGTGCTGTGTTGCCAGTGAGAAAGACCGGAGTGCAAGCAACTGTTTTTATGTATCTGTGAACGGATATCCTCGCCCGAAGAAAAACGGTAGGACATATGTATGCGTACTGAAAATAAAGCTTCTTATTGAGCGATGTGAATCGAATTGTTATCGCGCATATATGTTTTGGTCACGTCGTTGCTTCCTATATTGCATTAACATTACGCTCTATCCGAGACATTGATTTAGACGCATGCCTGCTGGCTCCGAGTTTATGGATTCACTCGACAGATCAGCGATGTAGCTCCTTTTCGCAACCGAGACAGATTGCTCGGACGCAGAGCAAGTAGTGCGGTGTATAAAATGTATGACTGCGCATTTCTCGGTGTTAATTATGTCGGCTGCTGCGGGTCATGCTCAAACGTAATAATTTCTTGCTACGCTACCACTATATCGCAAAAATTTAATTTTGCTATGCAACACATGCACTTACATTTTTCTTGCTTACTGTAACTAACGCACTACTTTTTGGCCGCGAACGCCGGCAGTGTGCGAAGTCGCTTCAGCACTCACAGAATGGCATGATAATTTTGAAAAATTACGCCAATAACTTTTTCTCTCTCACTATTTTGAATTAACAGTTTTGTGTTGCTTAAGGTATTCTGTTAATTTCAGAGAGAGAGATCTCGTATGAACGAGCATGTGAGTCGTAATTCTGAAAACAGCACAGCTGCTCCCTAGGCGGTTTCGAGGCACACAATATCGTGGCTATATATACTGGCACCGTTGCTTCTTGAGTATCGCGTGTACGTGTGATGTCTTTCAAATTTCTGCATTGGGTGTTTCTGAAATGTTTATGTATGTCATGATATATGTGCTTTCATTGACTTGTTCCGTCGAATTCGACGCGGTCTCGTGTGCATATTTCGAAATTTGACCAGCAGCCTCTGCATGTAAACATGTTCGCGCAAACTCACGCGATCGCTCTTTTTATACTCCCATTGCACCTCGAAAGAACTCCGTCAATAGCAAAGCAAAAAATAAGGAAAAGACAGAAAAAAAACTCCCATAATTCCACGCAAAAATTCCGCTTGTACGGAGTAAAAATTCTACTCCGATCATACGGAGCAAAAAAAACTCCGAACCGGGGGGTCGCTATAGGACAAGCAGTATACTCCCACCTCGGAGTTATTTCCGTTTACAGTGCAGATTCATCATCATATGCACATTTCTATGTCTACCATAGGACGGCCTCTGTCAGCAATCTCCAATTGCCCCTGTCCCTTCAGATAGACTACACGATCTGCAACTTTAGGGGCGCGGAACGATGGCCCGGGAAGGAAGACAGCGGGCATGAAGTCAGCAGCCATCCGTGCTCGCCCTCTATTATTGCGCCAACCAATGATTACGAAGAATTAGATACAACACGCGGGCCGCGCAAGCGTCGGCCGTGCACAGTAATTCGCGGCTATGGCAGGGCTAGAGGAGAAGACGTGCGCTCTCCTGCATCATCACCACGTGAACTCCAACTAACCATAATATCAAGCGCGCGGGAGGATAATGCCCATCAAGCCGCCATCCTTTTGCAGTCATTGTTACTTACTTTTTTTTCGCACCCATAGTGTATGGGTCGCTCATTCATATGGTATTTGGATTCTATACCGAACATGACGGCGAAGACGACAGCGGAAATTTGTCTAGCGTGTCTCCTACTATGAGGTCGTGTACATACTCCCTAAAACAATTCTTCGTGGTCACAGCATGTTTCTTCAAGTGCTACTATCAGTAATATATATATATATATATATATATATATATATATATATATATATATATATATATATATATATATATATATATATATATATATAATGAGCCGCATTAACATTAATTAATTATAATTCAAAGCGGCCAAGCGGATTTTCAGCGCGGCGAGGCGGCGAGCGCGCGGGCCAGTACAGAACGGACCTCGCTGACCGCGCCACCGAGGAGGTGGATCACCTAGCACTTTCCCGGTGGACTTGTGGCCATCTCGTGGCATCGGTCGACCGCCCGCACGCCACCGTCGTCACCGGGCCACCGTCGTCTCACGTTCTGACTCCGGCAAAGCGGATAGGTGGGCGGAAAAAATATCGGTCCGCGAGCGATCGGGCTCGCCGCCTCCCTCGTTTTACGCCCGCTTTACCTGCCTGGCGAGGAGGTATTGCCCGCTTTCCGCTTGCCCGCTTTGGCCTTCGTTGTGAACGTCCCCTGAGCAGCTGTTTTTTTCTGAAAAACTAATGGCACGTAAATTTGTCTAGCGGACGATGGACGCAGGGTGTGCAGACGCAAAGCCGCGTAGGGTTCAGACGACACTACGGAAGCGATCGTACGTCAACGCGGCACACTTCCGTGTCCGCCGCTGTAGCTTCACGGCTGTGGCATTGCTCGAGCTCGCGGGCTTGATCCCGACCGTGGCAGCCGCATTTCGAAGGGAGTGAAATACAAAAATGCTAAGGGCGCTTGGGTTTAGGTGCACTTTAGGAACACTGGGCTCTCAAGTGACTCCGAGGTCCGCCGCTATGGCGTGCCTCATAATCCTATCGCGGTTTTGGCGCGCACAGCCCCATAGTTCAGTTGAAGTTTGATACTTCTGCCACTATGTGAGGCAATGATAATGCTCAACGTTCTGAGAGATTATGAACAATGGCGCCCAACAATGCCTCAAGCAAACACGTCTGCTTGTGTGTTCTGTGTACTACACAGGCAAACTGCTGTGGTGCACGCAAGGTAACGTTTAACGTTAACTCGCCACTCTCGTATTAGACTCAACACTGAAGAAATTACACATTCAGCGCTAACATCAGCGCTTATCGTCAATCAAAGCAAGCGGCATAAAGAGCTTCGCTTACATCGATTCCCACAGTTCGTGGGATCCGCATATTTTTATGCTTTATTTTGCACACACGTGCTTTCAGTTAAACAGGACATATGCAGGCACACAATTGCAACAGCTGCTACAGAGCAAGAAAAAAAGAAAGAAAGAAAGAAAGAAAGAAATAGATAAATAAAGAACATCGATAACAGCAACGCACAAGCGACCTAATCTACAGGTGGTGCTCTGTTTTGTCAACGAGGGACTTGATCTAGTAGGAAAATGAACCAACCTTTCTTCGGCCTGCGGCACTGCAAACGGTGCAAACCATTGCAAACGGTGTATCAGTCGATTTACTTTGTGACACCTGGCACATACATAATCACATAAGCAGTTGTCTACGGTATCCTGCTACCGCCATACGGGTAATTTGCGCATCGTGTGCTGTCATTAAATGCGACATGACGCGATTGGTTTAGAGCATTCTCGACACGTGTGCGCAACGCCTGATCGACTAACTTGCTGTAAGCTGATCCAAACGGCAAGCATACAATTTTTCAAACGATTGCCCGAGCACTGGTGTTTCCAGGGATGCATACGCACTTTGGTAACAAGGTTTGAAATTTAGACTCAGCACACCGAATAGCAACGAACTTGCAACAGCAAACAATGACAAGCAAAAACTGTTTCTAAATCCAAGTAACTTTTTCACTCACTTAGCTCTTGACCATTTCACCTGCTTCAAAAATTTATATGTATAAACTTGCTCGAGGCAAATAAGCACATTGAATCCTATCGCCATCACAAGACTTGAAACGGAAAGTTGGGATACCAACGTGCCGACACCTTCGCAAACAAAATCTGGTATTTTGTAAAACTAGACCAGCATTTGTAAAATCGCAAAACGGGTCTAAATTCCTAAACCTCACGAAAAATTAGGGAGAGTTGACAAGTGAGCTCTTAGGGTTTGACTTGCGCTTATATTGTTTTCATGTCGGCAAGTACGCAGCATGAAATTTCGACTAAAGAGCAGTTAATCGAACAGTTTCATTAGCTAATCAAACTGCGAAATAATTGCGAGTCAAATTCCCGTGTGGCCTACTTATGCTTACTTTGTTTTACCAACGCCAAGTTTACCATCGCCAAGATTAGCCCTTGGAGTGTTGAACAGGGCCACTGAAGGCCATAGCGGTGGATGTGGAACACTCTTTTCATCCGCAGGCATAAAGCTAGGCATTCAGCACACGTGTATTTGTGATGCTCTAATGAACTCATGTCATCGTTCTATTAGTCACAGTTTCACTGCGCAAATTTCTCGTTTGAAGGTAGCAGGCTGTCCTATATAGACATCTGCTCTACGAGTATACGTGTGCCAGGTGTTGCACAGGAAGTGTACAAAAAGCCAGCAATGCTTGCTATGTGCACAATCCACGAACAGCGTCACCATAACAAGAAGACTATACTGTCCTCTTGTGCCTAAATCACATCTGTCGTACATTAAAAAAGGAGCATTTCGAGCTTTGTTTTTTTTCTGCTTCGCACAAGCTCTACCAATAGGTTGCCAGGTGATGACTCCTAAAAAAGAAAACACGGATATCCAAAGGAAAGTTTAAAAACAGACGCTTCGACCACTGTCTTGTGTCCATAGGCGCATATGTGGGGTTGACTGTCAAATGACGAATTGTGAGACTGTAGGTGCAATCGGCTGCGCTCTTTATATCAAAATGCCGCAGTATTGGTGCCGTTCTATTTGTTGTGCTTACTTTTGCACCAAATGCGTTTTCATCTTCTTGAGTAAGCAGAATAAGAGCGACAGACAAGACGAACGCAGATGTCTCTGCTTGATGCCATTTACGTCGAGTTGGAGGCAATTTTCATTGTCCAGACTAAGACCGCACAGGAGTTTTCGGCTTCAACAAAGCGCATTCTTGCCTTTCAATTTTTTTTCTACTTGGGTTACTGTAGGAATCTCGTGGCGTATTTTGATTATAAAATTGTCCCAACTGCCTTTAACTGCACAGATGGTGGTATGAGCTCTAGTCTTGCATCCTTGACGAAAAAAAAAAAGGCGGAACGAACAATGCGTCACTGTTGGCAGCGCCATCGCTTCGTATAATGTAAGCTTCTCCGCATTCGAACTCGCCGATGTTTGGTTCAGCGTCTTGCGACAACGGTTACAGGGCTTAAAAAAATTCAATCAGCGAGCGAAAAACGTTAAAGGGTCGGTAATTAAGTCGCGCATCCTCCGCGACCGGGCGGGGAGGTTGCGCTTTTCGCTTCCCTATGTATCGACAGAAATATCCTTGACGATTATACAGGAGTACAGTTTATATCTGTTCTTATCCACGAATATCGTCCTAGATTCTAAATATTAGTCGCCTGGTATTAAGAACGCTGCAAGTTTTGGCATGACGCTGCATGAAAAGAGTACGAACGAACACACTACAGCGAGATTGAAGGTGAGACAGCTGTAAACGTTCATCATGGCATGACATGAAAAACAGTTACATTTTCTTAAATTACACCTAAGCTTTCTATAATTAACAGCCCTCAAGTGCCCACTCCGCATCCTTGTTTCTATATACGTTTTCTCGCTCTTTTGATGGATAGTTTCTATAATAGCATAAATTGTACTTTTAGCTTTACTATATGTTTTATTTTCTCCACGTTTCGTCATTGATTGTGGCCGTTCATCTTGATAAATTTCTGAACAGTGACATTTTCATAAGCACGATGAATTCACTATTTTACAGCTCGACAGGATAAATTCACGCGTTCTAAAATAAGTCAGCCAAATAAAAAGAAAATTAAACTTCATTGCTCAAAGAATGCTCCATCTTCGTGTAGTCGACAATGTTTGTTTTTTCCAACAGTTTCAGTTTTGACTTAGTACGCGAAGAAACAATCTGGTCTTGCTTACTCGGTTCCACGGCGATGTCAATATACCGTCTATGCCTGGATCAAATGGTGGCGCAGAGGATCCTGGCGTCTCGAACACTGGAAGAAGCTCAAAGGTACGCTTGGACATATTACTGTTTATGCTTTGAAACACCTGAAATGATCTAATTTTCAAAATACAAATTGTCGTGTCATTTGAGATTTCTGTTTAGCGGCTTGCAGGATGTGGTGTGCACTAAAAATTCTTGCAACAAGTTTTGTCCAACTGGCGTTAAATTTTATTTCAATGGGGAATTCCTATAAGTGAATATATAACCATCAAACGTTACGCATTACACCAAGACTCCGCTACAAGAAAGAGCGCATGGCAGCTGGCCAATTACTTGCGAGACATGTGTATAAGTGCCACCGAACAAAGCTTCGTTACTGAAGTTTGGAAATTTGAAACAGAGATTACAGGGAATGTTTCTTCTTGTGCACATTTGTGTAACGAAAGCTGCGGAGGCTAAATGTCGTGAAATCTACTACATTAGTGTTGTGCACAAATTATACCATAATTCTACGCCTCATGACGAACTAGATTTTGGACGATTAGGTTGCACCCATCTGTATTGGTCTTATCGCGTCGACCACCATTATAATGTTGGCATCGAATCCAGCAATGCTCAGTCATTTTACCGATCATCAGTCATTTTACGTATCATGTCGCTCAGCGCGTCCTTATATGCACTGGAACCACCTTTTCGAAGACATCGTATCTATTTCTGACAAGTAACCCTTTTGTCAGACATAGGTAGTACTGCCACGGAGGTGGCTGCCGCTGTGGTGACACAGCCGAATTTCACGAAGCCAATGCCATTACCAACATCTGGGTGACCGGATAGGGAGTGTCGGGTTAATTCTTATTGTGAAAGGCTGTGGCTGCATAGAACGTGGAGCATGCGGATGCATGAAATTGTCGTCACATACAACCATGACGTCATGATACACTGGCTTTCTAGGCTCCTGCGATAGCTGCGGATGCCACACGGAAACATAGCCAAAATAAATGCGCGAAGTACTCTTACATATATTTCTACGCGCAACGTCATTATTCGTAGCATCATTGTTACTGAACGTGAGTAAATTTCCATCTGTGTGTAATGACGAACTGATACTGTCTATGACTTCGGGAACTGCAAGACCGAATTTAGTACAAATAAAAATTTCTTACAATTTCTAAGCTTCGTACTTGCTAAGTGTCTTTTGCTTTGTAAGCGAGAAACGTGTGGTAGAGTTTTTACAAGTTAGGAAATATTTTTTAGTACTACTTTGGAGCACTACAGAGATACTGATCATTTAACAAATCTTCAACGTCCCGGCAAATCGAAGCGCTTAGTGCAACTTCTCCCTTCGGAATACCTCTTATAAGAAGAAATTGCATAATATCCGTTTACGATGCTGACTAACGCTGCCAATTTATGATATAACCATCTTTTGTTACTCATTACTCTCCACAGAACAACCTGTACTGGTGCGATCCTCATCGTTGTATTCTATTTTGCCGCCTTTTCTCTCGGAGCGGCGATGACCATCTGGTTTCATGGCTGTGACCCCAGCTTAATGGGAGCCATTTCGGGCGTTGACCAGGTGATATCGGCAGCTAGCAAGCTTCTCCTTTCTTTTTTTTCTCGTGCGAGTAACAAATTGTCTGTTCTAAGTATAGATGACTGCTGAGGTGAATTAGCGGAAGATTTATCAGAAATGCCACTTGAAATATATACATGGATGACCTGTATATATTTGTAATAATCGTTGGTTCTTAATGAAAGATAATATTATACATTTTTTTTTCAGAATGCATAACCTGTATTAGGCCACCTTATATAGGTGTTTTCGACCTTAAGCTTTTGAAGGCAACACAACACAGCGATGGTAGAAACAATCTGTATGATTTCGAGTTCGCTATGCGAGCTTGGCTAAAGGTGAAAAACACTTCTATTTAATACGTTTATCTGCGCCACTTTTAGGTTTTCTCTGTTGCCGTGACTTCCTATCGGTACGGTATAGATATGGTGAACAAAACTTCCCTTTCCAGGTATTGCCATACTACGTTAAAACGTACCTCATCAATGCGCCCGGGCTTTCGGGCCTCTTTCTCGCTGGAGTCGTGAGCGCTGCAACAAGGTAGCACAAATGTTTTAGTAATAACGAACTAAGACAATGTGACATATGTCTTAATGCACGTCTTGATGAGTATTACGCTAGTACTATCAGAATAAAAAAAATTAAGGGAGGAATTTTTTTCAGCAGAGCGCCTTTTTGAAACACAAGGCAATGCGCAGTAGTTTCTCTTAGGTGCTGCATGATTAAGACAGAAATTGTGGCGCGCGACAAGCTCGCAGTGAAAGCAGGGCAGACAGATATTGCGTAAATTTAGAGAATTGTCGGTACGCCAAAGTAAAGATAGGATATAGCACAAATACAAATTAATTTAATAGTTGGCTCCGTGTCAATGCCTTAGTTTTGTGCGAGAGTGAATTAGTCTTATATAGACACGCCGTAGACAAAGCCATAACTGGGCTGTCACTGTGGGTACCTTTTTAAATTGCAAAACCGCACGGTAGAAATTCGACAATTATGCTAGACGCGATATGGAGGCCGTGAAATAAAATAAGAGAAATTTCTCTGTATATGACTCGCACCCAACAAAATAGAAACAATTGGCGCGGGAGGCCAACGGCACACAAACCCTTAAGTCTACCATACCCAAACAAAGTACGAAAATTAGGCAGTCCCTCCAATAACCAGGAACATATGAAAGTACGTGCGAGATCTTAAGGTACATGTAATGAAGGCGCGGACATGGCAGTGAAAAGCAAGTCACTTATGTGGGAAAATAAATCAAAGCATCGCTTGTTTGTCGGTCAAGGCAGTGCTCAAATAGAGGTGCTGAGTAACTACAGAGCCAGCTACATGAGATTGGTGTAGTGAAAAGCGGACGTTTTTTGAAGCAGATATATTCGCACGTTAAAGAAGTGCTAAGAACTAAATGACAGGTAAAGAAAGTTTGAAGGTCCAATCGTCGGTGGATCGAGAAGAGAGTATCCCCTGTCGTCTTTTCTGTTCTGAAACAAGGATGCATCTTATGTTCATTTGTTCAATTAATTTAGCGTTTAGTACAGGGAATGCGCTCGCCGCACTAGTTACAGGTCCATCTAATTCGTTTGGTGAGTTCTTTCACAAATTTTTTGATAAGCTTTTTCTTCACAAACTTACAGAAGATCGTTTAGAATTGTTTTGGTGTTAGAATATGCAGTTCAGCTGGTACTGTCAAAGCCCGTATTAAAAAAAAATATTATGCTAGAACAGCTCATAAGAGCAGGTTTCAGCAATTCGTGATCTTGTATATGTTATTAGAGAAGGACACTGGCCAGTGGAAAAGAAAGCTCTTATGAACAAAAGGATTTGTACATTCGGCGCCTGCATTCTTTTTCAGCACAGTGTCATCTACAGTGAACTCCCAAGCTGCTATTCTTTACGTAGATGTGATTGTCCATCGGTACAAGAACGCTGAAAGACACGTGCGATGGATTACTCGCAGCACAGGTAAAACGCAGGGTGTTAATAGTCAAGATTTTGTTACCGTTGAAACATCACTCACTTGAATTCAATGTTTGAGAAAGGAATAGCAGCAGAACTTTCTCCTCTCAATGCTACATTTTCAGCCACGCATAGCATGCTAGTGGTAAAAAAACACGCTTACCCAACGTAGAGTACAAATTCACGTAACTGAATTTGGTGAAACAAATTATGCGCTGGCAGCGTGGAAAATTATGTGATGGCAGGGTAGAGTTTATGACGCGAAAGAATATGTTTAGTGACAGAGTAACAAAGTGAATGTTCTCACAGGCCACATTCTAGGCATTGCGGTGTTGCTCCTGCATTGCCACTGGAACAATGTGTGCATCATCTAACAGGTCTGGTTACCAGCCTGTCGTGTCTATATATATATATATATATATATATATATATATATATATATATATATATATATATATATATATATATATATATATATATATATATTGGACATTACACAATCAGACTATACCAACCTCATTAACCTGTCGTGGCTACGCCGAAGCCTCCGCTCAAAATGCCGCAGTGCAAAGGTCCGGCAGAAGACGTTCGCGTTGTTGCGTCCTGGTGATATATTGGTTCGTCAATCCCATAGCTGCCATCCACAGTTGCCACTTCGGGGAGGAGGGCGAGAGACGTATTCTTGGAGCACACGAAGAGGAGATGAAAAGCTTTATACTATATGTACAGATATAGCAGAAATCAGCGTACAAGTAGCGGTAAGAGCGCACCAGACGGACGGGGCGAATGGTGGCGACTCTCTCTTCTAAGAATGGGCCGGTTATGCCATGAATACTCTCGCCTGCCTATCGTCAGAAGGACGAAGCGGGACGAAACCACCCACGTCGCATCCCTTTTCATCACAGGAGAAGATTTGAAGGTTGGTGCCCATTGCCCGTTTCACGTAGAGCAACGCAGTTTCGAATTATTAGCGCTGGGTCCTTCACCTGTCTTGCATGTAGGGCTTGACACCAGCAGCGTGCGGGAAAGCCCAAGCGCGATGAATGCTTGCCCAAAGTTGTGTGGCGCAACACTCCCAAAACGACCGTGCGCACTATTTGGTTGCTCCCCACGAGGTAGCCCCGTCATCAGAGCCCGCCTAGACGGTGACGGGGCTCGACACTGACTGTGACGCACAAACAAAGAAGCTCATTTCGAGGCGACAAAGCCGCCGTCCTCCGTGGAAGCGCTAACAGTGAAGGCCACTTTCATGAACCTGACACGCTGACCGTCACATAGAGCGAGGAACCAGTGTCGACGAATTTCGTGGAAAGAGCGTGAACACCGGTTTACAGAGTGGCTCGTCATTGCTTCCAATGTGTTGTACGTAAATATGAAGATATCTTCTTGAAATCCAAGGCGGATATTGAATGGATATCTTTTAAACAACATTTGATCGCACTTACCAATGCTATTGCAATATATCGAGCGCCATAGAGACGTTCGCTACTAGAAAAAATAGAAATCGGCAAACAATTTGACGCCCTTGATAAACAAGGCTTCGTGGGCCCTTTGTTGTGCCCCTACGCCACCCCGTCATTCTAGCGAAAAACGAAGGTGAAGGACGTACTCGTTTAAGTATTGACGAACTGGTTCCGCGTAGTGCTGTTCACGACCACTTGGGAAACGCAAAGATGTTTACTAGGTTGGATGTAGGGTCGGGATGCTGACATGTCCGTGTGCGTCCTGATGACATTAACAAAACCTCACTAATCCTACTAACGGCTATTATCAATGACTGGTGATGGCAGTCGGGTTAAAGAACGCTTTTGCTACATTTGAAAGAGCTATGAAGTCAATAACAGCGAAGCGTCAGCCTACTAATGAAGTCAAATACTTTGCCGACGTTGTATTATACTCATCGACGTTTGACGAGCACCTGCGACACCTCGAGGGACTGCTGAATGTTTTAAAGGCGGAGAATATCAAGCTGAAACGCGAACAGCGCTACTTTGCAAAGTCCGGCATCGAGTATTGGAGCCACAAATTTTACAACGAACCGTGACACCTGAGGAAAGCAACGTTGTTGCCATACTCACTTTCCCAGCACACAAACGAGAGAAAGACCTCGAGAGCTTTCTCGGCACCATAAACACTTGCCGCCAGAACACTGCATTATGTGAGTGAAATCGCTCGTATTCTTACAAAAGTGCTCCGCAAGGACACTGCATGGACGTGCACAGAAGCATGCGAACGAACCTTTCTGGAACTCAAGAAGCGCATAACTGAAGAACGAATGCTTCGCTTATATGACGCTTCAATACTGTACGTTATACGGGGTGATCATTTTGCATGTTTTACGCAATTTTTAAAAGTTGCCTGTTGCAAATGCGATAACTCTAGTTCTTGAACTGCATTATTCCGAGGCCGACATTTCTTGCACGAGAAACCGAAACACACATTCAACGAATTCACAAACATTGACTACTTAATTTCCTAATTATTTACATTACGGTACATATGGCAATTTACGAATCGTAGCCGGTGAGCTTGCAAGACGTATCAACTTGGAAGGACTTTCAAGAATGACAGGGGTGTGTAGATACTCGCTATCAATGTTGCTGTAAGAATTCGCTTTTGTCCACCAACTTTGTTTTTTAACAAAAAACTCTTTTATGCATTGAGGCACAACAGTAACTGCAACAGCCATCTGTTTCGTCCCACACTTGTCTTATAATATAGGGAAATTGGGGTCATTCTCGAAATTCATTTTAAGTGGTTATGTCTTGTAAACTCACTGGCTACAATTAGTAAATTGCAATATGTGCCATAAACAAATTAATTAGAAATTTAATTATTGAGATTTTGTTTCTTAGTTAAACATGGGTTTCGATTTCTTGTGCTTGTAATGACTGCCTCTTTGAATTCGACTGCTTCTTCGAATGACTGCCTCTTCGGATTACAGTTATGGTATGTGCCACAGCCGTGTTTTAAAAATTCAGAAATATTAGCTTTAAAAAGTTCCCTTAAATGTAAAAATGATTACCCCGTTTAACGCCATGCATACGGTGGAGGCATTGGTGTCATGCTGAAGCAGTCAGGTGACAAAGGCAGTGGACGTCCCGTTGTCTATTATTTCCATAAGCTACTAAAGAACGAGGTTACCTACGCAGTCGCAGAAAAAAGAATATGCTGCGATCGTGGATGCGATCGATAAAAGCACTGCTATCTTAATGGCAAACCGTTCACTGTCTCAATGGGTCATTCTGCGTTCCAGTGGCTGGAGAATGTAAATAATCTTCAAGGTCATGTCTTGAGATGGTTGTTCAAGCTGTCAATGCACCAGGAGAACCTCAAACACTAGAGGAGCATAAGCAACATTTAAGCTGATGCACTCGCTAGGGCTACCCACCGAACTTAAGGAATATAACAACCAGCACCCCAAAGGAATGTACTTGCTAGTAAACGACATAGTCATATCGTCAAAAATAAATTATTAAAGAAATATGCGTGCATCATAGATTGCACCCAACCATTCCTAAGAACGCTCTTCAACATTTCGGGCATGTCGGCATGAAGAAGACATTATCGCCCCTGTCTCCATGATACTAGTGGCCTAATAACAAACGTTACCAGCAACACTCGACATTGTTACACATGCCAGAAATGAAAGAAGACAAAACAAAAAAGTACAGATCGCTTGATTCACTCCCTCCACCTGAAGAGTCTATGAACTCTCTGCAATGGATCCCGTTGGAGGGTCTTTTTGGATGCGGTTCACAAAAATATGCCTCCACTTGGTTTTTGACCATGCCCTCGCTATGTATGCCCGTCTGCTCACAAAAGTGACAGCCACAGCACCTACATCTTGTGATTAAAAATATTTTTTTTGCTGCCGGGAAAGCACGGAAGTTCCCTTCAGATAGTAGAACAGGGTTCACAGCAAGAAAGTTTAGGCAGTTGCTATCATCTCATCATCCACAATGGAACGAACGGAATCCACAATGTCTATAATATATATATATATATATATATATATATATATATATATATATATATATATATATATATATATATATATATATATATATATATATATATATATATATATCGGGAATCGCTTAATGGGGCATTTTACCTCTTTGCACAATAAGTGTGTCTATAAGAAACGGCGCCTACATAGAACAGGCTTTGGCAATCGTACGTTTTATCTTTAAGAGGAGTCTTATGAAGGACTGGGTAAAGTATTGCAGCTGCTAGATTGGTGTGTACACTTATGCACACTTATTCCGCAAGATCACCCAGACCAAGTGCACAAGCGAGAAAAATGGAGACTCCTATCCAGAACAGCCAATGCTGCAACCGAACGGTACTGCAAAATTCTTTTGCATTTTCAGCCCTGGCATTGGGGATTTCAATGACAGTGTACAGTATACTCTGTGCGCACATGGGCTCTATGATAAAGGTGAGGAAAAGATGCCTCTCTTGTATATTTAAGACTAGGGAATTGTACTTAAAGGGCCACTAAAGGCAAATACTAAGTTGACGTGGACAAATTAAATACCAATCCAGAAATCTCGCAACGCTTGTTTCGTGCCAATGAAAGACTTAGTTTGCGAGAAAATTCCATCTGAAGAGTCCGAATCCCTTTTTGCGATTCAAATCTCCCGCCACCCAACCAGGGGAGTGGTGACGTTGAATACGCCATCGCCACCCTTTGCTGCCGTCGCTGAGTAAAACGGCGCCCGACAGACGGCAGTACCGAGCCAAGGAAGAGCGATGAACTGGCCGGTGAAGCTGCTTTTTGGTCGAGTGGTGTAGACCGCTCGTGCATCCGGCCACATCACAGTCGAATTCTCTGCTACTTGCAGTTTGCGCGAAACCAGCGCAGCACTACGCGATAATTGCTGAAATGCGAAAGTGTGGGCGGCGCGGGGTCAAACGAAAACGAAACCTTTCGACCGCCCGCGTTCTTGTCAAAGGTAATTTTATTGACTTCTTTTTTTTCTAAAAATGAAACAGAACTGGACGAGTATCATTTCATTTCGTCTCATAATACAAGGATTTTTTTTTTTTGCAATGAGTGGTTGAGTACTAGTGACGGAACTTAACTGAGGAGTGCCTTCGTCATAGGGCAGGTATTTCAATGTGGCGGGGAAGTCTCCAATCATGTCCTGTATTTACCTCAATTTCTCGATTATTAAGGCTCTGTTCGCGATAATATTTACGCGTCAGTGATTCTCCAGCACTGATCTATCACTTTAGCTTCACTTAATATTTGCCTTTAGTGTTCCTTCAATAAATATAGGGCACAATCCACGAATCCACAACACGCCTGCGACTCACAGGCGTGTTGTTCCCCTACGTGGTGATTAACCTAAGGTACATTTAGCTCAAACAAAACACAGAGAAAAAACAACGTCATCGTATGTCGCCATCAGCCTTTAAGAAAAGCAGAGTGGCTGTTGAAGTCTTTCATCATAATTAGTTAACGAAGAGGAACATGTGGCTCACTGATTAAAAGACTGAGTCAGGCCCTGTCTATACTATATGTTTTCTGGCTACCAGCAAAGAATGGACGTCTAATAGGATTTCAAACTTTGGTTCTTTATCGCTTCAAATTTTTTTAGAACAAGGTCTCATTTAATCTTCTTTTTCTAACAATGTCTTCTCTTCGAACATTACCTGCTTGCAGGGAAATTCCGGTGCTGTACCATCAGTTCAGATTTACAAGGTACGATTTTTTTAGAAAAGACGCAGTTTCGGCCGAAAGTCGAAGCATCGATTGTTATAGCAAATTAGCAGACAGCCATACGAAATAAGGATAGTACATTAGTCGGTCGTATGAATTTGTAAACTTTAGCTTGCTAACTAAATTAATAAACATGGTGTCATCGCACAAAGCAAACACTTCACACTGGATGAATGCAGGCACTGGCTGTCAAAACGCTGGCGTGAGGAAACGGAGCAGCAGCAGCGAGAGAAGTGGCAGTTAAATATTATCGGGTTTTACGTGCCAAAAACACTTTCTCATTATGAGGCACGCTGTATGGAGGACTCCGAAAATTTTGACCACCTGGGGTTTTTTAACGTGCACCTGAATCAAAGAACGCGGGTGTTTTCGCCCCCATCGAAATGCGGCCGACGTGGCCGGGATTCGATCTCGCGACCTCGTGCTCAGCAGTCCAACAGCATAGCCACTGAGCAACCACGGCAGGTGAAGTGACATTCGTGCTGTCTATCGCTGCAACGCAAAGCGAGCGCCGAGGGCACACAGCTTGCTCAAAGCTTCGAGCCACCGAAGTAACCACACTCTGCCGCCAATGCAGGTGGCTCTCGAGATACGGCCGCGCACCCGCGCACAGCCGCCAAATGCGCAGTTGCAGCCGGTAAGCGCGCCGCCTCTCCCTCCACTCCCCCCGGCGCCTCGTAGCGTAGGGTGCCTCGGGAGCCAGAGAAGGCACGCGTGTGGCGCCTTCTTCCCTCTTCGCCTTCGTCCCTTTCGCGCGGGCGAGATTGAGCCGCGGTCGTCGGCTCCCCTCGCACGCTTTCACTCACACATACAGCGTAGGGCGAGCGGCGATGGTTTTATCGCCCTTATGCTTTATATGGAACCTCACGGCGACGCCGACACCCACGCCGACGGTGACGGCAGAAATGCGATTTGAATGTCCATATATTGTTGCTATCGCAATAAAACATTATCTATCCTTATACATGCTGTGTATGTATGCCGCGCTCCACGTCAGCTGGCCTTTTCCCTTTATGGGCAATTATATGGACGCTCTAGGAGAATTTCTGCAGTCGTCTTCGCCATAGGCGTCGTCGTAATGTTCCGTATGAAGTGCAGGTGCGAATCATCACGGCGACGCGGTGTGTGGTGTAGGCGCGAGCGAAAGCTTGCGAGGGTGAGCCGAGAAAGATGGCGACTTCATGAGCGAACGTCTTGCGCGCGCAAGGAAGGAAGCCGGGGCGGGTGCGCGCCGTCTTCTCATGCGCGCAAGGACGGAAGCGGGCAGATGTGCGCGCTTGGAAGGGGGAAAGGGGTAGGTTACTGCGCATCCCCTCTGCTACTCCAGCTGCGGCAGGTAACGGTGGTCGCACGCGTCCTATATTGGAGGCAACCGGCGCTTGGTTCGACGGCTAGCGAACCGGAGATAGCTGATAGCTTCGTGTGCGTTGTGTTCTCGCGCGTTAGTTCACTCAAGCGAGAGGCGGCAAGTAGGGGAGGCGCTCACCGCTGCTGGCGTTTTTCATCACGCCAGCGTTCTGACAGGGTCAGTCCGCTGTCATCGATTGAGATATGTTCCTGTTTACGTGTGCGCGCGTGACAACGTGCTTGCTAATTTAGTTAATGAGAAAATGCTTACAGCAGTTAAGAAGCTGATAAAATGACTAACCTTACTTCGTATAGCTGTCTAATAATTTGCTATTGCGATCTATGCTCCGCCAGGTCGGCCAAAACTGTGACTTTCTTTATACATGCGGCAAGTTCTGGTCTGTTTTTATGTGTTCGCTGCTGAAATACAGTTCGTAACTCGAAGGCAATACACCGTTATTGTGTTCTTATGAGAGCGTAGAGTAAAAACGTCTGCTCGACAAAACCGGTGCAAGAGATTATCAGCAAACTTTCATGAAGTGCTGATAAAGAATTATTACTGGCCTTACAGTGTATGCATGAATCAACAATAGGCCCGCGTCTACACTTCAACGTAAGAGTTTAACATCCGTTCAAGTGACCTTGTTCTGCGGTTGCGTTGATTGAATTTTCACACGAAGGTGTCTTATGCTGGGCTCCACGGAAAATCGGTGCGCTTCATACGCGTCACACAGTCATCATCACGCAAATTACCTGGCATATATATATATATATATATATATATATATATATATATATATATGCCTACGCGATGGCGGCACTTTGCCGTTTTGTTTTGGAGGATGGTACGACGACACGGGAGACTGGAGGGAGGGATTTCCCGCGGAATGGGGGGTATCGCTAGGAGCGGTTGGAAAGGAGCGGAAAGGAAAAACCGTGCTCCCACCCGTGATGCGCTTTTCTGTCGCACGCCCAGAGATGGCGCTTGCCGAACGCGCGTTCGCTTGCCTTTAAACAACCGCATAGGTGCGCGCGCTCGCAGTGCCGCCACAGCTTTGAGAATACCGCTGCTTCGCCACATACGCGCTCACCGCCGCGTCGGTTGTGCTTTCGGCGAATAGCAGCCTCCCGCATTCTATTTATGCGCTGCGCTGCAGTACATGGCTCGCGTGCTTGCTATCGCTGTGACGGCTTTGCCCTTCGAGCGAAACTGTGAATAACAGAAGAATGTGCCAGCTTATGAACTTTTATTTGCGAATAACATAAGAATGTGCCTACTTATGAACTTGCATTTACTAATGCGCGAGAAAGTTGCCACTTCTCCTTAGAATACACGCTTCACTTTCGTGCTAAGGCCAACTAATCTCTTAACAAGAATTGACCAATTAAGAAAAACTAAAAAAAAACATCAGGTGTGTCCAGAGGTGTGAGCATGGCGTGCAGTGAGGCATTTCACTGCGCCAAGCCTTAGTTTGTCACAATCCAATTGCTTGAAATAAACTTCGGGCTATGGGTTCCCATTTTTCGCCGATTCCTTATTTAGCAATGTCAGATTTCATTGCGTTTTATAGCCTCGTGACTTGTCTTATTTCTCGATGCGCTTTGACGGCATACCCATGCGTCATTAGTTACAATTTTATACACTTTTTCCTTTTATGTGAGGACAGCTAGGTGCTAAGCGTTATGTAAATCACGAAATTATTTTTCTTGCTTTCTTTACAGTCCTTTCTTATGGTGTACAGTGGCATGACTGCACCTTTCGTCGGTCTATGCCTATTGGGAGTCTTATTCCCGTTCGTTCGCGCAAAGGTACGTGCACTAGAAGCATGATCTGCGCAATTATTCATTCAGTTCTTTTTGCTTAGGATGACGAATAACATTTTGAGCAGTACTTGTAGTGAGATCAAATGTGAACAGAAATATTGTAAAACAGCTGAGCCCAGAGTGCCCATTGTATAACTACGCAAGAGATTGACGAATAAGTCGTAGTAAATACACTATAGCGCCACCTTTAGAGCGAACGTATGATGCGATCAGGTGTCATGAGACCAGAAACGTATGGATCATGTTCGTTCGTTTGTAGCGCTTTGGCATGCATATTTACCGACGTGACTTCCGCGATCTTGAAACTATTCATAATTCGGACAGGGCCTCCATTACCATCTGATAAACTCGTATTAAAAATTCATGGACATTCTATTTGTATCGTCAGATACAAAACCCCCCCCCCCTCAAAAAAAAGAAGAGAAATTCATACGTTATTCGGAGGCTCTTGGAATTTAATCGGCAATTTATACAGTCTGTAATGTCACCCCCTGGCATTTTACAAACACAAGCACACATATTGTCGCGCTGCAGTGACGGTGAAGAACAGAGAAGCAAAACTGAGTGACGAAAGTAACTTTTTATTGTACGAACATGTGCCCACAAACGAAAATTACACTCGAAGCACAACGATAGCGGCGTGCACAGTCGGCTATCGTTGTAATCTGAGCTGCGGGTCTAGTGTGTCGTATTTTATGCATGACTCGTCGAAGATTTCATTTTAATCGCCGGTGCCCCCGTGCCTTCCAGAAAATATTACATGATGCGCGTTGCGCATACCGTCGGATTACACGCGGTTCGGTGATAACATACAACGAATAGAACCAGCGATAACACTCCCGGCACTTCCGATACGGAAAGGGGCGTCTTGCGCTGGGCGATGACGTTTAACATCTGATATCCGGTGAAAAGTGGTCACCGGAGTAAGATAACAATGTACGCGCTTCAGTATGTTTAAACGCATATGTAAGGTCAGGTATCTCTTGAGTTTCAAGCTGTATTCCGAAATATATATATACTAGTGACATTCGGCCTATTTGTAAGACCTGAAGCAACAGAGGCAGGAAGCTCTGGTGTTTGCACATCTTTGGCTAACGTACCCTTATTACGGCAGTTCGGGTGCCTAAAATAGCATTTCGCGGTTGATGGCTACAGTGAACTTTCGCCTTTTTTTGCGCGAAAAACTTTGCCAGCCTGCGGTCAAGCGTTCTAACTTTAATTTTTTTACTTTACAAAGGAAGAACTCTGATGCTATTTTTAAACAGCTACGATAAACAAGTGTTTTGCAGCATACACAGTCGCACACTTGTGAAAGAGGGTTCTAGCTGGCTAAATGAATGTTTTTACATGAATATGACATTTAACCTATTTAGTTTTTTTTATTTGCGGCGCCAACTTGTGTCTCCAGAGTTGTGGCGGCTGCAGCAGTATCACGTCTGACGATTATGAGCTTTCTCATCTGTTCAATACCTCCACTAGTGTCTACCTTGAAAAATACCGCGGGAATGTCGCACGTTTCGTACGAAAGTAAATAATAAATATGTATCCTCGATCCTGGTAGAATAAAATATCAGATTTCAATGTTCCCGATTGATTACTGTATCCAAATAAACTTTGACAATAAGTGCGTTCATGGTAATATCACAAAGTAAACGTTAAATTGTGCGTATGCATAGGGTGCCGGGGTGGCGACAACTGCTATGGTTGCGTATCAACTGTTGCACATTGCAAGCATACTACGGAGTGGAAGAAACCTTCCCAGAATGGAGACGTCCCTGGACTACTGCTTCCACAACGACAGTGGCATTTCTTCGCTATTAAACACTACCTTCTCTATTCCACAGGAAGAGTAAGTTTATTTTTGGGTTAATGGCTTTCGTTAAATAAAATAAATACTACTTCGACCGCGTGAACATCGTGAACTCTTCGCTGTGAGCAGTCTGCAGGAATTATAGTGGGGAAAGCCAAACGATGTCTATTTCATTGGAGGAAGAATGCAGCAGGCTTCACCGATTCCTCCGCCTTTGAAGTCGTTTACTGCGACAGCGGTGGACTCTCGTAGCGGAGAATGCCATCGTCGTAAGAACATCTTCTTTGTGATGCGCTCGAAGTTGTTTGGATCCGACAAACTACTTCTTCTAGTGGCCTCCGTATTAAACGCTCGGGTATCCCCGCTATCAGAGCCTGCTCGGTGCACAAAGCCTAGCAAAAATGACCAAGCACGAAAGTTGCGAAATAGAACAGGGCGTAGTTAGCGACTCCCAACTGCACAATGCCGCAGGGTCATTCCGCAGAGGTGCTTTTTATTTTGAGTCAGTTTTTAAAGCGAAGATTTATTTGCCTGCCATCCCATGGTTTGGCATTCATCAGTCGGTCGGTCGCATGGTTGGGTTCTCACCGAGAGGATTCTATCTCACTAAAGAAAGAAAAAGAAACCGCGCTTGACTGCGGGATTCAAACCTAGGTCCGCTAGCGTAGCAGTCGCAAGCTGAAACCGTTAGGTCACGGAGGCTGCCTTTTTCTTTGTATCATGGTACTTGTTGCAAAAACAAAACTCATGTGTGTAAGTTATTCACAGAGTCCCGAAAACAACCTTAGCCGAGTGCACTATCACAAAACTAAGTTCCAAGTGCATGCAATCATTGCATTAAAGAATTCCCTAAAGGGGAAGCAACAGGATACAATTCATCAACAATCGGTACCAGTACGGTTGGAAGTCTCTTTGCTCATAAAGGTCTTTCATTTGTGAAGTAAGCTGAATGAAATGTGACTCCGAAGACAGAATTGGTTCGGCACGTATGCACGATCGATTCTCTCTTACCAACACCAACTAGCGCCTTAAGGTGGTCACCACATGTTAATATGGTGACTTCCATGCTACGGTACATACCCACAACGGTAGATTGGCCAGGAACATGGCCGATACATATACAGAAAATGCAAGCGAGCATTTTGAGATTATCGGCATGTGTTAATTATGGTGATGATTTCCATACTATGGCAAATACCAAGACGGTGCATTGACCAAGCAGCGTGTGTGCGCGTGGATTATGGTGATAACTTCCACACTATGGCATATACTAATTACGGGGGATTGCCCAGGAAACGGCCGGTACATGTGGTGTCACCAACTCGCTCTTCGATATAATCGCTGCGTTTTGATAATGATTATCGTATCCATACTATGACACATACAAAGATAGATCGGCCAAAAAGCGGGTGGTACATATCGTGCATCACTAAGCAGCTGGTCGATATGACCACCGTGTGTTGATGATAGTTAAACCATACGGGCGTCCGGTTTGCTACGCTACTGTGCGGAAAGGAAAAAGGGGGAACAGAAAGAGGAAGGCTGGATGATGTGCATGCAGCAAAGCGCCTTGAAACTATTCAAGTCCAAGCAAGTACCCATTGATACACTGGGATGTTGTCATTCTGTGTGTCTGAACCTAACCTCAGTGCTTCCTCATAGCTCGTGATGCGCATTGAAGTCAGCTGGGCAGACCAAGGAGCCAGGCGTCGTCAGCAGTACCGTGCAGTATGTGGCAGTATATCGCTAAACTCCGGCCTTTATGACTTCAGTGCGAAAAGAATGCTGCGGATGAGCCATGATGCTTACTCAACACTTGCAAGCGCTGAATCGAGAGCTCCCTGCACTTGCATTGCACTTCGCGCTGACGGAGACTGCAGGTTAATCAAGAGCATTGGAGGAATATTCATCAGAGTCCGGAGCATCACAACAACTTGCCGGTCTCCTCCGGGCAGTCTGTCAGGAACCCGCGCTGTGCACCCTACAGCGGTACGCGCAGCTGTATTACCTGATGTGACTTTGTCTTCGTCTTCTATGATAATTATAATTTCCATCCTATGTCACATGCCCACAATGGGCTAGCCAATCAAAAGATCTGTCGGGAGAATTTATGGCATTTCATTAAACACTTCGCGAAAGCTTCGATTCACATAGATTTCAATATAGGATCTGCATAAAATTTGTCTTTCCTCTTTCTATTTTTGCTAAATTATACTGGGGGCGCTTTTCTGCATCAATGTATACTTATCGCAAAACACATTGCAAAACAATATTGAGTTGTTATGGCATCCAATGCGAACGCGTGCTATATGCTTGCCAGACGGATCCATTCATTTTACTTCGAGCGCTCATTGGCCTAAATTTTTTCATAAATAGAACATAAGTGATTGGATTTAAAAACAATTACGTATATAATGGGACGCTGATTAGGATATCCTGTATATTTAGGTTTACTGTACATGTACGAGAAACTAACTTTTCCTATTTCTTTGCAGACAAAACGACTCGTTTATCCTGTTCCGTGTGTCCTATCTCTGGAGCAGCTTCTTTGCTATTTTCGCTACGGTTTTGCTGGGAGTAATCGTGAGCGCTGCCACAGGCAAGTATATCATTGCAATAGCAACTATATGGACATTCCAGGCGCATTTCCGCCATCGTCATTGCCGTAATGTTCCTCATAAAGTCCAAGAGCAAAAAAATCGTGGCTACGCCAAGGGATATTGTAGTTTTTTTTCTGGGGGGGGGGGTGAGGGCGTGGAAGGTTGTATGGTGAACAGAGCAGTAACTCAGCGGAGGACACCACAACCGCGCTGCACGGAGGAGTGGCTATATAAAGGTGGGAAAGAGCAGCAGCAGCGGGAGCAGCAGGAGTGCAGTGGGTGCGAAAATGAGATTAGAGACGATCGGCAATGCCGGCGTCGTCAGCGCAGAACAGCAGAGCACGGGGGAACACCCTCTGGGTGGACTTGCAACCCGAAAGGTGCAGGATGTGTTCTAGCGCCAAGCGATGGAGATTTTGCTCGCGGTAGACTTTTGCGACAGTCGCTGTTGCGAGATAGGAAGCTGGGCATTCACAGAACACGTGATGTAGCGTTTCCATTGCGCCGCAGTCACTGCAGACGAGGGATTGCTCCGGCGCCGGCTGCGTATGGCGCGGTCGCGCGAGCCGTACGTTGAAGGCAGTCTGCGAGGGGTACTCAGTGCGCAGAGTGCTGATAGCTTCGTGGTGGCGCTGTGTTCTCACCGCTTTGCTCGCGTTGAAGCGAGAGAGAGAGAGCACGAAGGTCTATTCGCTCGCTGCTGCGTTCTCGCTTCCTCATGCCAGCGTTCTGACAGCGAGTGTCCGCGGTCATTGAGGGAGGTGCGTTCATATTTGCTTCTGCGTGCGTGAGTACCATGGTTGCTAATTTAGTTAGCTAGCGAGTCTTTACGAGTTTATGCGACCAATAAAACTACTACCATTACTTGGTTTAGTTCTAATAATTTACTACCGCAATCGGTGCTTCGTCTTTCGGGCGAAACTGCCACTTTTATAGAACGACACTTTCTAGTTGGGGAGGCTGTTGTGTTTGCAGGTAAATATTCCACGACTTCCCTTATGTACGTATTCCAGGCGATCTTCGATTTTCAGACTTTCGTTTGCGCTTTAACGACTTCAGAAACGACGCATGACAACAAAAATGCTTCGCGCATTGGAATAAAGAAACAGTGTCCATTGTTGGACTTAAATGTGCTTTGGGTTATTACATTATAGCCTCCACACCGGCATGTGGTCAGGCTGTAGTGTTCTATGGAGCAAACTTTCTTCTGTATCTAAAAGCAGCCTTTAGTATTTTAGAGCCGCTTTATAACTTGATGTTGGAAATATTACATGGTTTTCACAAACATACAGCGAGCGGAAGGCAGACTTGGAAAGTGCACATCCAGCTTCTGCAGTTTGTAAATATTCCGTCTACGAATGCATAAATAGGTACTATTCCATAGCTTAATACACGCAGCCAAGGCATCAATAATACGGCCTCCATCCATGATTCCGAGCCATTATGTAGTTTGCTTAAGAACACCAGGAATAAACATCTGCACTTTATCAATCAGAATTCCCTAGATGCAGCGAGCAATAACGGAGGGTAGCAAGCCTTTAAAAACAAGTACAGATATAAAAAAATAATTTAGGAAGTTCGAAGGAGTTCTTGGATGCAGTAGGGGCAGTGAAAAGGACGACCTTGCACATGTGCGAGTTCTTGCTGGAATTCATGAGTTTCACGAGTACGGGCGGGAACATAAAAAAAGAAGCGCATAGAAAAATTTAGAAGACGCTTAAACTTCGCCTTTAAGAGGAAGCTTTAGCTCGGGTGCAACTCCGACGCGGCCTATTGAAATACATGCAAAACGCAGAAACGCTTTTCTGAGATAACTCCTGGACCGATTTTAATGAAATTCGTTGCATTTGAGCGGAAAAGTTACATTAGTGTGTCTTTTTTAAGTGGAATTTAGATTTAGGGCCTAAATTATGTTAAAGGATTTTCAAAAATTCGAAAGTTCGACAAATACAGAAGCACTAAGTTTACAAATTATTAGCGCTGCGTCAAGAACAAATATCGCGGTTCTTTAAACGGCATTCATTAGATCATTCAAAGCGGACAAATTCGATATGTAAATTTATATATTACGTGAATTTGTTACGTTGTGTACAAGGGTTCTGCAAAAGTTGGATTTACACATTACTAAATTTTTTGAGGTTCACCCGGAACATATCAATTTTATCTGCTTTAGTTTTACTATGAGATGCAACTCACAGAATTGTGATATCATTTTTCATTGCTGAGTTACGAAGTTGTACACTTGGTAGTTTTGTTTTCAGAAAATTGATTATTTTTGAGAACGTTTAGTAACAAATTGACGACCTAAATCGGAAATTCGAAACCAACAGTCACTAACTTTGAAGTTTTTTTTCTTTGTGCAACAAATCTCGTCAAGTTTGGTGTTGGGGTTGCCGAGAAAAAAGAATGCTCCTTTTACATGTATTTAGATAAGAGCATACGAGCTGGAGCTTCCTCTTAAGAGTCGATCGCGATAGGATCTAAATGTCCGTGACTGCTTCACACGCTTCCCGGCAACTCGAGATTATGTAATCGCAATGTTTATCGGGAAACGCTGGCTGCGAACGCTATGCACGAAGGCGGATTTCCGATAAAAACGCCGCCTGTTCAGTGGGCCGATGCCGTTATTAGTGCACCCCCCCCCCCAAAAAAAAAGAGGAAAGAAAATTAAATAATTTTAAGGTGTCATTGATTGCTTCGCTCATTTCCTATTGCAGGCGCAGAAGGTTTTACTCAAAAAGGCGTGCGTTGTCGGTGTTTTGTTTGATTACGTTTGTTTCTGGGCTGTCACTCTCATAATTCCGAGGAATAACTTTGTCAAGTACGTGAGACAAGGAATCAGCAACTTTAGTGAAGGAATGCTGTGACAATATAACCCGCATACACCGCATGTTCTACAGCAACGTGTGGCAAATACATATACGTAAATATATACGGGAATTGTCGCTCACGCGGCCGCCGACACCGAATTTTCTGCGAGATAAGGCCCTCAAGGCTACCGTGTAAAATATTACATTCTCTATTTGTGGGCATGGGCACTCTTGCGTTGGTGTTACGTGTGTACCCTGTCGCTCACGGTGTTCATAAAAAGCAAGTCCACAACGTTTGTGGAATGAATGCCATTTGAAACAATACGCAGTCTTTTAGAATCAGTAGTACAGCCCGTAGGGTAAAACCATCACGCATATCTAAACCAATCCCTCGTGCCTACGCACCACTGCAAAACGGCGCTTTATTGTTGGTCATGGGAAACGACACTCACGTGCGACAGGCATGAAGCCAGAATTACCGCTTCAATTCCTGCAGTCAAGCATCATCATCACGCCTCTGTGCCTCCTGCACAAGATAATTAGTGCGGTCACATGCTTCGCTTTCGCGTTCTCATTCTTGCGGCTTCTTATCTTTACAACCACCAAGCCTTGCCGCGTGTGTTTAACCGAACAAAGACCTTTTATTCGTCGGCGTTGCCTGATGGCATATTTAATGTATTGGACTATGGAAAAATGCGTTCTGCAGAGATACTATTGACCCTTTTCGCGGAGCAGTTTGTCGTAAAGATACGAGATGGCGCTTTCTGCGGCGCGCTTCGCGTCGCCTCACCGATAGTGCATGAATACGAAACCATTACCGCTTCCACCTTGATTCTCTGCGATTAGCTGTCAGAAACGCAATTGAGTTTTCGCTAACTCACTGTGCTCCAATTTGCCGGATTCAATCATGTGGATTGAAGACGTGTGCAGTAGTTGGCTACAAAATATTGATTGGCATATTAAGAGGAAGCTTTAGCTCAAGTGCTCCTATCTAAATACATGTAAAAGGAGAATTCGTTTTTCTCGGCAACCACTGCACCAAATTTGACGAGGTTTGTTGCATTTAAAAGACAAACTTAAAATCTAGTGACTGTTGGTTTCGAATTTTTGAGTTAGGTTGTCAATTTTTTGTTAAATATTGGCAAAAATCGAAAATTTTCAAAAAACGAATCTATCAAGTTTACAACTCTGTAATTTAACCACTAAAAATGATAATACAATTCTGTGAATTGCATCTAATAGTAAATCTAAAGCGGACAAAATTGATATGTTACACATGAATATAAAAAAAATTAATAATAGAGAAATACAACTTTTGCAAAACCATTGTAACCAACGTAACAAATTCACGTAAGATGTAAAATGACATATTGAATTTGTCCGCTTTGAATGATCTAATGGATGCCGTTTACAGAACCGCGATATCGGTTCTTGATGCAGAGCTATGAATTTATAAACTTGAGGCTTCTATTTTTTTCAAACGGTCAAATATTTGAAAATCGTTTTAAGAAAATTCAAGCCTTAAATTGAAATTCCGCTTCCAACAGTCACTAGAATTTAACTTTCTCTTTCAAATGCGACAAATTTCATCAAAATCGGTCCAGGGGTTATCTCATAAAAACGTTTTTGCGTTTTACATGTATTTGAATAGGCCGCGTCGGAGTTGGGCCCGAGCTAAAGCTTCCTCTTAAGGGATGGAATGAATCTTCGTAGCCAAGTTCGCGGACCGTTGCTGCAACTGTCCCTACGTGTTACCGGCACTTCGAGTTGTACGGCTTTCTTCGAGAAGAAATTTTCGCATCCGCCAGCGTTGTATCTCTAACCTTCAAAGAAGGTGCTTCAGCACCGGAACGTCGGCAAGAGTGAGTAGCGCTCGTTAAACAATGACAAAGGGAGTAGTGCCGCTTTCTATCATAGTACGTTTCGCGCACAGCATCTAAACACATCGACCCCAGCTGGCGCAGAATCTTACCACTACTCTATCGCCAACGTGTCAATAAGGGAATGAGCGCACACTTGAATATATGCGCACCGTGTACAGTCAATAAATGACGGAGTACACCGATAGCCTATGAATGGTCTAAGCTTAATGTTTCGTGACGGTCCACAAGACTAAGTGAATTACTAAAGATAATACGTCTTTGCCACAATGTATTACAATGTACGGCAGCGTCCACTCCACAGTAGAGCGCGCGAGCAGCCGGCTTTGCTCTGCGGGGCGACACCTTGCGACGGTTGCGCGGTCTGAGGTAGTGTGCCCAAGAGCATGCGCGGCTTAGCAGATCTGCTTTGCACGAGTGTCAGTGTTGAAGAGTGCCCTTGTTTAACCGTATATGCACTCAGCCTCAGGGCGCTTGCGGCATCGTGATTGCAAAAAATGACATGTTTCGGCTGATAACACGGGCCCGGCTCTTTTACCACAGATGATGCACGCTTTCTGGCTGTACCGAGATACGCGGTGGTTGCGCGGAAAAATTATAACGCGAACAGCTGCGTAAAACGAAATCCCAGACGATAATCTTTTGATACCGTGGTTTGGCTTCCTATGGTGGTTATTGCTATTGTGTTCTTTGGTATTTTGCCTCTATTACCTAAACAGAACGCGGCGTGATCAGCAATTGCCGAACAAGAGAAGCTGTAACTTACGGTGGACGGTTCAACAAGGAGATGTGTTTGCGTTATTGCCTGGAATCAAAAGGCCCTGTTGTTGGAACATTGGCTCCTTCCTGAGGTTTTCCTAGTTAGGCCTATTCGGACGACTTGAAATCTCTGTCTTTCCGTGGCCCTGTTGTGGCGCTTTGTAGCAAAGAGCATTACATTCAATACCATGACCATTATGGCAGCGCTGACCTCGTGTTTGGATCAGTACGGTGCAACGACGACTTATACTGTTTAGAATAAGGATAGAAGCACTGAAAAAAAATTGCTTTTATTTATGCGAAAATCAGTAGCGGGCAATAGCGTCTATCTCCTAATAGACGATGGGTCCCCCAAGATTCCGTTTTACACTTGCGATCCTCGTGGGAAACGAGTCGTTGAGCTCATTCACGAGGTCTGGCAGCTGTCGGAAACGGTTCGAATGGCTATCCAAAACTGGTCAGCGGTAGCTGTGGCTGGACCTGCCTTTTTAGCTAGGTGTAATTTAATTATTCCCCATACATTTGTTATGACATTTAAATCAGGACCTCTCGCAGGTCAGTTCAGCCTTGCCAAACCTAAGTTGTCCAGCATCTGCGGCACTGCCTTTCATGTGTGGATTGGTGCGTCGTCCTCTTTGAAGCAGGTAGAGTCTATCCGCGAAGGGGTCAAGGACGTGCGGATGAGCAATCTCCAAAACATCGATGTGCGTTTCAGAGGTCATTTTGTCTAGAAATCGACGTAATGGTACCAAGCCTGTGCGGCTGAACGCGCCCCACACGCGGACAGTGGTGCGCGCGCTTAAACGAGTACGCCAGATATAACGCTCGTCGTACCTGCAGCGATGTGTCGTAGACACACGAATTGAACTGATAGCTATTACGAACACATATTTGATATCTAGAGGCGAAATTTTGGTAAATAATGCATGGAAAATGTTGAAAAAAAAAAGCGAGGGAAGTGGCTGATGCTAATCAAAACTTCGCCGAGCTAGGCAACTTCCGAGACTATGCAGTAAGAAAAGAGAGTGCTAGTTGCAATGTTGAAGTAAAATCTTTATTACACGTCATAACTGCTTACAAGCATGAGAGCTTACACAAAAGACGTTTTCATTTACAGGCAGTCCTTTTCCTTAAGTAAGTAGGGAGCAAATGCACAGCGTTTACAGTCAATGAGAACGGTAGGAATATATAACATGCTGGCATTTTCGTGGACGCCACACCGTTCTCTGCTGGTCCCAGCACGTGCAGATTAGGGCGTCATCCGTGAACACGGGCGCGCGCCAATTGTTCTGGCACCAAGACTCCACCGAAGACGCAAATTCAAGACGCTCATTGCATGCGATGTCTTTCCTCCAGCATAGTTTTTTTGCGCCGATATTCTGCTCTATAAAGCGGCTTCGTAAAGCCTTCTCTTGAGTGCCGAGATTTTCGAGTCCGACTTCTTCCCTTATTTCCCTGGCGCTGAGGAAGCGATCGGCCACAGCTGTACCATGATTAAACAGTCCTCATCTTCTCATGTCACCCCCTGTCGGCTGGCACGGGGAGCGTCACTGATTCGTATTTCATTAAAGGGGCCTGAAGGAACCTGTTAACTGTGTGCATAGGGCGCCGCGTACGTAGTTGCGCATATCACTCTTTAATTGACACATTGTGCGCCCCATAATAGCAATTGCACGTCGCTCTTCCGCTGTGAGTCGGGGAGCCGCGGCGAAAAGGAATTCTGCGAAAACATTTGATGTATACACTTTTATTCTAGACATTAGGGGCGTGATCTTGTCATTTCGTTGGTCAATAACATTATCTGGGATGGGTAAAGACGTACTTATTTATTTTTTTTTTCATATCAAGTGCCGCGACGAATCGCACGCGGTATCACTCACGTGCGTGCTTCCGTTGCCACCGGGCGCAGTAAGACGGCGCACTCGGGTAAAGCACACAGCCTGCAGAACTAAGGCGCTTACCGACATCATTCCTGGTTTAAAGCAACGTGCGCAGATATGCACGTCTATTAGGCTGCGCGTGCTCCGGGGCACACCACCTGAGCCCCATCAACCGCCACAAGCTGTCGCCCCGCAGAGCGAAGGAAAGCGAGATAAGCTGACCCTATTTAATAAATATAAGATTTCATCTGCCACAATTCCTGGCACATGTTTCAATCGACATCGGCGCTGCAATCGCTGAACTTCAAACCGTATTCAGGTCTGATGCTGATTAACTGAGAATGACGTCCTGAATCATTAACGCAGCCCGTGACGCTATAAGTAGAATTATAATGCACTTGTTTTGTCTCTTGTGTTAATGTTCATGGTCAGAATACAAACTTTTCCATGTTCCTATTCCATATTCAAATTGCTTTCTTTCTGTTGTCATGCACCCTTTATTTTCTATTACAGTAAAGCTTTTTAACATTTTCTTAACCTCCTAATTTCGTCTGAATATATTTGCTGATAAGTGCTGGTGGTAAAAATATATTTGAGTAACTGTACACGTTAAGGCAATTTGCTTCAGATATCTGTCAAAGCCATTTATACGGGAATGAAAGTTACTGGCACTGACATCTAGAGTAAGAATGACCTTCCTGCCGCAATAAAATATTCAATTTGTTTCTATCCATTAGGACTGATCTTTTAGCGTTCGTTCTTTGTATCTGCATACTGTTAAATTGAAATACCAAGCTTGTGCACGGCTTTTTTTGTTTTATTTACACCATAGCCTTTGCAATGCGTTATTTATATAAGTTGCATGTAGTGTTCTTACGATTAGTGTTGATCTGGCTTTGATTCATTGACAGTAAATGTGAACTAGCCCATCTGTAAGGACTTTATGCTCGTGCGTTTTCTTTTTAGAAACACAAAATGGGGGTTGTGACCTCCAAGTTTCTTCATTCTGAACGAATTGTGGTGACGGCGGGAGTTTTGAAAGGTGTGATATCTTAAATTTAGAAGGTTAGCCGTGATTCACGGGTTAATTTAAGCGCAGGTAGGCAAAAATATCAAAAATCACCGCCCTAGCTTTCCGTACAGATAGTTAACCAGCGAAGCTGAAACGTACGGCCCTGGTGTTCATCAGTAGGTTGATCACGATGGTTCATTAAACGACGGCTTGGTAGAAGGATCGACATTTGGGCGAGTTGGTACTCGTTGAACATTTTGAAGGGGCAGCGATGAAGACGATGACAGAAGGCAGGAACACGCTGTCAGGGCAGTCCTGTGTGTTTGTGCCTTCTGTCATCGTCTGTTTGCGCTGCCCCTTCAAGATGTTCGATGGCTTGGTAGGATGCCGGATCCTCGGTGCGCAGATGCTGCTTGCGCTTGGCTGCAGGAGCCTGTTCTTGTGCCCGGGCTGCAGCATCGGCATGGTGTAGGCGTGCACGTTTCCGGTTTTGGTCGTGGCGTTGCTGATTGAAAGCTGCCTGCTCCTAAGGAGTACTTATGCCGCGGGGTCGACTCATTTGGGATTGGGAGCCGGAGAGAAACTGCTGCGCGCGCACTCGGCTACTACGGTGAGCAACAACGTCACAATTGGCGCAGCTAATCCAACACCACCTAAATCGCAAAAGGCGTTTTTACTATGACCCATGACGTCATGTGAGCTGGCCCGACTGTCGTAGAATCTAATAGAGATGCTCCCGAGCAGGCGACAGTGATTTTGACGTGACTGCTTTCATCACGCCAGCCTTCTGTCAATGAAAATTGTGGACCTGGTAGCGTGACGTCATGGATCGTAGTTAACAGGAATTTTGCTTTCTAGGTGGTTGCTATCTAGGATCCAGCAGCCTACCAAGCAGTCGTTTAATCAACCGTCGGGATTAACGCAGGGATACACATCAGGGCCGCACGTTTCAGCTTCCCTGGTTAAGCATGTGTGCCGAGCGCTTGGACGTTGATTTTCTTTAATAAGAGGGCACATGCACAGGTGAAACATTTATCAGTGGAGAGGGGGAGGGATTCGACGAGTAATCAGGATAAGCTTGTAGTCGTACTTGTGGCATCTGCTTGTTACTGAAGGAAGGATTAATTCATCTTTCCTGAATTTTTGTACTAGTACAATAATTTTGGGAGGCTGGATATGGAGATTCTTTAGATCGCTTCGCGATATTCATTACGAAGAAGTGGCGGCAACGAGCATAAATTTATTTTAGGGCTTCTCTAAAATTAACTTTTCGATTTCAGGCAACGCAGCCTTTAAGTTAATTATTTGATGCATAAATTAATTGTAATTTAGTACAACTGATTTTTTTTATTATTTTGGTAGGCGAATGGAAGGCCAAAGAAGACTTATCTCCCTTGTGCTGGGATTATGCTGCGAGATTTTGGAAAAGATCAACATTGTTATCGCGCCAGAGTTCGGCACAGGTAAGAATTCTGTTAGAACGTCATCCCCGAGAGTAAATCTAAGATTTACCGCACTTTTCGTTTTTTTTTTGCAGAAAAACAAGGGAGCATATCTCGGGACTGTTACACAGAACTTCGAAATAGATGACACAGCGTTGCTTACGCAAAATAAACAGACATCTGTATGAATAAAAACGACAAACAAAATGTGGCATTCACAAAAGCGCAACAAACGGCAACGAACAAAGGGAAGCGACCCAACACATTTGCAGGCGAGCCTCCAATGCACTGTGTATGTGCTATTCTTCTAGAAACCTCCCGCGTCACGGCGGACGAATTTTAATGGGGGCGAAATACACACAAAAAAAAAGGCGTGTCCTGTGCACTGGGGGCTCGTTAAAGATAGACCACACTTACACATCACACAATTAATCCGCAATCCACAACTATGGCGTGCCTCATAATCAAATCGTGGTGGTGGTAAACTTTATTGAAAGCGGGAAGGGGAAAGGGGGAGGTGGCATAGGGATCGGGCTCAGGTAAGGCCCTGGGCCTGCTTGGCCTTCTCCGCCCAGTCCACCAGTTCCAGCTGTCGGTCGACGTACCCGGACCTGAGCCAGGCTGTCCAGTGGGACGGGGGGATGAGAGAACGGGAGCGAGGTGCATGCGCACATTATGTGTGTGAGTGTCCCTATTCTTTAACTTAGCCTACATAGGTCGCTTTCCTTGCCCCCTGTGATTTTGTTATGTACTTTGGGTGTGGGTATGTGTTTGTCTGGAGTCGTCTAAACGCGACCGCTTGCGTTTTATCGAGTTGCTTGGCCGGTGGTGGGAGCGCGCGATGCCTCAAGCGATATCTATGGGCTATTTCGTGATAAGTCTCGCAGGGTTCCTCGTGTCTCTCCCCCTCGTTCACGCCGTCCGCATCCGCGGACGAGGCTCGGCGCGCGAGATATCGAGCCAAACTGTGAGCCGACGCGTTGCCGGGCAGAGCCACGTGAGCGGGGGTCCACACGAGGGTTTTCCAGCCGCTTTGGGGGCGCCGTGCGAGGACACCGTACGCCTGTTAGGAAATTCTACCGCGGACGAAATTGCCGATGGCGTGCTTGCTATCGCTGATGACGTTTGATGGAACGACGATTTGGTGGAAGCGAACAGCGTCATCAAATCGTGGTTTTGGCACGTAAAACGAGAGTTCAATAAATGTTCCGCCAACTTGTGTCGGTGAGAATGTACGAATGAGTGTGCTGCAAGGGTGCGTCACGCTTCTCTTTTCGGAAACCAGGTGGAGCTTCTCGGCATTGCCAGCAGATGGCGCTGCGAGCCCAGGAAAGAACGCTACAGAGGAGTCCGGTTGCCGCATGACGCCTTTCTATGTCTTCGCGCGCACTACCACGCCATGAATTTCGGAGGCCAAGCGCAGGCTCTGCGTCGGCGGCGCGAGGTGGTGTCGAGCGTTCTTAAGGAAGCAAGAGGAGTCTCACTACAGTACACGCCTCATGCATTACTCGTCTCGACGGTGGTAATAAGTTGTGCCGCTATATTGCTGCCATCCTAATCCATCACCGACGGCAGTCATCGTGAGGTGACTACTGCTGCAATTTCTCATGCAAATGAACTACAAATTTATAGCCTACAATTTATGTCTAAGCTCTTTTAAAATATTTAAATAATGCAATTGCAGCACGCAAGCGGAAATCATGTCGGTGTGAAAATTGTGCTAAGGATCCAGCCTCCGGAGCCATATTCGCAGGAAGCAATGTCAGCCCGATTACAGGTCGTTCTACATAGAAAGAAAAAGTGTGGACAATAACAAATTGCCACGATTGACTTCAAAGCTGATTACAATTAAAACGATGGGTGAAGGACTGGCCTTACAGAATGTAGTGCTCTTAAAGTACTGTGCCACTGCGCAGCTGCACGAATATTAATTATGTAGAATACATTTTTCTTTTCTGCTGTGACTTACTCAGGTTGCACGACGTTACGCCATCACTTGCAGCGAAATACGCCGACACGCCGGTGGTCGTTTTCTTTCCTCCATACCAGAACACACACCAACACGTGATTCCTGGGACTCTACATTGCCACTCTGTCCAATGTTTCTCTACTTATGTGTGGTACGGGGGGGGGGGGGTAATAATTTGCGAGCATAGACGGCTGCCCAACACGTGCACGACCACCTTGCCGTGATCTGCGATAGGTATGGGAGTCGGCTTATGCCAGTATTTAACTGTCATGCTTTATTTGATGCTGCGGCATGTGCTTGTTTGGACGGTTATAGATCAATATTTCATTCAAAGGGCACTTAAAGTGGCAGCGTAGCTATGCTCAATTTACGAGGACTGGTTATTCACAACTTGTCATTAACTTAGCGAGATGCGTTCTCTGCGCTGCAGTATGCTCATAAATCATACTTTGCGTGATGAGGCGAATCTAATTTGCGATGACTGAAATCAATACACCGTCACGTCAGCCGTTCCGCGTATCTGTCATCGAGGTCTTACAGCAGTGGTTTCTCACATCTGAGTTTTAATGCGTTCGCATTCTTTAGGTACTTTGCTCATATTCTAGGGGATTACTATCTATCTATCTATCTATCTATCTATCTATCTATCTATCTATCTATCTATCTATCTATCTATCTATCTATCTATCTATCTATCTATCTATCTATCTATCTATCTATCTATCTATCTATCTATCTATCTATCTATCGTGACGAGTGGACGACGTAGAAGTGTGCGCGGGGGTGGGTGTCGGGTTGCAGGCGAGGGGACCGCGTGCCGGGATTCGTTGCGGACGGCCCAACCACACCGCGCTACAGCTCGCGCGGCTGCCAGCCGTGTTGATGGCCCTTGCCTTGAGCCGAGCTCGCCGCCAACGGGCGAGTCAAGCTCCGCAAGCCCAGAGAGCTGGCACCTCTTCGTTTCCTAGTGCCTGGGAGCGGCAGCTTAGCCTGTCAACACAGCCGCGGTCGTTCAGCCAACCGCGAAACCTTGCCGTGGTACTAAGGGTGAGTGAGTCGCTGGTGGAGTGACAACGGACGGTTGAAGTTGACGAACTCTAATGCGTAACCACGGACGATTGGAGACGCGCCGCGAAGGCATTTTCACATTTTGATGCTACAGCGTTAAGGAGCTCGTGTCGCAGAAAAGCTGGTGTCGGCTTCGGCGGCGTTGGTCGTGAGCGATAAATCCCGGAAGGCACTTCATAAATAAAAAACTACTTGCAAGATGGGCTGGGTGGGAATCGAACCAGGATCTCCGGAGTGTGAGAAGGAGACGCTACCACCCAGGTAGCACAAAAGAGATACGTAACGTTTTCGTAGCGTTTATCCAAGACGATAAAAACGGGTTAAAGAAGACACGAATGAGAGAACTTCGGCGGGAAAACGTCGGATATCTCTGCTAATGTCCGGCTTAATTACTTTCTTGAGACGATCTAGAACAGGTCTGCAAGACGTATTCGAAAAGCTGGTCTAGAAATAGGATTGGGAAAGACACAAGTAATCCTTTTGCCAAAACTATTCGTAACCAATTTCTAAACGTTTTTAGGACGTTATCAAAAAGCTGGTCTAGAAGCGGTCTTGAAAGGTTTACGATCATCTGAAGCTAACTTTCGCGGGTGACGGGCGCGATCAGACATCGTTGTTCAAAACACGCGTTTAGTTTCGCCTCACGCGACTGGCCTATGCCGCGCAGACGTCGTCAGCCGCACCGGTTGGCACGGCCTAGGCCAATCGCGTGAGGTGAAACTGATCGGGCGTTTCGAACAACGATCTCCAATCGCGCCCCAGATGAGTAGAAGCGCCGGTGTTGACTGTAAGAACCATGGCGCAGTGCCAAGCACTGTTCCCCGCATGGCCGGCGCATCGTCTACCAAGTCGCACGAAAATGAGCCTGTTAGGAATAATAAATCCTTAATACCGCCTTTAGTAACCTACGATGCTTACAACCACAATGGGAAGGACCTCCTGCAAAGAACAAATGGCCACGTCTTGGCAGGTGGCCAGACCAAGCCCTTCATGCCAAGAGTGCATGAAATGAGAACATTGTGACAAACAAGAACACTTTATTGAAATGTAATGCTTATGCAAGGTTCGAACAAACTGTGTGAGAAATGCAAATAGAAATAAAAGTACATCAACAATGACAAAAGTCGCAGAAAGGATTCGTAATGAACTCGAAAGTGAACATTCACTAGCACATAAACAAAATTCCAAGTACACATACAAAAATGAACAGAAAAACCTGGAGTGTACTAAAGTGTCTAATTTATCATAGTAAAGTGCGCGTGCTATTAGATGGACTACAGTTACGCAGAAGTGACATCGGAGCGAATGGAAGAAGTAGACTGAAAAATGCAAGAGTATGAATTGGATGGTAACTGCCTCCAAGTAATGTTACCAGTCATCTAGAAGCTTGAAAAGAGCACAAAAAGAAATACCACCGCATACCATCACAAAACAATCCTGTGACAGAAATAAAAAAAATGGGAACAATGCAAAATTGGAAATATTGCCTTTAGGATATATCAAAGACGGTAATGGCGAGAAAAATAACCATACAACAAAAATGTAATAAAGTGAAATTAGTACAGAATACTTAAACGGGGGATTCAGTGTAACAAGTGAACACTACTGTAGTACAGCGAACGATGAGACAGTAATGCTGCATCTTGCCACTCCAGAACGTGAGAAATGAATATGCACGCCTCATATTAGAAACTTACATAAACATGGAAATAAAATGGAATGCACTGGAAGCTGCATTTGTGTAACAAAGGAAGCAATGGTCATAATAAATAGTAAGTGTTTTATCTAAAAAGCCCTTTACAAGAGGCAAAGTTGTACCTCTCTGGCAAAAATAAAGTTGCAACGAATAATTTGCAAACCAGCAAATACATTAATTAGCACACTGACATGTCACACTTTGCGAACATCTCCAGTCTCCTAAAGTAAAAAAAAGCACTCTGAATGAGAAAAATGTTTAACACATGTAGCCCAGAGCAAATTCTTTGCCAGTTCACTCACTTTCACATCCAAAAACACTTGCCACAAGGTCCAGGCACAGTTCCACTGATGTTTACCAATTCACCCAAAAATATTTACCATTTCACGTCCAAAAATATTTGGCACACAGTCCAGGCAGAGCTTCATAGATAAACAGCTTGAGAGCACCCTACTGATTATTGTGGAGTCCCGCTGCTGGAAATAGAACTGCCGCACATGCTGGTAGTGGTTTCAATGTAGACACACTTGCTGCCCTGGACAGGTATGTTCAGATATCTGCACTGGTGCTCCATTTTGTCAAAGTAGACACATTGATGCACTACGCTGGTAATTGAAATGTTTTGAATGCACAAGTATTGGCTTCACCAGAAAGACTTGCCCACATACCACCACTGGCATATATATGCACTTGCTCTTCACTCAGTAGCATTGAACTTAAAGTGTTCCCTATGTGGGAGCCATGTGTAAAACCGGTGTCACACGACCACTCTCGATCGCAATCAAGCCCGATCCGGATCGAAATTATCGATGCGACTGGCTCACTCTCGTAGCTTGCGCAGAGGAGCCATCACGACCGAGAAATTCGATTTGTAACGGACTGGATAGCGGCTAAAAGAGCCCCGTGTGAAACCGGTATCAAATAATGCAAAGACGTACGCTAGGAAAATATGTTGCACAAGGACAAAGAACTGCGACATGCCCTGTTGTGCGAAGCGCGCGAACGGAACACATGTATATATATATTAAAAAAAACTGCGAGAGCGCTTCGCGAACTCCATGCGCACACATGGCACCCGCACGAACTCGGCAGGCCGCCGTAAAGCGCGAAGGGCGCACAGCGTACATTCCGACACATGTCCCAAACTGCAAACAATCGTACTACCTAAAGCATACAAGTTATTTTATACCAAGGGCATACTCGACTCACGTATGCAGTATGCACAAGCGAGTTATGCAGCGTACATGCTGTATCCATTCGCCAAATAGTAAAATTGATAACAAGCACAAAGCTACAAGGGACTCAATACATTACTACCATTTGAGGCGTCAAAAAAAATCGAATTTGGCCGTTTCATATATTGGACAGAATATATGGACACATGTGGTACCCGGTAATACCATGAAATACCCATCACGTGGGTAAAGGGGGCGAAAACACAATCGAGAACCTGAAGCGCAAACGATAAAAGCACGGTATGGTGCACGCAAAATTCTGTCAGTGCGCTGTAGCGCGAGGGAAGAAAATAGGGCGAGCACTTGACCTCACCTTTTGGGATACCGCACTAGTAGTGAATCATTAAAAAAAAAGCCTGTTTGAACCAGTTCCCTTGTCTGCAACACTCTTGCTAAACGGGAGACTAAAATACCACGATGATGGCTCTATTGCGGAGATCGGCAAGGTGCGCACAGACAGAAATTTTGCCGCCTTTCTGCGCATTCTGCAAAATGCTTTCTTGTTAGGATCACGCATAGCGGCCGACCCCGACGCAATGGACACACAGGCACGATTTCGTCCCTCTAACTTTCGTCCTTATACTGCCATTAACGCCTTAATTACAGCGTCAGTGAAAAGGCGCCTCACATAACATGACAATGAACTTGAAGAGCTGATTAGTGCCCTCCACTCCGCGCCCTCCAATTGAAAACACTACTGATTTCCAAATTAAACTACACAAACAGATCGCACAACCCAAACTAATCACAGAATGTCGTTTTCTTGACAGCAAAGCACTGCAACACTTACATGACAAAGGGCAGCGGCAGCACATTCAGAACAGTCGCAAACAGACCATAGTGCCATGCGAGTGCGATAAAGTAACTATGCCCGGCTTCACGAATAACGTGGCCGCCTTGATCACATAACAATTGAAAACACTACTGATTTCCAAATTAAAACCACACAAACATATCGCACAACCCAAACTGATCACAGAATATCGTTTTCTTGACAGCAAAACACTGCAACACTTACATAGCAAAGGGCAGCGGCAGCACGTTCAGAACAGCCGCAAACACACCACAGCGCAATGCGAGTGCGGTGACGCGACGACGCCATGACGACGCGACTATGCCCCGGCTCGCCCGGCTGCCCGGCATCACGAATCACGTGGCCACCTTGGTCACATGATTTGACGACGGTATCGCCACCTTGCGCAAGGTTGGATCGCGTTGATGGGTTGTTGAATATTGTAGAAGCCGCTAAAGAGGCTGACGCGCCGTGGCGTGGCGGTGGCGTTTTGAGTCGTTTGCAAAACGTATTCACCCCTCGTTTTTAAGCTGTCTGGCTTCCAACGTTATCAAAACGTATTCACCCCTCGTTTTTAAGCTATCTTGTTTGGAACGTCTTTGATGCGTCGATTTTGGTCAAAAATCCGTTTCAGACGTTGAATCCCTTAATACGACGTTTTCAAGACTTTGTGTGCTACCTGGGCACTCAGCCACGAGTTCGATGGTTAAAAACAAGCGCCTATAGTGAATGCGGTGTTGCCTTAGAAAGGTGCCGTAGAAGGTTATACTGCGGTGTACATCGGTAATTATGAGCATGTGTATTACAGAAGTCGCAGTTACACGAGTAGCGAAGTACGTTTCCGCTACATTTCTTCTGCGCTCTGCGCACACGCAGAGCCATCTTGCGGCAAACAAAGAAAACCCCCACGTCGCAATGTACGGCGCTGCCCCAACACGTGGCGCGCCACTCGCCCGGGGATCGCGTCCGCCTTCATGGCGCGTCGCGGCCCAGCTGTCTTTGCCGATCGCGACGTTTGGCTCGCGTAGATCGTTTGAGTGGGCGGTGCGAACGGGGTGCGACAACGCTATCGCGTTCCACTCTTGAAGGCTAAGCTTAAGCGTCACCCGCCGTGGTTGCTCAGTGGCTATGGTGTTGGGCTGCTGAGCACGAGGTCGCGGGATCGAATCCCGGCCGCGGCGGCCGCATTTCGATGGGGGCGAAATGCGAAAACACCCGTGTGCTTAGAGTTAGGTGCACGTTAAAGAACCCCAGGTGGTCAAAATTTCCGGAGTCCTCCACTACGGCGTGCCTCATAATCAGAAAGTGGTTTTGGCACGTAAAACCCCAAATATTATTATTATTAAGCTTAAGCGTCCTGCAACGTTTTTTCCTAGAGGTTATATGTGTCATGTGTATTATGTGCTGGTAATCGGCGTACGCACTCTATTATACGGCAGATAAACGCAATGTGGGGTCACCACGTCTTTCTCACTGTGTGTTGAGCTTCTGGGCCCATGAACTGTTGCTATCACACTGTCTGTCTGTCTGTTTGTCTGTCTGTAACGCCCACTTAATAGCCAAAGTTGTCTATAGCATGGGCCACCATATATATGTTCGTCGTCGTGATGACGTCATGGTCGCTCGATCTTTGTCATTCGAGCTTTGTCCACCGACTCGTGATACCGTCATCGTCACGCAATTGTCGTCGTACAGTCAAGAATTTGTCATCACACCTCTGTCGCGATGCCTTAGCGGTTATTCCATCGTCGTCACTCCAGTTTCATTATCCGACCCTCGTCGTGCCGTAGTCATGTGTCGTCGTCATAGAGTCGTCATGCCTTCGTTATTTTATCGTTGTTTTCATGCCGTTGCGTTCCTCAATCGCCGTCCTTTTAACTTCGTCATCTGACGCTCACGTGGTTGCTTAATAACTTTGGCATTACGCCGTTAAGCATGAGGACTTGCGTTCAAATTCCAGTAGCACCGGTGGCATTTCAATAGGAGTGAAATGCAAAAACGACTGTGCACACTTCATTGTGCGCTCAGGTTAAAGAACGCCAAGTGATCAAAATTAATCGTCCGTGCTACAGCATGCCTCAATCGGATTGTCGTTTCAGCACGTAAAACACGAAAATATTATTACGCCGTCGTCATCATACAGTGGTCATATTATCATTGTCGTCAAGCCGTCGTCACCGCACTGTCCTTCTATCGACATCAATCCTTATTCGTCATTCTATTGCAATAACGCTGTTATTCAATCCTGGTTATGCCGCCGTTGTCATGCCATCGTCGTCACGAGGTCGATGCATACGTTGTCATATTGTTGTCGCCATACCGTCGTAGTCGTGCCATCATTGTCACTTCAACTTCGTCATCTGATTCTCGCATTGCCGTCATCTTTACGCCAACGTCTTCACAGAGGCTTCGTGATACGGTCGCCGTTACGTTACTGTCGCCATATACTCGCCTTCATCCTGTTGACCTCAGAGGTAATGCTATCGTCGTCATTACGTCGTCGTCACGATTTCGTTGTCATACAGTCATCGTGATGGCGTCGCGGTCGCTCCACCTTTGTCGTTCTAACTTCGTCATCAGGTTCTCGACATTCCATCTCGTCACGCGATCGTTTTACCATCATCGCCGTCCCTTCAGTAACGTCAACCTGTTACCGTCATACCGCCTTTATTCCATCGTAATCATGTAGTCTTTATACAATCATGATTATCCGCCGTTGTCATGTCATCGTGCTCATTGCGTCGTTGTCGGAAAGTCGCTATCATGCATTCGTGATCATACTGTCATCGCAACACCATTGTCGCTCTACACTCGTGGTCATCCCTGTTTATTTATTTATTTACAGTACCCTCAAAGCCAATTGGGCGTTATTGAGATCGTCAGGTCGTCGTCGCACTGCCATTATACCACGATGATTTAAGAATAATCTTAGTGCCGTCAAGCCGTCGTGGTCATACCGCCTTTGCTATTTCATCGATGTCATTCCTCGTCGTCTCTGTGTTGGCGTCGTACAGTCGTCGTTGTGCCGCCACACTCATGGGCGACCTTTTCAAACTAGGGCCATGTTTCAATTGTCAGGATATCGAAGTATGTCGCGTACAGTCAAATCACAGGAAGTCTCAGAATGACCGCTACGCATGGTAAGTAAACGCGACTTCAGGAACACGATGTGTCGTTCCATTGCTCGAATGATAAACGCGTTACCCACGACAATCATCGTGAGATGAGTTCTGTCGTAATTTCTTTTTGTGCTCTAGAACTACAAATAAGGCACGAAAACCATAATCAGGAATATTTCTCATAGCTCACTTGACTGACTTTGCACACTGCTTCGAGGGAAATCCACCTGGCTAAATTGTCTGACGCTAGGCTGGCGCTAGTCTCCGTGCTCCTCATGAGGCGGAGAGAGAGAGAGAGAGTAAACGTTTATTTAAAAGAGACTGTTTGGTTATAGTGGGTGGAGCCCCTCCTCCAGGGCCCCACTGGTTACAGCGGCTCGCCGGGCCTGGTCAAGGGTCGCCAGTTGGCTTCCCAATTCCACTTCCGCGAGTCGCGCCTCCCACGACCAGTTATGTGGAGTGTTGTCTAGCAGCGGCGAGGTGGCAGCCGCCGGACGTGACGCGCACTGGAATGTTATGTGTTCCAATGTCGGTGTTCCTTCGCACCACGGGCATGTGTTGCTGTATTTGTCTGGGTACATTTTGTGTAGCCTGTATAAATGTGGGAAAGTGTTTGTTTGCAGGCGGCGCCAGTCCCGTGCTTGCCTCCTGTCTAGGTCTGGGTGAGGAAGGGCTTTGGTTCGCCTACTGAGCCGTTGTAACTCGAGGATTTCTCTTGGCGCACCGGGTGTCGAGGTGTTCTCCCGGGCGGTGTGGCCCGCGGCTCGGCCTGTCATGCCTCGAGCCAAGCGGTCCGCCCGTTCGTTCCCCGCTATCCCTGTGTGCGCCGGGCACCAGGTCACGCAATGATCCATGGTGAGGTTCGTTCCTAGGATGCGGAAGACGCAGCCCGGTAAAGCCCCCCCAAGGAAGAGGCGGCAGGCGTCCTGCGAGTCTGTCAGCACGTAGGCCGATTGGCCCTTAGCTTCCGCGGCGCGTATAGCAAGGGCTATGGCCACAGCTTCGGCCGTTGCAACCGATTTCGTGTGTATAGATGCTGCTACGGTTGTTCGTCCTTGGCTAGTCACGACTGCTGCAAATGTATTGAGGGTGCCTGGATTCTTGTGATACGAACTCGCGTCTGTAAAGTAAGTATCCGGGTCGCTTCGCCGCCTTAGTAAGGTGGCTGCCCGCGCGCGTCTCCGTGCCGCATGATGGACTGGGCGCATGTGACGGGGGATCGGCGCCACGTGGATCCGCTCTCGGATTTCAGATGGCAGTAGGATTGTTTCATCGCCACAATATTGTGGTGTCAGTGGATAGTTAAGTCTTTGTAAAACCGAGCGCCCCTGAGGTGTCGTGTTTAGCCGTTCACGCTGCGCCATTAGAGTGGCCGCTGCATATTCCTCGAAAGTGTTCATCATTCCTAATTCGGTCAGTCGGATCGTGCTTGTGCTTTCAGGCAGGCCGAGTGCTGCTTTACAGGCAATTCTTATGAGCTTATCCGCATGTTCGATGTCGTGACGCCGCGTGGTTTGGAAAGGCAGGGCGTACGTTAGACGACTAATGACGAAGGCGTTTACTAGTTGCATGGTGTCTGCTTCGCTCATGCCTTCTCGGCTGCGTGCAACTCTGCTAATAAGCCCAGTTACGCTCCGAACAGAGCGTCTGAGATTGGAGAGCGCTATGCTAACGCTGCCCGTTTCTTGAATGCACATTCCCAGTACGCGCAGGTGGGATGCCCTCTTGATGGGCTCTCCCTCTAAGGTGAGCTGCAGATCCGGAGCCCTCGTCGCTTGGGTATGTCTAGGTCTAATATGAATATACTCCGATTTCGCTGGAGCGCACCTCATGCCTGCTCGCCTCATATAGTTTTCAATGGTGCTGATGGCCTGTTGAAGCGTGTCTTGTCGGTTTCCGTAGGACCCTTTGCAGGCCCAGAGTGTAATGTCGTCTGCATATATGGCGCAGCCAAGGTCCCGGTTCTTCTGTAAGTCCAGGGCCATTCTACGTAAGCCGACGTTAAAAAGAAGTGGTGACAATATGGATCCTTGAGGAGTGCCCTTATCTGGTAAGCGATACAGAACAGAACGTGCTGAACCTAGTCCTATTTTCGCGGAGCGGCTGCTCAGGAAGTCTTGAACGTAATGAAATACTCTTTCTCCACACCCGACATCTCGTAGTCCGTCTAGTATTGCAGTGTGTGAGATGTTATCAAATGCCTTATGGACGTCGAGTGCTAGCAGGATTCTGTCCATGCTGCCCGGAGGAGGATCGAGCACCTCATCTCTTAATAGAAGAAAGACGTCCTGTGCACAGATTCGCCTGCGGAAACCGAACATGGATTCAGGGAAGAGTGAGTTTCGTTCGATGTGGGCTTCGAGTCGGGTTAGAATTACTCGTTCAAAGAGCTTGCCCATGCAAGACGTGAGCGATATGGGCCTGAGATGGTTGAGCTCGCGCGGCTTGCCCGGTTTTGGTATAAGCACGATGTCTGCCTGCTTCCATTCTCGCGGTAGTCTTCCATCCGGTCGCCAGACCTGTTCATTGAAGAAGTCGACTAAGTGCTGTAGGGCTACGTCACTAAGGTTGCGCAGCATTGCGTTGGTGATTTGGTCGGGTCCAGGAGCCGTGTTCTTCTTGAAGGTTTGTGCTGCTGCGTACAGCTCCGAGAAGGTGATGGGGGCGTCCAAGCTCAAGTTATCCTGTCCTTTGTATTCTCTCATAACGCTTGAAGATGTCTGGGCAGCGCCGGTGTAGGTGCGTTTTAGGTGCTCGAGTAGTTCTTGTTCTGAGCCCTTGTATTCTCCTAGCAGCCGCCGCATGATGTTAGACGTCTCGGTGCGCGTGCTAGTTGGATCTAACATGCACCGAAGAATGGCCCAGGTCTTCTTGGTGCTGAGGGTGCCTCTGAGAGAGTCGCAGAAGCTGCGCCAATTTTGATTATTCAGATCCTTCGCATAGGTGTTAGCTTCGTTTGCCAGCAGGGCTATTCGGCGCCGAAGTTTGCGATTACGCCGCTGCCGCTTCCAGCGTTTCGTGAGGCTTCTGTGGGCCTCCCAGAGGTGGGCGAGATGGCTGTCTACTGCCGGTGCTTCCGTTGTGGTCTTGATCTCTCTCGTGGTGGCAGCATGGGCCTCCTTGAGGAAAGCTGTCCAACCTGCGGCCGTGGCTGGAAATGAGGAAGCAGCCTGGTGTCGTTCTCTGTACCTTTTCCAATCAGTGAGCCTGGCCACCCCTAGGGGCTGTCGAACTTTAGCTGTGTTAACATCGACACACAATAGATAGTGATCACTACCTAGCGTTTCGTCCAGGTTACACCAGGTGACCCCCGTCTCGTTGTTGACAAACGTAAGGTCTGGCGTGGTGTCCCGGGCAACGCTGTTTCCTATCCTTGTAGGAGTGCCTGGCTGCGTAATCAGTACAAGTTCGTGGGACTGAGTTTCTCGGAGTAGATTGAAGCCCTTGGCGGTGTCACGTTGATAACCCCATGCGGAGTGCCAAGCGTTAAAGTCTCCGAGAAAGATTAGTCGGTCTTTCGTTGAGAGCAAGGTAGATACGTGACTTAAAATTAATGAAAAATCGGCCTTCTTATCCCTAGGTGGGCTATATACGTTGGTTATCAGGCACTTTGGACGACCCTTCTTAACTGGCCAAATGGTGAGTATTTGGTGGTGGATTTCTACGCCAGGTGCTATGGCGACAGTGATTGTGAGGTCCTTGCGGGCCAATGCTGCCACTTCAGGGTAGTTCGAATCGCTGTAAAAACGGTAGCCCCCAATAGGTATCCGCATTTTCCCCACTTCCTGAAGACAAATAATGTCAGGTGGGACGAGCGCCGCCTTGATATATTGTGTAAGTGCAGCATGTTTGTTATGTAGTGATCGGCAGTTCCACTGCCAAATTACGAGATTCTCTTGGCGTGTAGGTGTGGAGTTAGCCAGAGTATGGGCTCTCGAAATGTTCTGTGTCTGTGGTTACGGTGACCTTTGGATCTCGGTTCTCCGGGCTAAGGCTGCTACGACGTTTTCGCGTTTTTTTGACTCCTTTGAGCGAGTCGTCGACATACCGCTTAAGATTGTGAAGCTCTGCAAAAAATAATTGCATTTGTGCGCACATATTATCTAGTTTCCCTTCCAGATGAGTGATGGGTGTAGGCATCTGTGCTATAGGCTGCGTTTGTGATAGTGGTTTGGTCTGTGTTGGATTCGTCTGTGTGTTGGACAGTTGTGCGGGTGCGTTTGTCTTATGGGTTCCTCCGTGCGTCATCATGCTTGCCATTTGTCGTTTAAGTGTTTCAAGTTGATTTTTCATGCTATCCAAGCTTGCCTTAAGTTGCCTGTTTTCGGCAACTATTTTCTTGTATTCTTCGTTTTGTGTGATAGGTTTGGTTGTGGAGGACGCGACCGCTGCCCAGCTTACCTGTGGATTTGTCAGAACGCAGGCCGCCTTCGGTGCTTCTCTGGATGATCGTTGCGTCTGTCTTGCTTCTCCTCCCTGGACGCGCTCTCGTGCTCGAGAGCGGGATCTGCTCCGGTGAGGTGACGCTGATCTGGACCGAGCGTCCAGTCGGTGTGGAGATGGCGATCTCGTCCTTCCCTGTCGGTCGCGTTGGTCGCTCCTATGGCCGTTTGTGTAGTCCGATTCCTCATCCTCTGAGACGAACCAGCGAGGTTTTTTCTGCCCTTCATTGCACTTGTCAGTGCTCTTTCTGACTTGAGGTTTTTTCGGTTGCTTGAGGCGTCGTTGGCAGCTGCGGTCCCCGGTGACGTGGGCACCCTCACACGAGGCACACTTTGGTTCACACGGGTGTCCGTCCACTGGGTTTCTGAGTCCACAAATTCGGCACAATCGCAGGTCAGGCTGTGGACAGACGTCTGTCCGATGACCTTTTCCATGGCACGTTTTGCACACCTGAACAGTAGCACGGTAAGGATGACACAGGAGTTCGCCTCCGTTGTAGTACACCACCCGAGGTAGTGACGGGCCACAGAAAGTAAGGGCGGCACTCTTTGTTTCTCCGATCATTCTTGCTTGGATAAGTTCGACGCCTTGAGTCCGTATACGTATGTTTGCTATGATGGTCTCCGGTGGCGTTCGGGGTGGAAGTCCGTGTATAACTCCTCGGATAGCTTCCTCTCCGGTGGCAGCGTATACGTTAACGTCATGCGAACGTCCGTTGATAGTGAGGGAGTGGACTCGGCGTGCCTGCTCCGCGACCTCCTGACTCGATGTCGAAAGTATGGCGATATTGGAGCCGGGCTTTATACGGAGCAAAAATTGCTCACCTCTTATTTGGTAGTCGCAGGCCATGACGATCGCTTCGGCGAGGGCCGGCGTGCTGATAGTCTTCAAAGGCAGTCCCTGGTGTGGTCGGATAACTATCTTGAAGTCATCCTTAGGAAGAGGAGGAAGTTTGGGTATACCTCTTCGTCGGTTCCTTAGTTTCGCCGGGTTAGTGCTGCCCGTTGAGTCCGTTTGTCGCTTGCGCTCTCGAGCCTGCTGCTTCTTTTGCCGTAGTGTCAGGACTGTCTGCCAGTCGTCGTCCGTCCGCTGGCGTTCCCCGGCGTTGTGGCGAGCAGAGCCTGTTATGCCGTCTTCTGTTCTGGCTACATTTGTTACATCCATGTTCTCTGCTGGTGTTGTCTCACCTTGCATTCTCGTCGTCGTTTGAAGTTCGCTAAGCGTTCCCGTGGCCATGCCCAGGCAGAACGGTTGCTGCCGTTCGCGTTCCTCACGCGTCGGAGCAGCACCGGCTGCTGCGCTGAGCTGGCGTCGGGGTTACCGACGCTGCCCCGTAGTCCGGCTTTGTAGGATCGCTGGGCTTCACGAGCGTCACCGAGGGCCAAGTGGGTAGCACACCCGTGTTCCTTGTATCCTCACGAGTCGACTGGTATCTCGGTACCGTGGGCGGAAGCACTAGTCTACCAAAAAACACATCGAAACGCAGAGCGCGATGCAAGCAGTACTGCGCTGCTCGGCGCCCCCTACTACGTAACCTCCTCATGAGGCTCACGCCATTCGTGCTTCGACGGGGAGAGACGCAACGCCAGAAAACGCCCGTAAAAAATTTGGAGGACGCTTAAGCTTCGCCTTTGACAGTGGGACGCGGTAGCGTTCAAAGGTCCCCGACTGCTTCTTCCGCTTCCCGGCAATTGCAGCTAATGTAACCCTATTATTTACCGGGAAACGCGGGGGCGAACGCTATGCATGAAGGCGAGCTTTCCGGTAGAAACGGGGCCTTTTGCGTAAGCCTCGATATGGCGGATGCGAGCGCCATCTAGAGGTGTTGCAAGGAACCGGGCGCGCCGCTTATGGTCTTTGGGATTTGAAGATTTGCGCGCGCGAATCTGGGAGGCCATGGCCGCTCTATGAATGGTAGGAACGCTGGAAAAGGGGTTTGTGGTTTCTTTGAATTTTCGTGTAACAGAATTATGTTTTCTCCTATATTCAAATTAAAATGCGGCGTTATCGTGTTTGTAGGTCGTGTGTACGTCGTGCTTGACGATTTTTCTACGCATATTACCTTGGGAAATTCAATTAGTTCAGTAGCTTCCTTGCGTCGCATGGTTTGGTACGCGTGGTTCTAAAACCGAAACCTTCTTCCCGAAAGGACGTTTGACGCTGGACGCCGGGCTCGGACGCTGACGCCGGATTTTCTGCGACACGGGGTCCATAACTCTCTCCATTTAAAACGCTGATTTGAGGCGGCTTAGGGCACCTTGCTTGGGAGCCCAATTTTAAACAAGCTCCCAGCCGGCATGCACAATTGTCGCCGTTCATAGGAGCAGTACAAAGCTAGAATGTTTATGAGATAACAAAAGGCCCTCCCACATGAACAGGCACAATGTTCGCGAAGGAAAGCGATCACTCGAAGGCGCGCCCAGCTATAGCTAGCCGAGCGATGGAAGCCGCTTCCTACACGAAGAGACGCAGGACCCGTGACTGTGGAAGCGGTTGGCGCCAGCCAGGGACCCGTGGCCTCGCAGCGCGGCCATCGAAGACCACAGGCACAGCACGCGGTCATCCTTCGGGTTCAGGAGGGCGAAGTGCGGGTGCTTGAGGTGGCGGCGACCGCATGCGACCACCTAGAGGCGCCGACACCGCGGTCCGCGTGGCCGGCCCTCGCACCGCTTCTGCCATTCTTGAGCCGTGCTGAATACCATGCTTCCGTTACTAGGGCAACCGCTCGACAGGAATAACCAGGACGTGCAATTCCTGCCATCGTGCACGGTGCCACCAACTGGACAGGGTGTCCTGCCTGTAAAGGGGTCGGGAGGAGACAGCGCGCGACGGAGTCATCGGCAAGGCATCCCTGCTTTAATCGCGTTGGACATGTCTAATGCGGAGTGACTGACGATGGTAGAAATTGCCCTCGTCGAATGGTAACGGTCAGTCAGCGCAGTTCGCGCCTCTGCCGCGTGTTACCATACGTTAGCCAAGCTGTCGTCATACTTCTTTCGTCATACTTCTGACAACCGAACACCGTAAGTCTAAACGTCGTATCATGCACCATTTTCTTTTAACTTTTCTATTTGAGATGGATCACCCTTATTATACAAATATACTATATACTGTAGCGGAAAAACGTGGATAACCGGAACACCTTGTCTGCCCTTCTCACACCCCGTTTCGGTTTACGCTTGTTGCCCGAATGAATTTGATCACAGTGAGGATCGAAATCACTCACGTGGTTGAATTGTTACCTTGCTCTGTATCGCGCTTTGAAAGGTTATATTTGCGATGGGATGATCAGCCGGAAGCCGGTCATAGTCCATTGTAAGCCATCGCAGCGTTTCTAGCGGATTCAAGACCATATTCACCGCTGCCGGTACGTAGTTTTACCCGACTATTGCATTATTATTTCTGGTAGCTTCTCTTAATTACCGCTTATCAAATTTCCGGCATATATATCTTTACGCCGACGGCTAAACATCCCAGAACACGTGTTCCAGGACGTCGTGGGCTATCGAAAAAAAAGAAAGAAAGGAAACGCCTGGAAAACGCGGGGCGAAATATATAAACTTCTAATTTCCTTCACTTCGAGATTTGAATTATGAAAGAAACCGCACATGGCCGAAGCCGCCATAAGATTCAGGAACAACGCATTTAGCGACAAAAGAAGTAGCACAGACTAACCTCATATCGCTCGATAACGCTGTGCTGCCCCCGCACCGGGTGACTAACCTTTGTCACTTGCAACAATGCTTCGTTCGGTCGTGTTACTCCGTGTTGGCGATGTGATCTCTAATTTTCGTTTCATATAATTTGATTGCAATTATCAGGGCAACGGTGGAACGACAAAATCAGAGTAGCTCCTCTTGTTTGAGTGCAACTTCTTTATGTTATAATTTTTAAAATCCCACTTAACGAATGTCTGATTGGCGCTGCCGACATAGTGACTGGTCCACAAATGCTGTAGTGATCCCTCGCAGTATGCGTCAAGAAACTTTGCGTCTCGAGCATATTTGCTCATCAGACCTATGTCATGGTGCAAATGTGGCAGTTCAGTTATAGGCTAGTTTTATTCGTGAACCAGTTCCTTATAACCTTGATAAACAGTGCTGACGTCCGACCCTTGCCAGTCAACTACTGTAGAAGTCCCCAACCGCTGAATTCTGGGACAATCTACATCCTGTTCCTCTCTGTACCTCTGCAGAGGCAAACCTTGAAGATAACAAGGAAGCTTGAGAAAACGATAAGGAACGCAGTGGATGATATGGAAGGAATTATAATAAGCGTAATGCTAAGATAAAACAAGATGGCGATATGGATTTGGAAGAAAGCTGCTTGAGTTTACATTCTAGAGCTGAGATTGATTGGAAGAAGAGCTGAGCAGGCCATGTAATTCCTAGTAGAATGATTTTATTGCACTTAATATTACACTGGCGGAAGAACTTAAGAACTAACATAAATGAACAAAAAGTGGACGTAGGGGGCGTAAACTGCCGACTGAGTTGGTAGTGTAATACTAATTAGAATATTAAGCACAATACAGTCATGAACATCCACCAATTAGCGTTGTTCATTGGTTTACTAAACCTTATTTGTAGTAGCAATAACAGGTCTATATATAATATTTGCAATTGAGGGAAAACGCAGTCGACGATGGCAAATTATTTTTTGAGAACATATTTTTTGAAGAACATTTTGGAAATGGAGGACTAGGCGAAGTTAAGAATTAAGGTTAGCAGGTGGCATAAGGTGTTTTCTGTCCTCGTTGATGATACGAGAATTTGAGATTTAAGTTACCGCTTCTAAATATTCTAAGTTGCCACGTGCCAACATAATTCCCGTCGGGTGTAGGCAATTAAACATGTGTATGAGGTATGATTCCCTGTATTTCCTTTCGTGAGGTGAACGGAAATTTGTTTGTAATATACAGTGCCTTGCTTTGTCGAATGTATGACCATGTTCATTAAAGTGGCTAGCCACTGCTTTAGGTAAATTGTGTTTTGTATCCGCGCGGTGGCAGTTGAGTCTCATGAATTTGTTGTCCAGTCTCACCCTATGTATTGCTTGCAACAGGCGGCACATTCTAGAAAGTAGACTACGTTGCTTGCAGGAGAAACGCGAAGTTACCTTGTGTGAGTAATTCGTCGCTGTACTTTTTACTCTAGTAGCAGATTGAATATGTTTGCATGTAGAGCGCCTGGGGTGGCCACAGGGACCGGTTCGCAACTTCGTCTTTGTCCTTAGTTTGGATGCACAAGAATACATTTAAAATTAGTGTTGCGTCTGTAGGCTACTCTGGGCGGGTCGGCAAAAATCTTAAGTTTCTGGTTGCTGGTGAGAATTGCGTAGTATTTACTGAGGTTGTTTTTCACGTTTGGGAGTGCGTTTGAGAATTTATTAGTAAGAAGAGGCGTTGTTCTTCTTGTGATCCTCGGGCGGGGCTTGAGGACCTCGGCTCGATCAAGTTTGGTTGCAGCGGTCTAGGCTTTTTGAAGCTCACTGTTTGGGTAGTTCATGTTTGATAGGGTTTCTTTAAGGTGATCGAGTCTATCTATGTAGTCTTGGTTTTCAACGCAAATGCGATGTAGTCGTGTGGCTTGGCCTTTAAAGAGGCCTTGTTTGCAATGTCTGGGATGGTGGCTCGTATATTCTAGGTACTGTGGTTTGTCGAAAGGTTTCCTATACAGCGTTGTCTTTAGCGCCCCATTGTCAAAATATGTCGCGCACCTTGGTGTCTTGCCAAAAGCACGGAAGTGCTTTTGGCAAGACACCAATAATAATAATAATATTTGGAGTTTCACGTGCCAACACCACTTTCTGATTATGAGGCACGCCGTAGAGAAGGACTCCGGAAATTTTGACCACCTGGGGTTCTTTAACGTGCACCTAAATCTAAGCACACAGGTGTTTTCGCATTTCGCCCCCATCGAAATGCGGCCGCCGTGGCCGGGATTCGATCCCGCGACCTCGTGCTCAGCAGCCCAACACCATAGCCACTGAGCAACCACGGCGGGTTAACAAGACACCAAGGAAGTAGTCAAGGAATGTGGAGATGCTCTCAGTCGGGGTGTCGTTTGATACCATCCGGCGGCCTGGGATAATTCCGTCATTTGTGCAAGATACGCCCCACCTGCTGAGAATTATGGAGGACAATAATACTAAAGGCACATTACCCCACAACATAATTCTCGCAACATAAGACGTCACGGCCCTGTACAGCAACATTCCAATCCTCGGTGGTTTATCTTCGATAAAACAAACGCTGTCGAAACACAATTCACAACAGTTTACTGAAGTCTACTTGTCTCTCCTTGAATTAGTTCTAACACATAACTATACTTCGACTTTGAGGAGAGTTACTACATACAGATACATGATACAAGCATGGGTACGCCTTTTGCACCAACCTTAGCGAACATATTTATGGGGATTCCAGAAACAAATTTCCTAGAATTTGCCGCTTGTAGCAAACAATACATAGGTGAGACTGGACAACAAATTTATACAAGTCTCAACGGCCACCGCGCGGATACAAAACACAGTTTGCCTAAAGGCGTAGTCAGCTACTTTAATGAAAATGATCATATATTCGACAAAGCAAGGCTCTATATGTTACAAACAAATTTCCGTTCACCTCGCGAAAGGAAATACGGGGAATCATACCTCATACACATGTCTAATTGCCTACACCCGACAGCAATTAAGTTGGCACGTGGCAACTTAGAATGTTTAAAAGCGGTAACTTAAATATGAAATTCTCGTATCATCAACGAAGGCAGAAAACACATTATGCCACCTGCGAACCTTAATTCTTAACCTCACATATTCCTCCATTTCAAAACAGCTTTTCCTGCTACTACTCAATTTAATATACTCTGTCACGTTTTTACGTTTATATCAACTGTACGAACCCCTTTTCCCAAGATACCTGCCCTCGTCCGCTTCTGCGCACGTCACCCTCCTATTTGTTATTCCGGTTTCGGTACCCGCCTTTTTGTTTTGTCTGTTTTTGTTATATATTTTTTTGAAACGCCCTCACCAACACATTCCAATGTCCCTTGTCCAATGCCTTTTTCGCCGCCTCAGCCACACAGTGTATCACTATTATACCACCGTAACGACAGATACGTTGAGCTACTGGGGCTAAGGTCCCTTGAAACACCATGCCGCTGCCTTCAAGTTAACCCATGCTTTGCCCGCCACACTCCTTGTCGCCATCTTAACTCCTTCAAGATTGCTCGATGCATTGCTGCTACAATACTAAAGTCACTCTTCAACTGATGTTTTTTGGGTTTTTTTCTTACTCGCGCACTGACCGCCTGACCGGCTTTTCTAAAGCAACAAAAACATGCCGCCAACGACACCCGTGAATGCTCCCTAACCTCTCGCTTCCCCAGCAACCCCCCTCCCCTCATGCCCCTCTACTTCTTTTCTTCTTCTTTCTTTTTTTCTTCTTTCTTTTCGGGGTCCCCCCGCCCTTTCGTTTTCTCCCCTTTTCTTTCCTTTGTTTTCTCCCAGCCTTCGCACTTTCCCGCTCTTGTCCCCTCGTCTTGGGAACCACGCTCACAGATGTCACGCGACAGCGCTCATTCTCTTTGAAGTCTATGCCTTTACAACCAGCCGCCGCTGACAACACCCGCACGTCACGTCACTGCACGAACCCTTTAAAGCTAACATGCCGAGGATGATTAGGCTGCCTTTGACGAAGATAGGTCCTCCTATCGAACCGTTGGCCAGCCTTTCTGAGGCACCTTATTCCTGTTTATAACATTTATACCGCAATGAATCAACTGAAGCACTTGTCCCGCACAACTAGAAGTGAGAGAAGGTGGCTCTTGAGCTTGCGTAGAAGTTTGATAAGGCACGCCTTGACTGCAGAGCAATAGTGTATAACTCTGCTACACCTAGTACCTTGGAGATGCTAGATTCGATTCACACCTTGGGTATCCGTCTTGCTACAGGTGCTTTCAGGGCTAGTGCTGTAGAAAGACTGCACGTTGAATCCTACGAATGGTCTCTACATCTACAAAAGACATATTTAACTTTCTCCTACGCCCTGAAAGTTAAAGCAGATACTGAGCATCCATGTCACTTTAATATTCGCTGCATGTTCACTGTCAAGCTATTCCATAAGCGCCCAGCCATCCGACCTCCTCTGTCCCTCTAGTTGGAAGCGCTGAGAAAAAACAGGGGTCCCTCTTTTACAGAACGCCCTATTGGCTCCTACTGATTTTCCAGCGCCTTGGGAGCGGCAGACTATGCAGTGTGACACCTCTTTCGTGGAAATATTGAAAAGAAAGCCTGAGGCACAATATATGGACATTTTATTTCTTGAACTTAAGGAGAAGTATTTCTGTGATGAATTTTACACAGATGCTTCCAAGTCTCCCGCTGGTATCGCTTACGGAGCTCGCAGACCCCCATTTTCAACATCTGGGCCACTAAAGCCACACACCCGTATCTTTACAGCAGAAGCATACGCTATGGTCTCGGGCATTCAAAATAAGGCTCACAAATGTGGCTAAGGCTATTCATTAGGTGTCGTGAGAGCCATAATTAGTTTGCGAAAGCACTAGATCTATGTTTTGAATGAACTGTACAGCTTATTGTTCTACGCCTATGTGTGCAACCAAGCAATTGTCTTACGCTGGGTATCTGGCCACGAAGCTATGAAAGGCAACGTAGCTGTTGATGAAAACGCTACGTCAGCAAAGTTTAACGACACAGGTTGGAATATCCCCATCCCTGCAACAGACCTAAAGTCTTTTTTACGCCGTCAACTAAAGAAGCACTGGCAAGGAGAGTGAGATACACAAGCATAGAATACGCTACACATGATAAAACCAAAACTAGAGAACTGGATAAGTGAGAGAACGCCATGGCACCAGGAAGTAATTGTTGGCCGATTAAGCATAGCACTAACAGTACTCAATATTACCTCTTGCTTTGGAAGGATCCTCCGACTTGTAGTTATTGTGGTAATAATCTCACACTCCACCATGTTCTTATTTAATGTCCTGCAATAGAGCAGAGAGGAAAAAGTATTCCCCATCTGCATATCGCGAAAATATATATCTTCACCCGGAATTTTTCCTTAGCAATGACCCACTTTTTAACCTGAAAATAGTCTTAGAGTTCTTAGCTGAAACAGGCACTGTGAAAATAATTTGGCCAGGTAATTTCCAGCACGCGATTCAAGGACTCTCTTGAAGCTGTAGTGTCACTGTTTTTTTTGTATCATCTTTTTAACGAAACCCAATTGCCACAGCCCACATCACTAACCAGCCAGCGTCATTGTTTTAGTACCTATAAATTTTGCGCCATTTACAGCAACAGATTTTAGGCCCTTTAACGCGCATGCCACGTCTACAAATGAGGAATTTGTTCTCCACGCTATCTGCAATTAATCGATGGAATTACCATTTGTCATGGCGCTCTTTGGCCACTCCTGGCCCTTGCGCCCTAACACACCACACATCATCATGTACCTCATCCCGACCGTCACTAGTCTTTGTCATTTCGAAAAATGGATATGAAGGCAGCGTATGTGTCGCTCAGAAGGCCGCCGTCACCGCCCGCTTTTCGACGTTAAAATACGGGCTTCCTTATCTGCTTCTACCGTCCAGGCATATGAGCGGCAGAAGGAGATAACGAAGCACATGTTTTAACGTCGAAAAATATGTGCATGAGCAGATAACAAAGCACATCTTTTAAAGTAAAAAAAAAATATATGCATGAGCGGTAGAAGCAGATAACGAAGCACATATTTTAACGTCGAAAAAGTGGCGGAGAGGTCGGCCTTCTGAGCTACACATGCCAAGCCTGCTTATACATTTTACGTGATGACAAAGAGAATGACGATGAGGAAACAGCTGCGCAGATAGCTTTTATTTGCAGCATATGTGTGCAGGCTTCACACTAATAGTTCGCTGGCCGTGGTCGACGATACTAATGCGCAGCGCCGTCATAGTGGCCACGGGATGCATAGTTTTTAGTTAACAGGATTATTGATACCATATAAATAGATTGCAAGAAGACATTTCTATTACAAATCGGTAGGTGAGAATTGTTCTATTTCTATTGCTTCTTTCGAGAATGTTAACTGAAGACTGAATTTCACAGGAGAAACACAGCTGGCATACTTCGTTCCAGGAGGTGTGCAAGATGGCGCTAGTCTTGGAGTACATTATTGTCGGCGTGCTGGTGGCGACAAACCTCTCCGTCGGCCTCTACTTCTCCTTCCGCAAGGCTAACGTTGGCCCCGGAAGCAAAGTGACGGCGGCAGAAGTGTTTCTCGGAGGCAGGATGCTCAAGACGCTTCCCCTGGCTGCCTCTTCTGTGGTGTCACTCTTCTCTTCAACCGGTCTCATCGGCCTTCCGGCTCACTACTACGCGTACGGATGGCACATGACTTGGTCCTTTCTGACGCCCCTGTTCTGCATTCCTTTGGGTACCCACGTTTTTATGCCCGTGCTCTACAGGCTTCGCATCACATCCATATTTGAGGCTAGTATTATTTACATGCTACATGCGTGCTTTCAAAAATTAAAATAAAATTGCGTCCCTTGAAATCGTTCAATGCATTTTATGAGTGTCACGTTGCCTCTAAATGCGCCGTTATACTGTATTCAAAAATTTAGAGACAAATAATTACTTTGGCTATAAATTACTTTGACTACTGACCACAGTCAGTATTGACGTTACACCGAAATATGGATTTAGCCGCAGTCAAACGATAAAACAGTGTCACTTAGTCCATTCGAAATTATGCGATAAAATAGGGTTAGCTCAGGACACAGAACTCTGCGCTGATGTGAAGAAACTGTACAATTGAAGCAGAAGCTCAATTGAGCTCCGAGAACAATACCATAAAGCACAATGACGTTTCTCCAAAATTTTGTTCCAAATGGAAAGACAAGAGCAATATACAGTCTTCACAGTGACGAAACGAATGCGCTGCCATCTTCCCCTTATCCCAGCACAAAAATCGGTGGATGAAACTACTGTCATTTTGGCTCCTTAGTGCTAAAGGTCATGGGGTTAAACGGTTAAACCACATGTAACACCTGAGACGTAGTTGCTTGTTTTTTAATATTGCTTTTGTCATACTTGGTTGAAATGATTGATTAACTTGCGTTTAAATTAGGTGAAGGTAAGGGACGCCGTTTTATTGTTATATTATTTTTCTTTCTTGACTGCTTACTCGGGCTTGCAAAATGTGCTTAATTGTGGGAGCGTTTCTTTGTCACCTCATCTTATAACCTCTTCCTAACTGAACAATTTATTGTTGCTGGAGAAGCTGGCGACTGACATTTACAGCTTCCACAATAAATCACTGACGGTGCAGAATTTGTTATCATGGGTATGGTATAAAAAAGAAGACGGCCAATTAAAGAAAAAAGGAAATGGGCCACATCTTTCCGCACAATTTTAACTGATCTGCGTGTAGTTACGTCTAGTCAATTCTAGTTACGGTGTGTTCGGTTTGCATGCGTGCCGCCTTGTGTTCTTAACCGGTTTCATGTGAAAATCTTCGTTTTTGTCCTCGATATAATATAAAGTGGCCGCCAGGCGCTGACGCAGGAGTTCTGAAGCGTATTCTCATTGTTAGTGGAGCTTATAGCTTCTGTAGGAACGGAGGAAGCCTAAAAACAGTGAAGAAGAAACTAGGAATAGGCAAGAATCAGATGTATGCGTTAAGAGACAAAGCCGGCAATAGCATTACTAATATGGATGAGATAGTTCAAGTGGCTGAGGATTTCTATAGAGAGTAATACAGTACCAGTGGCACCCACGACGATAATGGAAGAGAGAATAGTCTAAAGGAATTTGAAATGCAACAAGTAACGCCGGAAGAAGTAAAGAACGACTTGGGAGGTATGCAAAGGGGGAAGGCAGCTGGGGAGGATCAGGTAACAGCAGATTTATTGAAGGATGGTGGGCACATTGTTCTAGAATAACTGGCCACCCTGTATACACAATGCCTCACGACCTCGAGCGTACCGGGATCTTGGAATAACCCTAACATAATCCTAAACCATAAGAAAGGGCATGCCAAAGACTTGAAAAATTATAGACCAATCAGCTTACTGTCCGTTGCCTACAAAGTATTTACTAAGGTAATCGCAAACAGAATCAGGAACACCTTAGACTTCTGTCAAGTAACGGACCAGGCAGGATTCCGTAAAGGCTACTCAACAATAGACCATATTCACATTATCAATCAGGTGACAGAGAAATATGCGGAATATTACCAACCCTTATATATAGCTTTCATTGATTACGAAAAGCGTTTGATTCAGTCGAAACTTCAGCAGTCATGGAGGCATTACGGAATCAGGGTGTCGACGAGCCATATGTAAAAATACTGAAAGATATCTATCGCGGCTCCACAGCCACCGTAGTCCTCCATAAAGAAAGCAACAAAATCCCAATAAAGAAAGGCGTCAGGCAGGGAGATACGATCTCTCCAATGCTATTCACAGTGTGTTTACAGGAGGTAATCAGAGACCTGGATTGGGAAGAATTGGGGATAAGAGTTAATGGAGAATACCTTAGTAACTTGCGATTCGCTGATGATATTGCCTTGCTTAGTAACTCAGGGGATCAATGCAATGCATGCTCAATGACCAGGAGAGGCAAAGCAGATGGGTGGGTCTAAATATTAATGTGCAGAACACTAAAGTAATGTTTAACAGTCTCAGAAGAGAACAGCAGTTTACGATAGGTTGCGAGTCACTGGAAGTGGTAAGGGGATACCTCTACTTAAGACAGGTAGTGACCGCGGATCCGGATCATTAGACTGAAATAATCAGAACAATAAGAATGGGCTGGGGTGCGTATGGCAGGCATTCTCAGATCATGAACAGCAGGTTTCCATTATCCCAGGAGAGAAAAGTGTATAACACCTGTGTCTTACCAATACTCACGTACGGGGCAGAAACCTGGAGGCTTACGAAAAGGGTTCTACCTAAACTGAGGACGACGCAACGAGCTATGGAAAGAAGAATGATGGGTCTAACGTTAAGGGATAAGAAAACAGCAGATTGGGTCAGGGAACAAACGCGACTTAATGACATCTTAGTTGAAATGAAGAAAAAGAAATGAGCATGGGCGGGACATGTAATGAGGAGGGAAGATAACCGATGGTCATTAAGGGTTACGGACTGGATTCCAAGGGAAGGGAAGCGTAGCAGGAGGCGGCAGTAAGTTTGGTGGGCGGATGAGATTAAGAAGTTGCAGGGACAACATGCCACAATTAGTAGATGACCGTCGTAGTTGGAGAAGTATGACAGAGGCCTTTGCCCTGCGGCGGGTGCAACGAGGCTGATGATGATGATGATGATGGTGATAGCTGCTGTAGCGGATGTCTGTGCAGATTAATTTCTTATGTTAGTGTTCGTGACTGCTTGGGTACAGTTCAATACAGAGGCTGCAGAACGGAAGATCGGTCGCACATTCAACTTCAGACTAAACCACTCCGGGTTGAGGGAGATTATCCCGGCGTGCTTCAGCGGTAATTGTGTCGCCTGAGAATCTATTACGCTTGTAGCAGAGGTCTTTTAGCAAAATTTTATCAACTCAATGTTTTGAAGAAGGAAATCAACATGGAATAGAAATCTTCTCTTGGTTACTCCTGGCGCTCGGGGAACTCAATATACGGCTTACAAATCTGCGGGGGCAGAATCCTTCTCTCTAGGGAGGGAAACAGTTTCGTTCTTTTCTCCTTGAAGTGCGTGCACATCAAGGCGAAGTGTTCCACCTCACCGGCTGCCAACTTCTATTTTATGATGGGGCTCTAATTCTTGGATTTCTGATTCATATCGGAACACCCTGCGATCTCACATTATCAGAACTGGCGTTCAGGACCTTTGACTTCACAAAATAACATGACCTATTGGAGTAAAATTTTTTCCCTATTTTTATTCTGTGCAGTACATTCGTCTGCGATTCAATGCCACCATTTCTTTGACGGCATGCGTGATCTACATTTTTCTCACGGTAAGTCAAGGGCAGAAACCAACGTTTTATATTTGTATACGCGAAGGACGCGAAAATTTTAAATATTTCTGGCAATAACGCGCACGGCATTCTGTCGCGAAAGTGCTGCTGCCACATCGTGATATTATTTAATATAATTGGGTTAGGAGACGGCAGTCTTTAAATACCAGAATGTCTTGTCATTTTACGCGGTGGTTGTGGAAAGGTAGCCGCGGTGTCGTACTCGGCGGAGGAGCTGTTCGCTTTGAGGCGACTTGTCGTCTGGTCGATGCTTCGTAATTTTTTTTGTGTGTGTCTCTCTTCTGTGTCCGCAATTTTCACGGTTTTGTCGTGCGTTTAGTGCAAAAACGCAATTTTCATCCCTCTTCTTCAGTCAGCGATTGCTGTGGGGACCTTAAAGCAGAAGGTATCTTAGCTATAGCGTTACTAGTATTCTCTCTTACAGAAAAACTGAAATAAAGTAATGTCACAAAATAATAATGCGAAAAGCAGTTGTAACTAATAAAATCACAAGGAAAAATTTAAAGCTATTTATCCATAGGAAAAAAAAGTTATTAGAGTTGTCTCTGTTTGAACATCGTAACTAATATTCTGTAACTAGAGCATCTTCGATAAAACATAGCACGTTTGGTAACCTACTCTGAACCATAATACTCGAGGAATAAAGTGATTGCTGGAAAATTGCTTTTTTTCTCTTATGGAAATAGCTGTCGGTATTACATTTTTCGCAATTTCTCATCCTTATAGAGAGAGAGAGAGAGAGAGAGAGAGAGAGAGAAGAAAGGGGAAAGGCAAGGAGGTTAACCAGAGAAAAAGATCCGGTTGGCTACCCTACACTGGGGAGAGAGGGGAGGGGGAGGTAAAGTGGTAACAAAGTAGAGATAAGGAAAGGAAGGAGCGTAGACACACAATCACAATCGGTCACTGGCACCGAATACTGTCATCGCACAGCACAGTGACACTTGCCGCACTATCAACATCTGTTCAGGCTACAGCCGCCTGTCCAATTCTGTCGCCCTCAAAAACCGCAACAGTGCCCTCGTCGCCCTCTGCTGCGATGGCTTGTGATGGCGGTATTTTAAAATAAGTTCCTCTGTGAGAGGTCTTTGGTCAAAGCGCGCTATCGCGGTTGCGAGGGATTGTCTCTGCAAATTATATCGAGGACAGTCACAAAGAAGGTGTTGAAAAGTCTCCTCGTTACCACAGTCCTCACACGTGGCGTCGTCGGCCCATCCAATTCGGTAAGCGAAAGACTTGGTGAATGCCACCCCTAGCCATAGTCGACAAAGCAGGGTAGCTTCGCGACGGCAGAGTCCAGCTAGAATACAAAGGCGTAGAGGGTAGTCAAGATTCTGGAGTCGGTAGTCGTGAAAACTTCCAGCGTTCCACAAGGAGAACGTGATGTCACGGCTGATAATTAGAAGTTTTCGAGCGGCATCTGTCCTTGATAACGGTATCGGCTCCTCTTTGTCCCCTTGAAGAGCCGACCGAGCAGCGTTGTCAGCGTGTTCGTTCCCTATGACTCCGCAGTGACTTGGAAGCCACTGAAATGTCACGTGGTGTCCTTTCTCAGTTAAGGTATGAATGAGTTCTCTAATCTCAAATACCAGTTGTTCGTTTGGTCCGCGCCGCAGGGCCGATAGCAAAGATTGCAGTGCAGCCTTCGAGTCACTGAATATTGACCATCTTCGAGGTTGCTCTTGGCCGACGAGACGAAGTGCAGTGCGAAGGGCTGCAAGTTCCGCGGCCATCGGTGTCGTTGGGTGACATGTCTTGAAACTGATGGTGGTGGCTTTCGCTGGGAAGACCACGGCTCCAGAGGAACACTGGAGAGTTGCCGATCCATCAGTATAAATATGTACGTGTTCGGCGTACCTCTCGTGTAAAAGGAGCAGAGTTAGTTGTTTAAGAGCAGGTGATGACAGCTCAGATTTTTTCCTGATTCCTGGTACGGTGAGGTGCACTGCGGGTCAAGCCAAACACCATGGAGGAATCGATGGCTTAGTTGCGGGGGTGAAGCCTGACGGGAGGCAGGTGTAATACTCCGAAAGCGTAGTACAAAATGCTGCCTGCGGCCTTTCTGACGGTAGTGTTGCCAGATGGTGGGAACAGGCACGGGCAACGTGCCTAATGTGCACTCTCAACACTTCTACCGCAATGTGTGTTTGTATATGTTGGTCCCGAGCAAGCGCAATAGTCGCTGCTATCGATGTGCATTTTGGCAAACCAAGACAAACCCTGAGAGCCCGAGCTTGAATAGCCTGTAGAGCACGAAGATTTGTCTGGCAGGTGTTGGTCAGTACGGGCAAACTGTATCTCAAGAAGCCCAGAAAAAGAGCCCTGTACAATTCCAACATTTCATGCACTGACATTCCCCAAGTCTTTCCTCCCAGAAACTTGAAAAGTTGGGCGATTGCTGTCAGACGCTTTTTCAAGTAGGTCACGTGCGGGCTCCATGAGAGATCTCTATCAATGATTATGCCAAGAAATTTGTGAGTCTTCTCATAAGAAATTATCTGGCCATTTATTGGTATGGCGTAGGGTGTCATTTGTTTGCGAGTGAACGCCATCAGTGCACATTTGTCTGACGAGATTTCAAGACCTTGGTTGCGGAGGTATATAGCTATTAGAGTAGCAGCTTTTTGAAGTCTTGCATGTATCTGAGGACGTGTCACACCTGAGGTCCATATACATATGTCGTCGGCGTACATTGATATCTTGATCGCTGCTGGCAGATGATCAACGAGACCAATGAGTGTGAGGTTGAATAGGGTAGGGCTTAGTACACCGCCTTGAGGAACACCTCGGTACGTGTAGTGTAGTGCGGTTTTACCATCACCGGTACAGACAAAGAACGATCTCATAAAAAGGTAATGAGAGATCCATTGGAAAACTCGGCCACCTAGACCAACCATCTCAAGAGCATCGAGGATAGCCTTGTGAGATACGTTATCGTATGCCCCCTTGACATCCAAGAACAAAGCTGCACATAATCTTTTGCGTGACTTTTGAAGCTGGACGTACGTAGCGAGATCAACAACAATGTCTACTGAAGAGCGATCTCGACTTTAACCAGCCATGCAATTCGGTAACATGTTGTAGTGCTCCAGGTACCACTCCAAGCGGGCAAGGATCATCTTTTCCATTATCTTTCCCACACAGCTGGCCAGCGCTATTGGGCGGTATGAGGTGGGTTCAAGTGGGGACTTGCCTTGCTTCAGGAGAGGGACCAAGCGACTTATCTTCCATTCTTCGGGAACCATGCCATCCTGCCAAGATAAGTTGTAGAGATGTAACAGTTCTCTCCGTGCGCCATCACTCAGGTTGTTCAAGGCGCGGTAGGATATTCCATCTGGTCCCGCGGATCAAGAACGCCTGTATAGAGCAAGAGCCGCATCTAGTTCCTCCATTATGAAAGGAAGATCCAGGTGGCCGTCACGTGAAACAGGGATGCGACTGGGGGCTCGAAAGCCTGGACCGGTTGCTTGGCCAGCGATCCTTGCACAAAAGTCTTCTGCAACATCAGCCTCTAGCCGCCCCTGGAAGAGCGCCAGCGCTTTGAATGGGAAGCGTTGTTCAGGGAAGGAACGTAGACCACGTATGGTTCTCCAGATGTGGGAAAGCGGTTTTCGGGGGTCTAGTGACTGGCAAAATCTTGCCCAAAGTCGAGATGCCAATCTATCCATGCGACGTTGAAGTTTCTTTTGTAGTCGTCTGGCTGTCCTAAGGTCTGCGATGGATTTTGTACGCCGGTAACGCCGCTCCGCACGACGACGGAGTGCACGAAGTCGCTCCAACTCTATATCCAATTCCGTGTGCTTCGACGAAACCGTGACCGTGCGCGCGGCGTGTAGCATTGCAGACTTGATTGCTTCCTCTAATCCAGAGGACAAGCCCTCTCGACAAGCATCCTCCATGGTGGAAGTAAAAGTGGTCCAGTCAATTAATCGAATGGTGTTCCGTGGGGTGGGGCTGGACATTCCTTTGATGACAAGGTATGTGGGAACATGATAACTCCCGTGTGCCTCGATATCCGAAAACCATTTAACATATCTTGTGAAACTGCTGGAGACGAAAGCTAGGTCAAGACAGCTGCCATAATTCACGCCTCGTATAAACGTTGGGCTGCCGTCATTCAGGAGTAAAAGGCCGTGGTTACAGGCGAAGTTTGCAAGTCTTTGCCCTCGTGCATTTGTTCTTGCGCTTCCCCATGCTATATGGTGCGCATTAAAATCTCCGATGATGACATATGGGGCAGGGCACACAGACAAGATGTTCGCTAATCGTTAGGGATCAAAAATACTTGAAGGCGAGATATAAACGCCAACAAGTGTAAACATGAGTTTGCCCTTTTTAATTGTTAGGCAAACGTATTGATTTTTATCATGAGGCGGAATCGGCTGGCGAACATATGTCAGTTCTTGACGAAGAAAAACGATGACTTTGCTGCATGCATTAGTTGTTGCGGATATAACAGCTTCGTATCCCGATAATCTGACTGGTTTTGACACATTAGGCTCACATATGACAATGACTGGGAACAAATTAGTATATATATACTGACGAAAATCCGAAAGGCGTGATTTTAGTCCTCTTGCGTTCCATTGAATGATTGACGCTGCCTTGACTTCCTCTCGAAACGATGGGCGATGGCTGGCCATGTCTCTATTCGAGGCACTCAAGCACTGGGTTTAAGGCGTCCAGTACTTTCAGTGCATTTTGAGTAGACGTAGTTCCAAGGTTCGACAGAATCACTCGAATGGCATCTATGAGGGGACGCAGCATTGAAAGGACTTGACGATCTGCTTTGGGCGTGGCATCGGCGGCAAGAGCAGGCTCCCGAGCGGGCTTGACAATCTGTAGTTCTGTGGGAGATTGCTGGCTCGGAAGCGCAGGCCATTCTTCTTGAGACAAATTCCTGTCAGGCGACTTCCTTGTGCTGTTCAGCCCCTTTTTGGCCTGATTGGAGAAAGTGGGTGCTACAATGGAAGCGGCCCTCTCCTTTCGCGGCTCAGCCTTTTTTGAGGCGGTTCGGTGACGCCGACGCCGACGCCGGATCGTTGCAGCAGCCGCCTTGTGTGTCGAATTGTCCCGAACCATTTGCTTGAGAACAGCGACCTCTTTCTTGATGCGAGGGCAGTCCCTAGACGAGGCAGCATGGGAACCATTACAGTTGCCGCACTTAGGACAGTAGCCCGGCACGTCTCCTCCGCGTGAGGTTCAGCACAACGGGGACATAGTATCGAGTTTGGGCAGACACCCTTGACATGTCCAAGCCTGAAGCACTGATGACATTGAAGAGGCTTTTGTATGAAGGGCCGAACAGGGTGTCGGAAGTGACCGACTTTGACGTGTGTTGGTAAGCAATCTCCTTTGAAGATCAGTTTGACGCAGCGCGATGTTCCAAGGCGGCTCACACGCGTGATGACAACACCCTCACTTGCTGGTTTGACGAGGATAGGCAAGTCCGCGTTGGGAATGGCGACATCGATGTCATAAATGACACCTGCTGTGGATGCGTCATCCATCGGGATATATGAACGCACTTTGATGCGCCCTAGCACCGAGATTTGCTTCAGTTTTTCGAGCGCACTCCCGTTGGTAACATCGATTGCGAGGACATTTTTGCGTGCATTTATCCGAATATCCTTAATTTCATTCGGCACGACCCCTTCCAAGAAAACAGATAGTTCTTGCCTGTTTAGCAGTCGGAGGTTGTTTGAGGGCTCTTCGGGTACGAACACGATGGCGTGAGGCCAGCGTTCAGGCCTTGACTTCAACGTCGCCGTGCTCGCTTGCGTTGATGGGTTCGCGTTGACAGTCCTCCTTTTGGCCCTCTTTCTGCGGACAGTGATGAAGCTATCATCCGATGAGTCTTCATCCGACATCGAGTGTAGCTCAGTGTCCTCGGTGTCACTGAGCACGCTTCCTCTCTTCCTCGTGAGGGACGGCCTTGATGACCGCTGGCCAGGAGGGCCTCTGGAAGGCTCCGCGTCCATGGCCACAAAACCGGGAGCCGAGGCACCAGGAAATTCCGAAGAATTCGTCGAAAACCAGAGAACACAGATAGAAGCGTTCTAAGAAGAAGGCACTTCGTCGTCGTCCTCTCATCCTTATAGAATTTCACAGTGGAGTACATGGACTCTGTTCGTACAGAAGCTGGGTAGAGATCAAGTTGTTCAAGTCCATAATATGAACTATGGACGGCGTACGGTTATATGTACGATAAGACGAAGCGGGAGGACGAGGTTAATTCACCACGCTTCAGCGGAAAATAGGCGTAAATACTCGACTAGGCTGTACGCACTCCCGCAGTGGCATTGCTCTAAGAGTTCCGGATGGCTGTTGCCTTCAAGCCACTGGTACCAACGTTCCAGATTGAAGGTTGAGTTGGCGTGGCCAGGTGATCGAAGGGCGGGAAGTGTGAGGTGGCAGTAATGTTTCTGAAATCAGACGAAAGTGAAATAAAGCTGACTGCATTGTAGGCGCAGGGGCACTAAGGTTAGGTTAAAGCAAATAAATTTGGTAGAAAATGGAGTAATCTCACGAAGCAGAAATATGCAAGATTAAGAAAAAAGTACCCAGATAAGGCAGAAAATGCAGAAACCATCATTTATACGATCGAAGACGTTACCAGTGCGTCTTTTTAATGCGATTCGCATTGATAGCCTACTTCAGGTATTTTCAGATGCTGTCCGTCCGTCCGTCCGTCCGTCCGTCCGTCCGTCCGTCCGTCCGTCCGTCCGTCTGTCTGTCTGTCTGTCTGTCTGTCTGTCTGTCTGTCTGTCTGTCTGTCTGTCTGTCTGTCTGTCTGTCTGTCTGTCTATCTATCTATCTATCTATCTATCTATCTATCTATCTATCTATCTATCTATCTATCTATCTATCTATCTATCTATCTATCTATCTATCTATCTATCTATCCGTCCGTCTATCCGTCCGTCTATCGATCTATCCGTCCGTCCTTCTATCGATCACCTATCCGTCCGTCCGTCCGTCCGCCTATCGATCTATCTACCCGTGCACCCGTCCATTTATTGATATATCTATCCGTCAGTACGTCCGTCTATTACTCTATCTATCCTCCCACCCGCCCATCTATGAACATATATATCCGTCTGTCTGCCTGTCTGTCAATCTAGCTCTCCGTCCGTCCGTTGGTCTCTTCATCTGTCTGTCTGTCTGTCTGTCTGTCTGTCTGTCTGTCTGTCTGTCTGTCTGTCTGTCTGTCTGTCTGTCTGTCTGTCTGTCCGGTGAGACATAAACATTGTATGAAGCTGGACGCTGCATAGGATGAAAATAAACACAATTGTACGCACCGCCGTTAGTTGTATGGGACTTAATATACCCCGCTTGAATAAAGCTTCGCTTCGCAGAAATTCCATCATGTGGGTCGCGTCTGCATATTCTTCTAATGCGTTAACATTCGTAGGTAGTTGACGCAATTTCTATGGGCTAGGTATGTATCCATGTTTCTCTCTAACCACTTTCCCGCATGAGGTTTGAAAGCAACCGTTGTACCAACTTCGGTCAATGAGTCTGAGGCAATGTGTATACGGTATATGTGCCGCTCTCCAACGAACATCTTTCATGCCGACATTGACCACTCTATATGCGGCACAGGGTAGGTACCACTGTTCAATGAAACCGTCAGTAGCAGTTTTTGTCGACATGAAAGGTGCTTACTACAACGTTTCCCATCAAGACGTCCTAGACGCACTTTTGACAATTCACTTTACAAACTTTACAAAAACAATCTATTACAATACTTACCCGTAGTCCCTATCGCAGTGACGCGAAAGAACTCTTACGTGCCAACATACTAACAATGGATGACACTTTCAAATACAAGCTAGGTGTATAATTATTCAAGCAAATCAACAATGAGCTTCCTCTGCTCATCATCCCTCAATCGAACCTAGTGAATACTAACTTGACAAGGTTTGCACACAATAACTTTATTTTACCTTCGGTTCACACCAACTATGGAAAACAAATGGCATACTTCACCGGAAACCGTCTCTGGAATACCAAACCACCGGCAATCAAAATATCTCAATCAATTGGCAAATTCAAGAAAGAACTAAAACTTTCCTCACACCCATGCCATATTCTGCATAATTGTGGTTACTTCCATTTACTTCGTTTTGTTGCCCCACTCCCTATCATACCTACCTGTTCACAACTTTCTGTTGATGAAACGTCTCATCAGGGGTTGTTTCACATTGCTGAAAATAGATGTGACTTCCTTGTTTTCCTCTTTTCGTTTATTTTTAGTATTTTTCACTCTGTAACCATCCGGCAACTGCTTAGGAGTGTTAAATTGCCTTTGTTTTTTTACCCTAATTGCGTCTTTTGGTTCCTTTGGTTTCTGTTCCTTGTTAATTTTTTGCCTGAGATGTATATTATCGTTTGATTTTGGTACTGCTGCTTTTTCCCTTTTCTTTCTTTTTTTTGCTTTTACTACAATGTATTTGATTGTTTGTATTTGCTACTGCTGTTTGCTGCTTTAATTAATTTTTCTGCACTCACTATCATAGGAGGTGCCGATTCAGTCTCTGACAATGGGACCTCCTTCTGTATACACAAATCCTCTAATTTATTTAATGCCTAAATTAAACAACTTCTTACTCTGACTGTCTAGGAAGGCGAGTATTTCGATGGACCCGAAACTACTTGACGCGAAGATCCTTGTTTGTACCTACGGAAGATAGTCCGACTACCGTCCGCTACACAGGCCATGGCGTTCCACGACGCTGTGTTCTAAGCCCTATTATTTTCAACCTCGCGTTTCTCGGTCTGGCGAAATCCCAACCTGAAGCAGTGAATGTCGCAAATTACGCCGACGACATTGGCATCTTGGTACCAGCACTGACTCGCCTGCAGGTTCGTGCAATATTGCAGAAGGCAGCAACATAGGCACCTGGCTATCTTTGCACACAAGGCCTAACCATCTGGACTGAATAATGTGTGAGAGTTGCTTTTATGGAAAAAGCGATGTCCGGTTATCCAGTGTGCATCAATGGCCAGCCTATTTCCTATGAGAGAAATCGTCGGTATTTGGTGTGATTGTTGACTGGGACCTCACCTGGAGCCCTCAGGTTGCCCACTTAACGAAGACGCACATATATATTGCGCACGTCTTGAAATCCATCGCCGGCAAAAGATGGGGAGCATCAGTGACCTCCACGCTACAGGTATACCAAGCACGTTTTCATCGAATTCCTATGCTATAGCCCTCCCTTGCTTTCTAAAACTTACAAGTCAAATCTTCCAGCACTTCAGAGTGTGCATGCATAGCACTACGCGTTTGCCTCAGCCTTCCACGGAGCGCCTCAACAGCAGGAATGGTTATAATGGCTCGAGACAATCCAATCACTACTTACAATATCACCGACGTGCTTAGGGCGCGTAATCGCCACATTTCCCGGGTGCAGTCAAGTTATCCTGCTTGCCTGCCAGAACGACGACCACAGACCTCATTCCCCAACGTAGTCAGCCTTCATCGTGCCTCCCTACCGTCTAGCTTTACACCCTCAGCACGTTCACCGTCCACTTCGTGGTGTTTAAAACAACCTAATGTGCGCTTTTCCATTCCAGGAATAAGAAAGAATACTGACCTGCCTACCTTGGCCTTGAAGCAAGCGACTCTGGATATTTGCACAATTTCTGCTTGAACCGTGTCCACACATTTACGAATGATAGCTCTTGCACTAAGACTAGCTCCACTCAATACACCATCCCGATCAATAAGCATCAGATGCAAGATGCCTTAGGTCACAACAACGACCGCTTCGGAGCTTGTTGTCATCCGAGGCGCCTTTGATTGTAATAACAACCAACCGGCTAATCAGTGCGCGATGTTCTGCGACTCAAAGGCGGCCCTACAATGTCTTTTGTAAGCTCTTCATCGCGGGTCCTGTGAACAACTCGGGTTGGAAATACGAGTTGCGCACCATTATATGATCGCGAAAGAACATGAGGTTGGGTTTCAGTGGCTGCCGGGTCATTGCGGTATTTTCGGCAATGACCTCGCCGACGAAGCTGCTAAAAAAGCACACGAACCAACCAACCTTGTTTCTGTACCTTTATCGAGGACTGATGCTGCCCAACACTTAGGCGAGCTAGCGCACCGTATGTCATTGGAGATGTGGCACACACCTGGATTCACCCAGCATTGATTGCATTCTCTCAATCCATCTATGCAATTGCGGCTGTTACCTTGTCTTCCTCGAAGTGTTGAACCAATACTGTGCCGCTTACGCCGGCACGTCGAATTCACCAATGCATATACATGTTTCAATGCTGATAGCGCCGAATTCAATGCCTACGGTCTCGAGGAAACCATAGAACACCTACTGTGCTACTTCCCATCCTTTTAAAATGAAAGACATGACCTCTGCACAGCTCTAAATTAGTTGGATGGACAACCATTCACCTTGAACAAGGTCTTCGGATCATTGCCTCGCATATCGCAGGCACCAAAGCCCACAAAAGCGCTGCTGAGATCCTTGAAGGCTACCGAACTGAGCTACCGTCTACGATCCGGACTGAGTGACTGTCATTGATGTAGAGCAAATACCTGTTGCGACATCGGTAACACTGTTACGATACAGCAGGTGCTTAAGAGACATGACGTGAAGGAAGAAGAAGACGGGAATTTGGGTCTCGCACAAGCTATTTTGCATCTTGGTCTCTGGCTGCGCTGCTTTTGGAAATACAGTGTCATCAGCTCCTTTATTTGGGTCGCTCCGCACGTAACATTTTGGTGGAGGTGCCGAACAGCGGACTTTCTCTTCTGCTCTTAATCTTTCCCACCCATTCTCCCTTTCCTCAATGTAGGGTAGCCAGCCGGGCTCAGTCCATGGTTAACATTTTTTTCTTATATTTACAATTTTGCCCTCTCTTTCTCTGATGCGGACTTGGAGAACTGGGTATGTGCTAGTCAGTTTGTGTTGGTCTTCAATGAATCTCTTTAATGGCAACTTGGGTCCCTGGGCATGTAGCAATAGGTGTGTGGCTGCTCTCCAGTGAACGTATTTCCGTTAACTTGGGTAACAAAGAGCGTGCCCCTAAAAATGGGCCACTTTAGAATGACTACAATATTCGGTGGAAACCATCTCCCGCGGACGGTCGACAGTGATGCGTTTAGCATTGAATCAAAAGATCCCTTAAATGTCACGCATGCTGAGCGGAATTGGTTTGCATAAACCTACAAATTCCTCATAATTCCTTTCGCCTGCGCAACCATTACAATTCCTACATGACAATCATTCGATACGAAGGCATGAATAAAGCAGCTCTCATCAACAAATGCGAGACACAGCAGAGTTGCATATTAAGCATGCACTTCCGAGTCCTCTTTCGCGCATCGGATGGATGGCTGGATGGATGGATGGATGGATGCTATGAGCGTCCCTTTTGCAACGGGGCGGAGCGCCATCAAGCTGCAAGAACACTGGGCGCCATCTAGCCTTGCGCCGCGGAGCCTGCGCGTGGTCTCCGAGATGTCTTTTTGTCCCTGTCCTGTTGTCGTTTCTTTTCTCGGTTTTTGTGTTTCCCCTTAAGCACTGGAAATGCATGAAATGTCAACGAACCCAGCTTTTTGCCATGAGTATCAAGGTAAAAGGTGGCACAATGGCAGGAGAGAAGAAGGACGAAAAACGTGTGTGCGCCTGCTCAATTGGTAGGCAGCGCTCACCCGCCATTCACAAACATGCGCGGGCACTCGCTTAAAATAAATTTAAGCACGACAGTTCTCATTTGTGCGAGATAATCGAGTAATGACTTACAAACCTAGTATGTACCGGTATTAATGAATGCATACCTCAACCATGACGTCCACTTCTTTCTTATGTCCGAATACAACTATATACAAATATTGGAGTACAATTTCGATCGCGACGGTGCAACGAAAAGTTGGGCGGTGGTCCACAAGTCAACGAACGTTTATGTTTGCATAATCTCTGATTTATGGAATGCTCTATCTGGCTTGTTTATATAAAAGCGACTGCAGGTAAAAGCAACTTTACACACGACGCCCATGCGGCATTCTGCGGAGTTGTTGGTATGCTCTACATAACACCTGTCAAGTCTTTTCTGACAGGTCCACTGATCCTTGTTTCTTCGTGTGGTAGCGTATTATGTATATCTTTTCTAACTTATTTGCGAATCCGTGTGTTGAATCCGTGTGTAGTGCCTAACTTCACAATTCTGTGTGACGAGAAAGTGACTATAAGGCGCACCCACCGCCCTCCTCTTCTTACCATCAATGCTTTCTGCAACTGCGCGAGAACAGACATGATGTCTGCCAGTGCATTTTGCCTTTTCAAGCGTTCTGAAGGAGTGGTCATGGCAGCACGAGAAAAATCTGCTTCTAATATACGCGGAACCTGCACATGAAAGCTGTTGCTCGTTGTTGCTCGCACGCCATGGTGAGGGCCGCTTAAGGCTTAGTGTGGCGATATATTTGCAGAGTCAGCTTACGCAAAACAGCGAAAGTTTTGGACACCACTGGGCAAATCTTTTGTTGTGAATGTATTATAACCTGATGAGGGTGATGACATCGCGTTCATGCGCAGGCTTTAGTTCAATTATTTCTTTAATTGGTAGGATATGTTTATCATTTCTGATTCTGTCCATCCTCCTACAGCAGCTCAAGGTAGTCAGCTGTTCCTTAAACATAGTTTCCCTAACTTCCCTCCCGTTTTAGTCTTCCTCTTTCGCCCAATAATATCTTCTTGCTCCTTCCTTTACACAGTCAATCGTCGGCGCCTCTTCTGTGTTTGCTGCATCGCTGGCGCTTGTTACAGGTAAGCCCCACAGACAAGTTAATAGTCATTGTGCTAGGTAATATTTTTGGTTGACTTGATTACCAAAACCCGGCGACAAAAATTTGTTCGGTGCTAGCGGTTCATCCACATGACGGTTCTCATTACAGTGTTCAACGTGCCCCTTATTGGGTGCATCGTGTTCATAGGGATGTCGGGCACGTTATACACGGCACTGGTAAGTCATTTCTCTGACAGTGGTCCATGTAATCCGGAATTTTATGGTTGAGAGCTGTTAGGTTGCTCGTGCCACGTAGAACTTATCACATTATCCCGACTATCCTTCCCATCCAAATAATGTGAACTTTTTTTGGCTGTAGTGGTTAAGAAAATCAAGCAACGCAATTTCAAGAGATTTCGGCATATTCGGAAAAAAATGTAGCAGTTTCGCCCGAAATGCGAAACACTCATTGCGATAGCAAATTACTGGACAGCTATATGAAGTAAGGATAGTAGTTTTATCGCCCGTGTAGATTTATAAACATGTGCATGTTAACTAAATTATCAAGCATGTTATCAGGCGCGCAAAGGGTAAATGAGAACACGTCACACTCGATGACCGCGGACATTCGCTGTCAAAAAACTGACGTAAGGAAGCGCGACAGCAGCAGCGACTGAAGTGACCTTCGTGCTGTCTATCACTTCCATGCAAACTGAGCGGTGAGAACACAGCACACATGTAGATACGAGGCGCCTGCACATCGCTTTCAAGATAGGGCAAGCGTGAGAGTGCAAAGTACGCAGTTGCTGCGGGAGTAGAACGCCACCCTATTCTCTCCCTTTCCCCCAGGGCCGTTCGTGCGACGCAAGACGTTGCGTTTCCTTTTCGCTTTCTTCCCTTTCGGGCGCCAGATTGAGCTGCGATTGTCGGCTGCCCTGTTGCGCTTTCACTCCCACATACAGCAGGCGGCGCGCGGCAACGGTCTTTCGCTCTTGGACTTTATACGGAACATCACGGCGACGCCGATGTCAGAAATGCGCCTTTTTCTTTCCGCTCTCCCCTGCGCCAGTGTAGGACAACACCGGGTGCAACCTGCAGGTTAACTTACTTTTTTCTCTCTTTCTCTAGGGAGGACTTCGTGGCGTTGTGTGGACGGATTGTTTGCAGTTCTTTCTCATTCTGATTGCTCCGGCTGCTGTCGTCACCAAAATAACACTGGATTCTTTGTCGCCAAACTCACCGATCAAGCCACTGAGCCATTTGGACATCGGAAAGTATATAGGAGAGTAAGTGAAAGATATGGGAATGGCCGCGGTAATTTCAAAAGAAGAAAAAACTGAGCTATAAAGAGCACACACTTAAAAAAAGCCTTGCCGCAAATACAAGCAGGCGCACCAAAAAAATTGCGATTATGAAGGTATATTTGCACTATTGACACGTGTACCTATTTATCGGGTGACCGCGTCTAACAAATGTTATCGCTCAGCGCAGGACGCGTCTGCATGTATCGGAAGTTTCTGGAATGTTAACCATGGTTCTATCTGCTGTCTGTTCTCATCGAAACTTGGGTAATCTGATTGCATGTATGCGCGACGCGAGTGGTGTAGAACTTTCTGAAAGACGCACGGGCAACAGCGATTACTCTGGAACGTTCGATGGCTCGTGTATAAAAGCTGACGCGCTTGACCCGCTGATCTGATTTTCAATGATCGCCGACTGTGCTCGCCATTGTCGTTGTGCTTGAGTGTAGCCTATCTTTGAGGGTACAGGTTCGCCCAATAAAACACTAGTTTCGCCATTCACAGTTTCGCTGCTTTCTTCACCTTCACTACCACGTGACACTATATACAAACGCGTTGACTCTTGACCAAGGGGGCAACTCACGACTAGGGAGGCGCATATTGGAAAACGCGATGTCGCACGCACTGTCTTCACATATTCACTACTACATGAAGCCGAGTAAATCATAGGGCCAGTTAACTGTTTCCTTTAAGTATGGAAATTGTAACGGATGTGAAAGTGGTACACACACAAAAAAAAGGCCCGTTTCCGCCCGAAAGGCGAAGCACCGCTTGCGATATCAAATTAGTGGATAGCTGTACAAATTAAGGATAGTAGTTTTAGTGGCCGTATGAACTTGTAAAACTTCTTTTACTATCTAAATTAACAATGATGGAATGTGGAAGCGTGACTGAACGAGGACGTAGGAAGCAATAGACACACAGAGACAGCGCTATCTTTGTGTGTCTGCTTCTATCTGCGTCCTTGTTCAGTCGCGCTTACGTATTATAACATGGATTAAAACCAACTTGCCCGTCAACGTGTTTTAACTAAATTGAGACGCACGGTGTCACGCGCGAACAGGTAAACATAAACACATTTTGCTCGATGAGCGCGGAAACTTGCTGTCGGCATTCTCGAGTAAGGAATCGCGGCAGCAGCGAGCGAATTGACCTTCGTACATCTCTCGCTTCAACGCGAACGAACCGTCGAAAGCACAGCGCACACGAAGCTACCGGTACTATTCGCGCTCTGCGAACATCGCAGATCACTATGGAGATGAGGCCCATGTGAGTGCGCATTTTGGCCACGCCGCGGACTGCTTTCAAGACACGCGAGTGCCGGCAACGCGTCCCTACAACGTTCGCCATTCGCGCGCCCAACGCCGTAATAGACGCCGCGGTTGGCTCCACTCTGTACGGAGCAGCGGGCGAGGATGACATTGAGGCACCCTAGCAGCCACCAGAGCAGAACGCCCCTCCTCCCTCGCCTGACATCCCCCCCCCCCTGCCTGGTGCGGCCGACAGGATACGGCACACTTTCGGCCCGCGTTGCTCACTCGCGCACGTGATATTGAACCGCGTTTGGCGGTTCACCCTCGCACGCTTTCACTTGCACGTAAAGCATATGGCGCGCGGCGACGGTTTTATTGCCCTTCAACTTTGTACGGAACCTCACGGCAACGATGACGCCGACGACAGAAAAGCGCCTGGAGTGTCCATATAATTTTCGTATGTGGAAACCGAAACCACAACTTTCGCATTATGAGTGTGACGCTCTACCAATTGAATTACCGAGGCAATTGAATTGAATTACAGAGGCAGCCGTTCTCTCTTGCACATTTTCCTTTAATTGCATGGTTCTACGTCCCAAACCCACTTATTATAAGGCACGCCGTAGCGGGGGACTTCGGAAATTTGGACCACCTAGGGTTCTTGGACGTGCACCTAAGCCTCAGTACACGAGTGGTTTCGCACTTCGCCCCCAACGAAATGCCGCCGCCGTAGTCGGGATTATATCGCGCGTCCTCCTGCTTAGCAGCCCAACACCATAGCCACTAAGCAACCACGGCGGGTTTCCAGGGTTTTTGAATATTTTTGTGTGCGTGCAAGACCTAGCCCTTGGAGTGTTAATGTGACGTAGCGTGAGCGCGCGCGCACACAGGCTACGTCACGTTGGCGAGAACAGCGTCTATAGTTCGACGCACTGGCACAGGCAATGTAACCGGACGCGGTCAACATGCTCCGCCTCACGCGATGTCGAGATGGGTCTTGCGTCGTCTACGTGTTCGTCGCGCCAACTGCGGCGACCCACAATGCATTGCGCGAAAAAGAAAATGTCGCAGTTTAGCCGGAAAGGCGAAGCATCGATTGTGGTAGCAAATTAGTAGAAAGCTATACGAAGTAGGGATATGAGTTTTATCGGTCATGTAAACTTGGAAAAATTCGCTTACTAATTGAATTAAGAAGCATGGTATGAGCGCGCACAGGCAAACAAGGATATCACACTCCATGACCGCGGATAGTCGCCGTTAAAACGCTGGGGCGAGCAAGCACGGAACGTAAGCGAGCGAAGTGACCTTCGTGCTATCTATAGCTTCAACGCAAACTGAGCGGCAAGAACATAGCACACACAAAGGGATAAGCCAGGTGCAGATCGCTTCCAAATTACGGCGCGCACACCGCATGCGGCCGCGCAACGTACGTAGTTGCTGGCGTAGTTAAAGCCACCCCCTTCCCTCCATTGCTGCCTCCCCGCTTTCCTCCCTTTCACGCGCGAGATTCAGCAGCGATTGTCAGTTCCCATTGAGCGCAGTCGCAAAACTCCTATTTGCTGCCGGAGCACTACGGAGCCCCCCCCTCCCCTCACTCCCTCCCATCCACCCGCGCCCTTTCGTGCGACGGAAGCCGGCGTGTTTGCTTTCCGCTTTCATCACTTGTGCGCGCCATATGGAGTCACGTAGTATTTTCTATTTTTTGCCTTTCTTTTCTTCCTTTTGCTGTAGCAGCCACGTTCTCGGGTCACAATGGCGGCTTTGTTATGGTTCTTTGCGCTATGGAGGAAGGAGAAAACTAGGAGGGAGCGTCACGTGATATTCTTGAAGTCTAGTCATAAATGCAGAGGAATGGGATGATGGGAAGTATGCCTTCACGTGATAGGCAAGCGGTAAATTTAATCGGCTCGCTTTGGTTGTGTCTGCTGCGGGTGTTTTGGAATATGCGCACATAGTAGGCGTGGCAAACGCTCGCCGAGGCTGACTGAAGGAATTCGAGTGTATGAAGCCATCTAGTCCCTGTTTTGTCAGTCAGGTAAAGCACCAAACCATCAGGCGGCTCGCCGGTTAAACAAGCAGCACACAGGTACCAAGGATGCAACGAACGAAGGCGTCGGCTAATTAACCGGCATTGCGCCCATCAACCCGCGACGGACGCCTCAAGGACGACCGTTCGCGTTTCGAGGCGGTGCCCGGGTTTCGCGGAAACCTTTCACCGTACAAACGTAGGAAGGCAATCAAGCCGCCCTTCCGACGGCTATTCCTCGCGTTTGGGTCGTCTTCTGGTAAAAAATTATCTCTTTTGCCACTGCAAACATGTGCAGGCTATCTAGCGAGCGTCCGGGGTCGCAGCGACTGCTTTCCCGTGTGAAAAAATTCATCCCCTCTTGTGCCCAACGGCCCAGCGACGTACTGGCGAGCCGGGCACCCCGAAAATATTTACGGCTGTGTTGGGCCACTGTTATGGCATGCCATCCCAGTCGGCGCTGTCGTTCTGCTCAATGTCTTCTGTCTCTCAAAGGACCGGCAAGAACTCAATAGGCACGTCTCAACAGCGTAACGACGTCGCAGAACTCAATCTTACAGAATAGTGCACGTAAATCTCATGGAAAGGCGACAACTTCGGCGTTTGGAGTGCAGGGTGATAATATTTATTTATTTCACAACGAAAGATGAACATCAAAATCTTTTACTAAGCAAACACGCGACAAATAACTATACCAAGAAACATCTCACCTCGTCCTATATAGGTGCAAGACAGAGGAACCAGAACTGACAAGAAAAAACACACCGGAATTTACGGTACACAACAGCTCATTTGACGAAACACTAGAACATACCCGGGCATACTCTGGACGGGTTTCGAGGTGAGAGGCCTCACTGGGGTGGTAAGCGCAAGTGACGCTTTGAAAAGTATGTGGACGACGAAGTATGTGGACGACGAAGCGTCTCTTGGCGGAGTGCTGTTTTTCTACCTCTGGCTATTTCTGTGGAATCTCCAGTGTATCTAACAGTCGTCGCGCCTAGTTCGGCGGCTATGGAAGTGGACCGTCCAGGGCGTCTGCTGGAATCGGTGGCGTCAGCTACGGCCGCCCCGGGAAACGGATCGGGCTACAGACTGACACCGACAGCGAAGGCACCCATGTCTACTCGCTCAGCATCGAGGACCCTTCTGATGAGGACGACTTCGAACTTGTGTGGAACCGTAAGGCGAAGAGAAGGAACTCCAGGACCTCTTCGTCCTCCAGTACACAAACTATTGGGCCGACGCGGAGCCCTTACGCCAACACCATCTTGTTTATGCCTGTGATACTCAACGGTAACATGAAACGGCTTAATATGCAATCTGTCTCGATTCAGTTGGAGACCGTGGTGCCCAAAGAAATTACGGACATTAGAGTGGACACCCGCAAAAATGTGCTGGCGGTTGGTGTTCTGCATGCGGGTGCTCTTAGCGCCCTACGCAAGGTAACGTATCTCGATGGCATGCCGGTGCGCTATGACATCCCGCTGGGCTCTGATGTCATCACCGGTATCATATACGACGTAGACTTGGTCGTCCTCAGCAGTGACTTGTCGATTCTGGTTAAAGCAGCGAGTGATCGTGACGTCATTCTTGATGTCTTGCGCCTGGACAATTCACGTTGCCTCAAGAGAGAGAGAGACAAAAGGGAAGGAAAGACAGGGAGGTTAGCCCGTGTAAATGCCGGCTGGCTACCCTGTGCTGGGGAAAGGGGTAAAGGGAATAAAAGGAGAAAGAAAAGAGAAAAAGACAAACAAGAAAAATGCACACAGTAACGCGATGTTACGCGCAACAATAGTCAAAGGCGGTCGCACAATTCACATGTCCTTAAAAACTTGAGCAAAGCCCTTAAGACCTTGAGTGCCGAAACCCGTCTGGACCAGAGACGTTGCGTCAAGATTTTATTCAAGGGCAACTGCCTGCCTTCGCACGTTAAGGTAGGCCACTTTCGCCATCTTGTCCGACCTTTCATTCCGAAGCTTCTGCAGTGGCGCAACTGCATGAAGCTAGGACCCAAGTAACACGTTTGCCCCCGCTGCGCTGAGCCAAACGCTGTGGATAAATGTGCAGTCACTATAATGAAATGTCCAAACTGCCACGGATCTCATGAGGCTTCATCAAACGTATGCCCAAAGTTTAAGAAAGAACTCGCTATCTTAAAAGAAATGGCAAGAGATCATTCCTCTCGTCGAGAAGCCACCGCTAACATCAGGAAGCTACGGTCCCGTCGCCGACGTTCTTGAAGGAAATCTGCGTCGGTGACGCGTGTCCCACGTCCACTGTCACCTCCTCCACTGCCACACACGCCACGCACACTAGAAAGGTCTACAAAGGACAATCACAAGGGCACTGAGAAGAATATAGACATCCAAGCCTGGCCTGCGTTGCCAAAACGGCAATCACCAGCAGAACCCCTGCACGCCGGCGGACGTAGTGTACTCTGAGCATCTCCTGCGGGTGAATAGACGGAACAGGATCGGCAAGTGGTTGTGATGTTGCGATCATTGATGAATGCTATTCACATGCTGCTGAAGAAGCTGCAGACACCGACAGCTCAAAGCGCATTGCAAATACTGGACGCACTAAATGCAGTACTTGCTATCCTAACATAAGCAGCATGGCTCGCACAAACCTTTCTTTTCGCACTGAAGTTAGAAGTGCGACGATTTTTCAATGGAATGCCAGAGGCTTGAAGTCCCGCATCTCGGATTCGCGCCAATGTGTCTCAAGAATCGTTTTGCTATACTTGTTATTTGCGATCCGAACGTATCAACACTTTACAGATTATCTGGTTACGAAGGTTTTGCTTTTTCTACATGTGAGGAACCAAGCAACGTTCTCATTTACATCCTCACGGACATGACCTATGTTTCGCATACTGTTAAGGCTCATGACTACAACCAATACGCATGCCTCCGTGTCAGAAAGAACAAAGTGCCTTTCACTCTTATTGGTTGTTACATTTCCCCATCAAGGCAGTTTGACTGTGAAAGACTGTAATATATATACAAGGAAACTGATGGCCTCTGGGTCATCACTGGGGACTTCAATGCGCATCACTTGCTTTGGGGAAGCACCAAGATCAACTCAAGGGGGAGAAATGCTGTGTCGCTTGCTTCTGATTGTGACCTCTGCATCACGAGCGATGGCAGCCCGACCTATCTGCGGGGTCCTGCGTATAGCAGCTGCCTCGACTTGATTTTAATATCGCGGAGCTTCACGTCACATGTTAAATGGTTCTGCGGCATCGAGACTCACAGGAGTGATCACATTCCCACCTAAATAAAGATTAATGGACTCCCTCGGTCATTCTCTCGTGGTGTCTTGAAGAGCACTGACTGGACTGTGTTTACGGTCCCTTATAGAAGAAGCGTGTCGGGGAGATTTCGCCGGCAATGTCGGCGACACCTTGCATCGCAGATGCAATGAAAGCTGCTAAGTGTTTATTGTCGTCGTCGTCAAAGCAAACGGATTTCGACATTGAACTTGAAAGACTTCGCGCGATTCGACGGCGTGCAGAGCGACAATACAGACGCACTAAACCAATTTATGATCTCAAAGACGCACGACGCATTCAGAAGAAAAATCAGCGTCGCAAAGACAAACTAGAGAGTGAGCGAGGAAGACATTTTGTGAATAACTGGAACCTCGCAAGCCGCTTTCACATATCTTCCAGGGGTGCGATCGGAGATCGTTGTTCGGCGCGTTCGTTCGGTTACCGGCGCGCGCTATTGGTCTACTGCGCGCCGACGTCGCCAGCCGCGGGGCGCGGCCACGTTTTTGGTGACGTCAAAATGACAACACGCTCCTGTCAATCATTTGACAGCACGTTGTCTGCTAGGCATTGAACGTGACGGGAGTTGGGAAGCTTGGAGCGATCATCGCTCGTTACGAGACCGGCTTCGCATGGCGCGTCTGGTAGATTGGATTGGATCCAAACGGCGGCTTCGGCAGCAAAATATCACGTTCGTATCTAATTCATAGTTTAATTCGAGAAAAATGGCGCTTACGTTGGGAAATTAGGTTGTTGCGCTGGCGTTGCTCGAGGAGGAAGGAAAGCGCATGGCGGTGCGAAACGCGTTGGAAGAAATGGCAGAACGCGAATTCCGGCGTCGCTTTCGTTCCTCGGAACAAATAGTGCGTTGTTTGAACAACGAAATCGACCCCATCATCGGCGCCAGCAAGCCACTGGAGTGTTGTTGCTGCCACTTGAAAAGTGCTCCCCTGTTCCCGTATTTTCTTTTTTTTTCTTCTCGCTGTGTGCGACACCACCTAGTGACGACGCAGAGAAACTAATGGTTATAAACTGTAGTAGTCACATGTACTACTATTACAAAACGTGTTTGAGCTTGAGAAGAAAAAATAAATTTTTTACATAAATATTTCATTTATTGGAAGACGAGAAACATTTTTTTTTGTAGTATACTGTCTGCATGCAGACGGCAGACGAGGAAAGTAAACTTCCGGGGAGTTCGCCGCTTGCCGATTGGCTGCTCTCTATACCCCGTTCTCAGAAAATTTTGCATACTGCCACTTTGTGATGTTGCAGCAACCGGACAGAATGCATATCGAACAAAGATCTCCGATTGCGCCCCTGGAGGACAGTTCGCGGTCTTCGTTCATCCCCACAACAACGACACATATTCGCAGATTTGGCACTCCTTTTTGGCCGAACTGAGCTTGGTGGGGCAGAGCAATTCTGTGTGAGAGTCGCTGGCGAGCCTGTCAACACCAACAACACTGATGTAAGTGACCTCCCTGCGGCTCTGGTAGAAGAAACAAACTCCACCCCACTCCGCAATGCCAGCACACCTAGGGACAAACGCCTACTACACGCGCTAAGAAACCTTCTCCGTAGTGCCTAGGCAGAGTCATACATTCAAGGAGCAAAAGCCCCGAGATTTTCTCTCTCGCGCCCGTTCTTACTCGCGCCTGCTCACAAACGGCTGGCGATCCCTGAAACGAATGTCTCATGGGAGGAGCGGCTTCAGGGGAGGTTGGCTCGCCGATGCTAGCGCAATCACGTGACAACCCTTCTAGTTTTTTTTCCCCTTCCTCCATGCTTTGCGCTCACACATGTCGATTCGCGGGTTTAAACCGTGCCAAAGGCGTAGTTTGTGCCGCGTAGCGTTGGTATCCGTTGTTCGGCTGTGTTATCAGACCGTGCTCTCCCAGCTGTTGTGACCAGGTGGGACGGGAAGTATAAAGTGTGATACGAGCGCGCATGCAACGCCGTACATCACGTACCGCGCCACAGACGAAGAACGACGTGGCAATATATTTCGCGGCTTCGGTGCATTCATGCTAACGTGTCATCACAGGCTGAAACCGCTGTGCTTCAGATTATGTACGATAAGCACCTTGCACGTCAGTGACAGCTGTGCAGTGCGTGCTTTTGACGGCGGAAGATGCATTTCTGGCACATAAAGCAGCCGTGTGGAAGGATGGAAAAGAAGCGCCTGCTGTGAGTAATAAATGGACGAACCGCCTTTACTGGAGTATCTTATATGTGTGCTCCAGGAACGCAAGGAAGTGAAGGCTGGCGGATGCGGTGCGAGAGTCAACGAGGTGTTACGTACTCCAGGGTAGCGTACCGTACTGCTGCCGAGAAGTAGCGACGCCTGCCTATCGAAGCTCGACCGACATTACTTGTTGGGTAGCGTGGCGTTGTTGGCGGGCTGCATGCATCCGGTAGATCATGGCGACCAAGCAGGGGCGAGACGATTTGCTAGTGCGAAACTTGCACGGTTTATTCAAAGGTAGTTTAAAGAAAATAAGAAAAGCATGAAGTATGAAGTACATTCCGGAGCCCCTTAAATAGGCTCTCTACAAGTGTGGGCGGGATCTTGCTTCCATCGATGTCACGTGACAGGCACAGAGAGAGGGCCCCTCCTCCTGCATTACCGAGCACGGGAAGAAGTCAGCGCTCTTTTCGAAGAATCCTGGTAGAAGGCCCTTTGTGCGCAAGCTGACTGACGCTGACCCTCGCAGAAGAAGTCAGCCCTCTTTTCGACGAATCCTGGTAGAAGGCCCTTTGTGCGCAAGCTGACTGACGCTGACCCTCGCAGAAGAAGTCAGCCCTCTTTTCGATGATTCCGGGGAGAAGGTCGGGTGAATGACGTCTTCGGCGCCGTGGGGTCCGCCCAAATAGAGGGTAGGGGGATGACGTATCGCCCTTGGCGTCCGGCCATACCTAACAGCATCTCCGGCGGGGGAGGAAGAGCCCGACGTGTAGGGGCCAGCAGCCGCTGTACGAGGGATGGGCGTTTCGGTATCAGGATTCCCCGTAGAGGTCACGAACCCTTCGTTTGTAGTAGGTAGATTTCGGGGAGTGGTCATCCGTCCTCGTGGCGCTCTTGTGACTTTTCTCCTTGGTCCGGTCCGGTGAAATTGGTCTTTGCAAGCAGGTCTCGCAACTTTTCGTCTCCTGCGTTGGCAAGCAATCACCCCGGAACAGTGCCGGACCCACAACCACAAAGCAGCGAGCACAAGGCCACCCTCCCCCGAGACACACCCGGCTTTAAAAAAAAAAGAAATAAAACCCGCTACACCTTTCCTACGCGCGTCCTCCCCCACTCAACACTAAAAACAGCCATTTCTTGAAAGCGTTAGAACGTGGTTATTAAAATCAGCTAACAATCGGCTTCACTTCGGAAAAACATATGAATGCACGAAAAAAAAAATGCCACGGAAACCCGGATGAGCATGAGGCTTTCGATACTCTAGGGGCAACGACTTAAACCGTCGGCATTGCCGTTAGGCTTACCCTTCTTGTAGCGATATAGCAAGCTAGCTTCTGCCCCGCCCAAACTACACGAACCGCATGTTTCGAACCTATCGCAGTGGCGTACTTATCGCACGTATTGGTGCCACTGAACAGTCTGGCTATCTTCACAAGTACGTAATCACAAGCGCGCTAGCCTTGTGGTCACTATTCAGAACGCGTACTTGCGTCGTAGGCAAGCTTTTCATTACGCGTACTCACGTTTCTTCCTTTAGTCCCTACAGGACACGTAACTTAAACGAGCAACTAAACTTGCCTAACTTGCGCACTCCGCAGAACCCTTAAAAAATGCGTCTGCTAATAACTCGTTCTACGCACGCGCACTAAAGAAGTCAGAATACGGCTGCCCTTAACACACACGAGCAACCTAGTCATAATTCTGCTTCCTTCCGTCCACACAGGAGAGACGCTAAAGGAACTAAGGACGCTTCTCAGTGCAAATGGTGCACTTACTGAAAACCTACGCGGTTAACCTTAGAAAAATAAAAAACGCTGATATAAAAAAAAAAGGTTAAGTAATACTCACTCGCGCTACGATAGGCCTCTCACCGATAACCTTGACACTCAGGTTACTCACACACGCAAAAAAAGAAAGCCTATATTCTCATTAATGAATACCTCGCGAGACTAAACTTTTACCTAAAAGGCATCTTTCCAATCTCGGCGCTTCTCAAACGAAAACACAAACAAAGCTCAAGCCTTACACATTGAAAGAAATCCTAGTCTCAAATCGCGAAAACTTTCCGATGCTCAAAATAAAAAGCAAAACACTTCATTTCTACGGAAGCTCCCTTGGTCTCCCGTTTCAAACGTTTTTGACTGACTCATACTTTGAGCCGTACTCGAGGGGGTCGCGGTCCGAAAGCTACTCTGGCTACCGAGGGACAACAGAAGGGCTGACTCACTAACAGCTCCCCCGAGACGTTACCGTCCCTTGCCAATTTGCGCCCTCGCGCCCCGCTTTCAGCATGACCTCGATTGACCGCGTCACTACTCCCCACCTGGTCTCGTCTTGCCACCTTGCGCTTCTTCGTACTGCACGCTGAGCTTCGAAAAGAACGACGGAACGACGAGGAATTTAACTGCCCCGTGCCCTTTGTCCGCGTCCGTGCAGAACATGCTTCTCGGTCCCCTTTTGACCGGTGGCTCGAACGTGTTTGAAGCGTCAACATCGTCCGTGACGACCGCACCTTTCTTTTCGCGCCTGTCGCCGTCTTTGGCTTTGCTACTTTAGCCACCGCATTCCGATCCTTACGGCGCTTCTTTCTGCGGCGCTTTCTCTTTGAATTCTCCTTCATGTCGCCTTCTGGCTTCTCGTGCTGGCCGTTACACATCTCATCGGCCTGGATCGGTCTCTGGCCCGCACCGTCTGAGTGATTATCATTTAAATCGACTCTATCTTTGCCTCGACTGGCGGACAGCTCAACCGACTCTGGCACAGTGCAGAAGGCTTTACTCGAGTTATGCAACTCGCCCTCTTGCGAACTGCCCTCTACTGCATTGCCCAGCTCACGCTGTGCATCGACACATAGCCCGTCGGTCTCGAGCGCTGTCTCACACGCACAGTCCGAATGATTCCTAATTAAATCATCCATCTCTAGGCTACCTAGACTGGCGGAGAGCCGCACCGATCCCTGAACCATGCAGTTGTTCTCTCGTGAGCTATGGAGCTCGCCATGCCGAGAACTACTCTCAACTGCATCGTCCAGCTGGCACCTCACTTCGGCACGCAGATCTGACTCGACATGGGTGCTCGCGTCTGTCAAGTCCGCAGTATTCTGTACCTCGCTAACGACCTCGCTACCAAGAGATGCGACGCACACGCGCGGTAACTGTGCCAATTTGTTCGCAGCTGGCCTAGCTGTCTCTACAGTCCTCTGTTGGCACAGCACCTCGTCGCTCTCACTATGGCCTTTAAAGGCTTCTGTTGTCACTAAGGCATCGTTAGCAGCTAGCCCTTTCCGCTCGTGTATGAATGGGCAGCTAATCTCACAGGCAATACTTTTCTCGTCGGCTTTTGGCGAAAGTCTGCTAGATACATTCTCATTCTTTTGCTCTGTACTGCCTACAGAATTTTCAGTCAGGCGTTGTCTTTGTTCCTTTAACTGCTGAAAATATTGTATCTGTTTTTTTAATGCCGCTACCGCTTTCTCGTGCTTTTGCTTACGTTCTTCTTCTTCCTCTAGGCGCTTACGCTCTTCTTTTTCCTCTAGGCGCTTACGCTCTTCTTTTCCTCAAGGCGCTTACGCTCTTTCTCTTTAGTGCTCTCGAGGCATTCCGTCAGTTCCTCGTCGTCTGCCCCGGTCGCTTCGATCGCCTCATTGATCTCCGGCTTTCTCTGATTCGCCAATTTGGAGGCTCAACTCTTTGGCCAAGCTCAACGATTCCGGCTTCTTTAGTGCCTTCAAGTTCATGGCTGCCCTTAGTGCTGCTAAACCTTCACTCTATACAACCTTGATGTACTCAAAATTCCGTCAACGGTTTAAAGAAAAATCACTGCTATGTACTTTCCAAAAAATACGTAAAAGTCAAGTGATATCTCAGTGAAGAAAAGCCGTGCACTCACCATATGCAGTCATGATCCAGACACCTTCCTTCCGAACGTTGTTGCCAGGACGAAGAGGCTACAATCTTGTAGTTGTCGTCCAAGTTGGGGTCTCCAGGATTCCGTATCCCACCGCTGCCACCAGTTTGTTGCGTACTCCAGGGTAGCGAACCGTACTGCTGCCGAGAAGTAGCGACGCCTGCCTATCGAAGCTCGACCGACATTACTTGTTGGGTAGCGTGGCGTTGTCGGCGGGCTGCAGGCATCCGGTAGATCATGACGACCAAGAAGGGGCGAGACGATTTGCTAGTGCGAAACTTGCACGGTTTATTCAAAGGTAGTTGAAAGAAAATAAGAAAAGCATGAAGTATGAAGTACATTTCGGAGCCCCTTAAATAGGCTCTTACAAGTATGGGCGGGATCTTGCTTCCGTCGATGTCACGTGACAGGCACAGAGAGAGGGCCCCTCCTCCTGCATTACCGAGCACGGGAAGAAGTCAGCCCTCTTTTCGAAGAATCCTGGTAGAAGGCCCTTTGTGCGCAAGCTGACTGACGCTGACCCTCGCAGAAGAAGTCAGCCCTCTTTTCGACGAATCCTGGTAGAAGGCCCGTTGTGCGCAAGCTGACTGACGCTGACCCTCGCAGAAGAAGTCAGCCCTCTTTTCGACGATTCCAGGGAGGAGGTCGGGTGAATGACCTGGTCCGGCCAAATAGAGGGTAGGGGGATGGCGTATCGCCCTTGACGTCCGGCCATACCTAACAGAGGCTCGACAGACGACTGTACGCCTGCGCGCGCGTCAAACAGCTTATGGCATGTACCACGTAGGCCCTGTCAACGCGATAGCCGCACGCATGCACGCTGACTGTTCATCATTGCAGAAATTTCTTTCCGTGAAGCTTCGTTTACCGTGGGACCAATCTGCCTCAGGCCGCAGTCGGTATATTTAAACGCGTAACGACGTTCTCCTCTGCCCGGCTGTTCGCCGGCGCGCTGTGGCTAGTCACACCGCTGTGAGTGGCCGCCCAAAACGTGTTCAATAATGCAAAACGATTCGTTTGAAGTGAAGACCAGTGTTTGTCCTCATAAACTTCAGATAGGCTTAACACAGGGCTTATGGCGATGCAATACATCGCGATTCGACCGTTGGTCAGATCGCGACGACGTGCAACCATGGCACTGTAAATGAAAATAAACCCACCTGGGAGTTTTTAACAGGTGATGTGCCATAAAGCCGCCTCTCCTCGAATATTTACTCCGATGTATGAGAGCAAAACAGCGCCATCCCCTCGTTTCATTCCGTTCGCTTGCTGAGGGAGTATTAAGGCGACATAACGCGATTTTACTCCGCTTCAACATCTTGTTCTCCAGTGAAAACTCCCACAGGGAGTTTTAAAAAACTCCCCTCCGCCGAAAGAGGTTGGTCGCGGGGCGCTTCCCACGAGGCTGTGCGCCTCGCTAGCGACCGGGCCCGTTCGGCGGAGTCGGCAGTGCTCATGGCTGACGGCTTGTTTACATCTGTGAAGTGTCGTTCCGTGACAGCGTTTCGTCACTTTGTTTCCGCGTATTTCCTTCCAGAAAGTGTTATAGGCATACCTGAAGCTCACGGTATCTCAGCTTCAAGTGCGTTAGCTCTGATCACGTTGCTGACAACGATGAATGCAACAGCAACGTTTTCAAGTGCGGAAAATGGCTTAGGTATACCTCGAAGCCGCTCACTGGCTCGTGATGTCGGCTCAAGTTCTGACTGTGTTTTCGTGCTGCGTGACCACGGCTTGTGTTCTTCAGCATATGAAATGCGACTTAAGTGTCCTTTTGGGTACATGCTGACAATTTAGGTGCACGTTAAAGAACCCCAGGTGGCCGAAATTTCCGGAGTCCTCCACTACGGCGTGCCTCATAATCAGAAAGTGGTTTTGGCACGTAAAACCCCATAATTTAATTTTTTTTTACATGCTGACAACGTCCGGTGTAATCTTTGAAAAGACCACGTAGCAATGGCAACAGCAGCCACTGTTGCCAGTGAGAAAGACCGGACTGTTTTTATGTATCCGTGAACGGATATCCTCGCCCGAAGAAAAACGGTAGGACATAAGTACGCGTACTGTAAATAAAGTTTCTTACTGAGCGATGTGAATCTAATTGTTATCGCGCATATAGGTTTTGGTGACGTTGCTTCCGATATTGCATTAGCATTATGCTCTATCCGAGACACTGATTTGGAAGCATGCCTGCTGGCTCCGAGTTTAAGGATTCACTCGACAGATCAACGACGTAGCTCCTTTTCACAACCGAGAGAAATTGCTTGGACGCAGAGCACGTAGTGCGGTGTAGAAAATGTATGACTGTGCACTTTTCGGTATTACGTCGGCTGCTGCGGGTCATGTGCACACGTAATAGTTTCTTGCTACGCTACCACTATATCGCAAAAATGTATTTTGGTATGAGGCACACGCACTTACATTTTTCTTGCTTACTGCAACTAACGCACTACTATTTGGCCACGAACGGCGGCAGTGTGCTAAGTCGCTTCAGCACTCGCAGAATGGCATGCTAATTTTGAAAAATTACGTTATTAACTTTTTCTCTCACTATTCTGAATTAACAGTTTTGTGTTGATTAAGGTATTCTGTTAATTTCAGAGAGGCAGATCTCGTATGAGCGAGCATGTGAGTCGTAATTCTGAAAACACCACAGCTGCTCCCTAGGCGGTTTCGAGGCACACAGTATCGTGGCTATATATGCTGGCAGCGTTGCTTCTTGAGTATCGCGTGTACGTGCGATGTCTTTCAAAGTTCTGCATTGGGCGTTTCTGAAATGTTTATGTATGTCATGATATATGTGATCTCGCGGCTAGGGGCCAGGAACTGCTGGACGCATATGGGACCTGAGGAGAAGGTTCCACCCCATCTGGTGCCAGCACCAGATGGGGTGTACAAAAGTTGATTCTCTCTCTCTCGTTGCATTTGACGCTGTCTTGTGTGTATATTTCGAAATTTGACCAGCAGCATCTGCATGTAAGGATCGTCGCGCAAACTCACGCGAAGCCTATTATTATACTCCCGTTGCACTTCGAAAAATCTCCGTCCATTGCAAAGCAAAGACAGAAAAAAAAACTCCCGTTGTTCCACGCGAAAATTCCGCTCGCGCGGAGTGAAATTTCTATTCCGATCATACGGAGCATAATAAACTCGCAACCGGGTGGTCGCTAATGGACAAGCATTATACTCCCACCTGGGAGTTCTTTCCGTTTACAGTGCACGCCGGGCTGCAACCGCGCAAACTTACCCGCAGCCCGTCGTTGTTGTGTCTGGTTGCGCGCTGAGCGCAAGAAATATAATGATGAGAGGAACATCTAGCCTGACAGGATGGCGGAGAGAGAGTAAAACATCTTTATTAATAATATCTGAATGGCGAGAGCAGTGTGGGAGGAACCCTCAGTGCAGGGTCCCTAAGATGATCTCGGCGATGTTTCGAGCCCGTTGTATCACTGCTCGGAGGACCTCGGGAGGTCCGTCGTGGAGGGCATCGTCCCACAGCTCTTTGTTGCGTAGGCGGTAAAGGAGAGTTGGCAAGGGAGGAAAGAGGTTTGCAGTGCACTCAATCGTGACGTGGAAGATTGTGGGCGAGCTGCCACAGCCAGGGCAACGATCCGCATAATAGTGTGGGTAGAATTTATGGAGAGAGACAAGATTAGGAAAAGTTGCGGTTTGTAACTGGCGTAATGCCACTGCTTCCTCCCGCGAGAAGAACGGCGGTGGTGCGGCGTGGGTGCGACGAATGCGTGTATAATGACGGAGTAAGTCTTTATAACGGAGCGAGGGATCCCCCCCACTCTGAACTAGTCGCCTCACCACGCCGAGTCGCCCGGAGGGAAATTTCTAGGGCAACCGCATGTGCGCGTTCGTTACCCGGCAGCGAGGTATGACCAGGGGTCCAGAGTAAGTGGATGCGGGGAGGTGTGGTTAGTGTATTTTGCGGGATCTGTTTGAGAATTTGGTGCGCCGCTCTCGGGATGCCATGTCCTGATAGGAACGCCCGGCATGCCTGTTGCGGAGTAACACCGACTTCCGGCGTCACTTTGTTTCACAAAGAGGGACGTCAGGGCCTCTCCTTAAATTTTTCTTCTTCCATGTCGGCTCCCTTCGCGTGCTTTCACTTGCACAAGCAGCATAAAGCGCGCGGCGGCGGTGTTATCGTCCTTGCACTTTGTACGGAACCTCATGGTGACGGCGACCCAGACGGCAGAAATACGCCAGGATTGTGCATATAGTTGCTGTCGCAATAAAACGGTGTCTACACCGCTTCGCTCACCTTCGCAGATAGCCGTTCAAAGCGGCGCGCGGGTTGGGTGTCGTTGTTCGCGTGCTCCCTAGGGAGCAGCCGACGGCGCACGCGTCAAAGTATTGATCCTCTTTGCGGTGATCCCGTGGGCGCTGCCATGTTTGATCACGTGGTGAGGCGTTCATTGCTTGCCTCAAGTGCCTACTTTGCTTCTGCGTTTACTATGGAGGCGTATTACGGCGGTGCTGCTTAGCAAACCTCTGTTTCAGGAGGTACCGTAGACGCTGACTAGGTGGACGACACGAAACTTGGGGCACAGCTTCAGAGAAAAGAGCAGAGCTTTCGAGGCTGCTTAACGGCGCGAGCAGCGCATTATGCGGCGCTTGTTCTAAAATCGGGGCCAAGCATGTGCCTTCCAAGCTACTGTGCGTGAAACTTACTATGACAGCAAGCGACGCTACTCCCTTTGTGATTTCTTAACGAACGGTACTCCCTCCTGCCGACATTCCAGGGATCAAGCCCTTTGTTTGAAGGTTAGCGATACAACGCGGGCGGATGAACAAATTTCTGTATGCTATGATCGAAGAAAGTGCTGGTGACATGTATGGGCACTTGCAGCAGTGGTCTGCGAAGTTGGCCACACGGATTCATTCATTGCTTAATATGGCAGTCAAAATTCTTGTAGCCAAATACTGTACACGTCTTCAATTGACATGATTCAATCGCGCATAATTGTAGCACAGTGTGTTAGCGAAAACTCAGTTGCATTTCCTACAGCTGATCGTACTGAAGCAAAGTAGAAGAGGTAATGGTCTCGTATTCGTGCGCTATCGCTGAGGCCACGTGCGCCACGCCGCCGAATGCACCATCTCGTTTCTGCAGAACAAACTGCTCCACGAGAAGGGTCTATAGAGAAGATGGGATTTCGGCTGGCGCAGCGCAAGCTGTGTAACGTGTCTGGCGGTAAAGTACGCCTGCAAGCGCTCCGAAAACGTCGGACTATCAACGCGCCTTTAGCCCGTGCCAGGGTTCGCAGCCATACCGGCACTTGTTAAGCATGCAATTGATTTCCCGGCGGTGCAAAGTAGTACGTTAACCCAAACGAACTGCAACAAAATTTTAGGCCTCCTAACAAGCTTAGTTCATGATAATGTAGATATAGAGAAACCTCCGCTGAAAATGTGAGGTTTGCCATATCAGGGGAAGCGTCAAGAACTCGCAAAAAGTTACAGGGACGTTTGACTTCGCGAACGTGGGTAACGCGCAAGCGTACGGGTGCTATAGCTAACACGAAGCTATCGGCCCTTGATGCGCCTCGACGCCTACACCGTCCGCGTCGTAGATCGTATTCAAGGTAGGGCTTGCGTGGCCGCGCTATACGCAGCAACAGCCGGAGTAGAACGCCCCGTTGTAAGCCCTCGACTACAATCTCTGATGGCACTGCCCCGACCTTGCTGATAACTGAGAAAATCCTGTCACAGACGCCATTGTTGCGGAGTGTTTCGCGGAACAGGCTGAACTGTGGGAGTCAGAAATGCCTCCGAGGGCAGTAAGGAAAGAACGGCCACAATCGCCGCCCAGAAACATATATTCCAACATACAAATTGCAAGTACAAGGTCACAGGGCATGGGGGCAAGCGAGACCAAACTTCCCAACGCAGCCTTCGGATTGACTACCACAGCGCACTCATAGCTTGACTGGCGTTGCGTCGCTCGACAAACTGTACGTGCGGATAGTGCAGGCGAGCTCTTGCACACTCTGATGGGCCGGCTGGTTGACGAGAGTGGAAGACGCGTCGATTGGACGTCCCCTTGACCGGGTCCCTCAGACAGCGGGTGGCCTCCCAAACGTTTACGTCCAATCCAAGCCAAAGCGTCTTCCTTACTCCCCTTCTGAGCTGCATCTGCCTTCCGACGTGGCTTTTTCGCCTTTCGTAGGTTGCTTGATGATGATGATGATGAAAACGTTTTATTGACAGGAAAAGTGCAGTGGAGTTAGGAGAATTGTGGTCGTATTCTTATTCCGGAATTTCGTTGGCTAAGGCCGCCTCACTGGCTCTTTCCAGGAGGGCTTGCTGGTCCTGGAGGGTTGAGCTGGACAAAGCTGCCTCCCATACTTCCTACGTTGGCTATTGTATAGTGTCTAAGGCACTATTAGCCTGGCAGCCATAAGGTACAGATCTGCTTTCATCATCATCATCATCAGCCTGGTTACGCCCACTGCAGGGCAAAGGCCTCTCCCAAACTTCTCCAACAACCCCGGTCATGTACTAATTGTGGCCATGCCATGCCTGCAAACTTCTTAATCTCATCCGCCCACCTAACTTTCTGCCGCCCCCTGCTACGCTTCCCTTCCTTTGGGATCCAGTCCGTAACCCTTAATGACCATCGGTTATCTTCCCTCCTCATTACATGTCCTGCCCATGCCCATTTCTTTTTCTTGATTTCAACTAAGATGTCATTAACTCGCGTTTGTTCCCTCACCCAATCTGCTCTTTTCTTATCCCTTAACGTTACACCTATCATTCTTCTTTCCATAGCTCGTTGCGTCGTCCTCAATTTGAGTAGAACCCTTTTCGTAAGCCTGCAGGTTTCTGCCCCGTAGGTAAGTACTGGTAAGACACAGCTATTATATACTTTTCTCTTGAGGGATAATGGCAACCTGCTGTTCATGATCTGAGAATGCCTGCCAAACGCACCCCAGCCCATTCTTATTCTTCTGATTATTTCCGTCTCATGATCCGGATCCACCGCCACTACCTGCCCTAAGTAGATGTATTCCCTTACGACTTCCAGTGCCTCGCTGCCAATTGTAAATTGCTGTTCTCTTCCGGGACTGTTAAGCATTACTTTAGTTTTCTGCAGATTAATTTTTAGACCCACTCTTCTGCTTTGCCTCTCCAGGTCAGTGAGCATGCATTGCAATGGGTCCCCTGAGTTACTAAGCAAGGCAATATCATCAGCGAATCGCAAGTTACTAAGGTATTCTCCATTAACTTTTATCCCCAATTCTTCCCAATCCAGGTCTCTGAATACCTCCTGTAAACAGGCTGTGATATAGCATTGGAGATATCGTATCTCCCTGCCTGACGCCTTTCTTTATTGGGATTTTGTTGCTTCCTTTATGGAGGACTACGGTGGCTGTGGAGCCGCTATAGATATCTTTCAGTATTTTTACATACGGCTCGTCTACACCCTGGTTCCGTAATGCCTCCATGACTACTGAGGTTTCGACAGAATCAAACGCTTTCTCGTAATCAATGAAAGCTATATATAAGAGTTGGTTATATTCCGCACATTTCTCTATCACCTGATTGATAGTGTGAATATGATCTATTGTTGAGTAGCCTTTACGGAATCCTACCTGGTCCTTTGCTTGACAGAAGTCTAAGGTGTTCTTGATTCTATTTGCGATTACCTTAGTAAATAGTTTGTTGGCAACGGACAGTAAGCTGATCGGTCTATAATTTTTCAAGTCTTAGGCGTCCCCTTTCTTATGGTTTAGGATTATGTTAGTGTTCTTCCAAGATTCCGGCACGCTCGAGGTCATGAGGCATTGCGTATACAGGGTGACCAGTTTCTCTAGAACAATCTGTCCACCATCCTTCAACAAATCTGTTCTTACCTGATCCTCCCCAGCTGCCTTCCCCCTTTGCATATCTCCCAAGGCTTTCTTTACTTCTTCCGGCGTTACCTTTGGGATTTTGAATTCCTCTGGACTAATTTCTCTTCCGTTATCGTCGAGGGGGCCACTGGTACTGTATAAATCTCTATAGAAATCCTCAGCCACTTGAACTATCTCATCCATAGTAGTAATGATATTGCCGGCTTTGTCTCTTAACGCATACATCTGATTCTTGCCAATTCCTAGTTTCTTCTGCACTGTTTTTAGGCTTCTTCCGTTCCTGGGAGCATGTTCAATTCTATCCATATTATATTTCCTTATGTCAGCTGTCTTACGCTTTTTGATTAACTTCGAAGGTTCTGCCAGTTCTATTTTAGCTGTAGGGTTAGATGCTTTCATACATTGGCGTTTCTTGACCAGATCTTTCGTCTCCTGCGATAGTTTGCTGGTATCCTGCCTAACGGAGTTACCACCGACTTCCATTGCACACTCCTTAATGATGCCCACAAGACTGTCGTTCATTGCTTCAACACTAAGGTCCTCTTCCGGAGTTAAAGCCGTATACCTGTTCTGTAGCTTGATCTGGAATTCCTCTATTTTCCCTCTTACCGCTAACTCATTAATCGGCTTCTTATGTACCAGTTTCTTCCGTTCCCTCCTCAGGTCTAGGCTAATTCGAGTTCTTACCATCCTGTGGTCACTGCAGCGCACCTTGCCGAGCACGTCCACATCTTGTATGATGCCAGGGTTAGCGCAGAGTATGAAGTCTATTTCATTTCTAATCTCGCCGTTCGGGCTCCTCCAGGTCCACTTTCGGCTGTCCCGCTTGCGGAAGAAGGTATTCATTATCCTCATATTATTCTGTTCTGCAAACTCTACTAATAACTCTCCCCTGCTATTCCTAGTGCCTATGCCATATTCCCCCACTGCCTTGTCTCCAGCCTGCTTCTTGCCTACATTGGCATTGAAATCGCCCATCAGTATAGCGTATTTTGTTTTCATTCTACCCATGGCCGATCCCACGTCTTCATAGAAGCTTTTGACTTCGTGGTCATCATGACAGGATGTAGGGGCGTAGACCTGTACAATCTTCATTTTGCACCTCTTATTAAGTTTCACAACAAGACCTGCCACCCTCTCGTTAATGCTATAGAATTCCTGTATGTTACCAGCTATATTCTTATTAATCAGGAATCCGACTCCTAGTTCTCTTCTCTCCGCTAAGCCCCGGTAGCACAGGACGTGCCCGCTTTTCAGCACTGTATAGGCTTCTTTCGGCCTCCTAACTTCACTGAGCCCTATTATATCCCATTTACTGCCCTCTAATTCCTCCAATAGCACTGCTTTATGCGCGCATAATAGACATTGGGCTGAAAAGGATTGTGTCTGGATAGCATGTAGCTTGACTGAGTTAATGTATGACATGGTTTGTGATCTTCGCAAATGAAATTATGCGGCTTTATTTAATCCCTTGGCTGGGCCCGCGTATTTTGCCCGCGTAAATGCTGTAATGCATCTGCATAAGTTACTGATGACAATGGGAAGTCCGAGTATTCGGGAAGGAAGGAGGAGGGACCCTGGGGGAAAAAGCTCATGTGGCAGCCAATGCACGCTCATTTCCCTGTACACCCTCACGACATGGCATCCAAATCAGCTCTTTGCACGAAGCGAAGTTCCCAGATTTCTTCAGGATCCTGCTAGCTAGCGCTGCATTTCGGCCCCACGTGTAATCTACATATGCAGCTTGAGAGTGCGTGACGATGTATTCGGAATTAGGAGGCGAAGCTGCCGTGGCGATCGTCACCTCTTCCAGTTCTGAAATTTCCCCGTGCCGAACATAAAGTACATTGATCGTCTGCCCTTCATGCATCACCGATATTGTGTACACTCCTCCTACCGGACCTGCAGCATCCACGAAGGCTCCCTCCTTGCATGATGATGTCCTGGGTGCATGTTTTAGCAAAGGGCAGTGTCGCAAACTTGTTGCTCCACTCGTTCGCAATGTCCTGTCTTGATGCCGCACAGTAAGGACAGCTGACATACAAGTCCTCCATCACTTTGCGTCCAGTTTTCGTTCCTTCCAATCTGGCATATTGACTTAATAGGTGGGTCTCAATTATCTTATCTGTTGTATTGTGCGCCCCCCAACTGCAACAAGCGCTCTGTAGATGTTTTTACCGACAGTCCTCGCGCCTTCTTATATGCTGTTCTAAGCACAACATCGAAATGGCTTAAATCGCACCTTCTAATCCGGAGGTACGGAGCCGCGCACATGATTCGGCTGCCTACAAAGGCTTGGAACAACCGAAGAGTGTCGCTCTCTATCATTCCTCTGGTCTTATTAGTAATACCACTGAGAATTTGCCTTACTTGTTCGCATGATGTACGGAGTGGAGTAATAATTGCTGCGTCGACACCCTTGCTGTTAGCCGGTAGCCCGAGGATACGCACTGAGAAACGCGTTATATGCCGATTCACTGTGCCCTCTTTTGCGGGGCTTGCTTATTCGTAGTTTTCTTCTTGATTTATTATTTCTTGTACGCGAAGAGCGCACGTGCAGAGAGGTGTCGTGCTTGTTGCGGATGATGCAGATGCTGCGGTGCACGTGCTTCCATGTTTTCGACGCCACTTCGTCGTCGACTAGGCGTCTCTTAGCACTTCATCACATCTTACGATAAAGTAGGGAGAGTTGGCAGGTGTGCTCCTGGGGTTGGACTTGTGCTCATATTGTTTTCGTATCGGCAAGCAGGCAGCACAAAAAGTTTACTAAATAGCAGATAATCGAGTAGTTTAATTAGCTAATCAAACTGCGAAATATGTGGCGAGTCAGACTCCAGTGTGTTTAACTTGTTACTTACATTGTTTTACGATCGCCAAGTTTACTATCGCTAAGATTAGCCCTGATAGTGTTGAACAGTGCCACTGACGGCCGCAGCGGTGCATGTGGAATGTTCTTTTTATGCGCCGACATAAAGTTAGGGGGCAGAAACCTGGAGGCTTACGAAAAGGGTTCTACTCAAATTGAGGACGACACAACGAGCTATGGAAAGGAGAATGATAGGTGTAACGTTAAGGGATAAGAAAAGAGCAGATTGGGTGAGGGAACAAACGCGAGTTGATGACATCTTAGTTGAAATCAAGAAAAAGAAATGGGCATGGGCAGGACATGTAATGGGGAGGGAAGATAACCGATGGTCATTAAGGGTTACGGACTGGATCCCAAGGGAAGGGAAGCGTAGCAGGGGGCGGCAGAAAGTTAGGTGGGCGGACGAGATTAAGAAGTTTGCAGGGACGGCATGGCCACAATTAGTACATGACCGGGGTTGTTGGAGAAGTATGGGAGAGGCCTTTGCCCTGCAGTGGGCGTAACTAGGCTGATGATGATGATGATGATAAAGTTAGGCATTCTGCACACGTATACTTGTGATGCTCTAATCAAGTCATGTTATCGTTGTATTAGTCACACTTTCACTGTGCGAATATCTCATTTGAGGGCAGCCGGCTGTCCTAGATACTTAAGGAAGAAAGCTGGGCTAGTTGGTGGTTATTCGTATAAGGAGACATTGCACTAGCGCATAAAAAATCACAGGGACAGGAGCATGAAAAAGACACACCGAACGCTAGACATCAACAGGCTTTATTCTCAGGAGGACACAAATGTATGGGCAAAAAGGACGCGTGCTACAGGATCAATCCCCGAAGCGCAGGCGCAATGGCGCCCTATTCTGCAAGAATTTTATTTCCTTTGCTGCCAAAGATAAGTTAGGTTTGCTGACGCAGGATGGCGTGGCCGATTGAGCGACAAGCTCATGAGCGGGCTAGATGCGGGGCACTACCCTATGTTCACCAGCTGAGACATAGCCTCAAAAAGGTGGCGGAGAAAGGCAATGTCCGAATTGTGCTCACGGCACCGAATAAACTCGGGAAACTTTGCAAAGTTGTCAGTGGCGCCACTCGCAGTAAACCACCCTGCCCAAATAAACATGAGCTGCCTTATGTGGAGTGCAGGGAAAATGTGGTTTACAGAATTCCGCTGTCATGCGGAAGTTGCTACATCGGCCAAACTGGCCGGTGTATCAACGTTCGTCTAATGGAGCACAAGCTGCTTGTAGAGGCACCATCGCGATTTTGGCACTTGGCGGCACATTGCAAGTGCTGTGAGATGAATGCATTTCCGATCTTTGATAAGGCTCAAGTGATTACTTCAAGCACAGATCAGAGAGAGGGTGAAATACTCGAGGCCTTCCTTATTCATCGTGAGAAACTGGCCTGCGTCAGCAAACCTAACTTATCTATGGCAGCAAAGGAAATAAAATTCTTGCATAATGGAGTGCCATGCGCATGCACTTCAGGGATTGATCATGTAGCACACGTCCTTTTTGCCTATATATTCGTGTCCTCCTGAGAATAAAGCCAGGGATTGTCTAGCGTCGGGTGTGTCTTTTTGATGTTCCTGTCCTCGGATTTCTTTACGCGCTAGTGCAATGTCCCCTTATACGAATGTCCTAGATAGTCGCCTGCCTACGACTATATGTGACCAGTGTTGCACAGGCAGTGTAAAGAAAGCGAGCACAGCTTGCTATGTTCACAATGCACGAAGAACATCACCATCGGAAGAAGACTATACTGTCCTCTTATACCTAAAGCGAACTTCTTGTAGACTAAAAACGGAGCATTTGGGGCTTTGTTTTTTTTCTGCTTCGCACAAGCTCTAGCGATTGCGTGCCAGGTGATGACCCTTAAAAAGAAAACACGGATGTGCAAAGAAAAGTATAAAACAGTTTTGTTGTACGCTTTTACCACTATCGTGTGGCTAGAGACGCATCTTGGGGCAGACCGGCAAATGACGAATTGTGAGACTGCATGTATAATCGGCTGGGCTCTTTATATAAAAATGCCGCAGTTTTGGTGCCGTTCTATTTGTTGTGCTTGATTTCGCACCAAATGCGTTTCCATCTTCGTTAGTAAGCAGAAAAAAAGAGACAGACAAGAGAAACGCTGATATCTCTGCTTGATGTCGTTTGCCTCGAGTTGGAGAAAATTTTCCTTGTCCAGACTAAGACCACACGGGAGTTTGCGGCTTCAACAACGCGCATGCTTGCCTCTCGCTCTTTTCTACTTGCGTTGCTGTAGGGCTCTCGTCACGTATTTTGATTACAATATTGTCCCAATCGCCTTTAACTGTACAGATGGTGGAATGAGCTCTGGCCGCGTCATTCCTGACGAAAAAAGAAAGTAAGACAGAACGAACAGCGCGTCTCCGTTTGCAGCGCCATTTCTTCGTATAGCGTAAGCTTTTCTGCATTCGGACTCGTCGCTCTTTGGTTTAGCGGTTGGCAACAACGGTCACATAGATAAAAAGAAATTTCAAGGAGCGAGCGAATACCGTGAGTCAGTATTTGACCAAACCGTCCATTTGAGGCACAATTAAGTCGCGCGTCCTCCACGACCGGCCGGGAAGTTTGCGCTTTTTGCTTCATTATAGCGACAGAAATATCCTGGACGATTATGCAAGAGTACGCTTTATATCAGTTTTTATCCACGAGTCTCGTCGTAGATTCTAAATATTAGTGGCCTGGTATAAACAACGCTGCAAGTTTTCGCATGACGCTTCACGAAAAGAGCGTGAACGAACACGCTACAGCGAGTTTGAAGGTGAGATAGTTGTAAACGCTCATGATGGCATCACTTGAAAAACAGTTACACTTTCTAAAGTTAGACTTAAGCCTTTTATACATAAGAGCTCTCAAGTGCGCACTCCGCATCCTTGTTTCTATCATATTCTCTTTTAGATGACCATACACATTAATATTTGTGCATAATTTTCGTAGTAACATAAGTTGTACGTTTAGCTTCATTATACGTTTTCCTTTGTCTATTTTTGGCCATTCATTGTGGCCGTTCGTCTTGATAAATTTTGGAACAGTAACATTTTTGCACGTGGAATCCCTATTTTATAGCTCCACAAAATAGGTTCACGCGGTCTAAATGAAGGAAATCAGTCAAATAAAAAGAAAAAAGAAAACTGTATTGGTGTAGTCGACAATGTTTTTTTTTTTTTCAACAGTTACAGTTTCGACTTAATACGTGAGGAAACAATCTGGTCTTGCTTACTCGGCTCTACGGCGATGTCAATATACCGTCTATGCCTGGATCAAATGGTAGCGCAGAGGATCCTGGCGTCTCGAACACTGGAAGAAGCTCAAAGGTACGCTTGGACATTTCGCTGGTTATGATTTGAAATGCGTTAGATGATATTTTATAAAACAAATTGCCGTGTCATTTGGAATTTCTCTTTAGCCTCTCGCAATCTATAGTGCGCACTTACAGCACTTGCAACAAGCGTGGTCCAATTGATGTTTAATTTTATTTCAATGGGGACTTGCTATGAGTCAATACATAATAACTATCAAACATTACTCATTATACCAAGGCTGTTCAAAAAAGAGAGCATCGTACTTGGCCAATTACTCGCGAGACACGTCCAATTGCCGCCGCACGAAGCTTCGTGACTGAAGTTTTGGAAATTTAAAACTGAAATTGCCAGCAGTGTTTTCTTCTTGTGCTCATTTGTGTAGAGAAAGCTTTGAAGCCTAAATCTCGTAAAATGTCATATATTAGTCTAGTTCACAAATTTTACCATAATTCTACGCCTCATGACGAACTACATTTTTCACGATTATATTGCTGCTCTCCGTATTGTTCTCATCGCGTCTACCACCATTATAAGGTTGGCATCAAATCCTGCAATGCTGAATCATTTTACGTATCTTAGTGCTCGGCGTGTCCTTGTATAGACTGGAAGCACCTTTTCGAAGACATTGTAACTATTTCTGACAACAAACCTATTCGTCAGACTTTAGCTAGCACTGCCGCTTAGGTTATATGTGGTGAGACAGCCGAATTCCATGAAACCACTGCCATTACAAACATTTGGGCAACCGGATAGGGAGTGTCGGGCTGATTCTTATTGTGAAAGGCAGCGGATGCGTAGAACGACGAGCTTACGGATGCATGAAATTGTCATCACATGCAGCGAGGAGGTCAGGATACACTGGCTCGCTAGGTTCCTGCGATCGCTGTGGATGGCACACGGAAGCGTAGCCAAACTAAACGCGCGAAGTACTCTTGCATATACTTCTATGAGTAACGTAATTATTCCTAACATCATTGGTACTGAACGTGAGTAAATCATCCTCTCTTTGTAATGACTATCTCATAATGCCTATAACTTCGGGAACTGCAACACCAAATTTGCAAAATTTCTTGCCTTCTTAGGTTCCGCGTTTGGGAAGTATCATTTATTTTATGTGCGAGAAACGTGTGGTAGAGTTTTTACAACTTAGAAAATATGTTTTAGTACTTCTTTAGAACACTACAGTGGTACTGAAAATTTAACAAATGATGTGCGTTCCAGCAAATTTAAGCGTTTAGTGAAACTTCTTTCTTTAAAAGACGCCTTTTAAGAAGGCATTCCATTGTATGCGTTTCTGCTGTTGACTAACGCTAAAAATTGTTGCTTTAACCATTCTTTCTTACTTACTGCTTGCCACAGAACAACCTGTGCTGGTGCGGTCCTCATCGTTGTGTTTTATTTTGCCGCTTTTTCTCTCGGAGTGGCGATGACCATCTGGTTTCATGGCTGTGACCCCAGCCTAATGGGAGCCATTTCGGGCATTGACCAGGTGATGCTGGCAGCTAGCCAGCCTCTCGTTTCTTTTTTTTTTCTAGTGGGAGCAACAAAGTGTGTTCTAAGTACAGATGATTACTGAGACAAACTAGTGCAAAATTTAACAAAAGTAAGATTTGTAATACATACATAGATGACCTGTATATAGTTGTAAGAATCGTTGCTTGATAATACAAGATAATATTATCCATGTCTTTAATAATGCATATCCTGCATTATGCGACCTTGTATACGTGTTTCAGACCTTAAAGGGACACTAAAGGCAAATACTAAGTCGACGTGGACTGTTTAAATACTAAAAAAATTTTGCGCCAAAACAACACACACAAGAAAGACGGAAAGACGTATTCCCGCAAAATCTTTTTAGTATGCAAGATCACCAACTAGCCCAGCAGTTAACTCTTATAATGTTCAAATACCATTACTGAAACCTCCAAATATTCGTTTCGAGCCAAGAAAATACTTAGTTTACGATAAAATTGCATCTGAAAGGTCCGAATACCTTTATCGCAATTCAAATCTCCCGCCACCCAACTGGGGGAGTAGTGACGTTGAATACGCCATCACCCCCCTTTACTGCCGACGTTGAGTAAAGCGGCGCCTTGCAGACGGCGGCACCGAGCCAAGACAGAGTAGCGGATTTGCCGCTGCAAGTGCTTTTTGGTCAAGTGGCATGGACCGTTCGGGCACCCAGCAACATCACGTGGAAGTTGAATTCTCTGATACTTGCTTTGTGCGATTTTTGCGAGCTAGCAAAACCAGTGCAGCCCTACGGCATAACTATCGAAACGTGAAAGCGTGGGCGGCGCGAAGTCGTGCGAAAACGAAACCTTTCGACCGCCCGCGTCGTTGTCAGGGTTATTTCAATGAGTTCTTTTTTCTAAAAGTGAAATAGATCTGGACAAGTAGCATTTAATTTCGTCTCATAATACAATACAAGAATGTTTTGTGCAACAAGTGGTTGAGTACTAGCGACAGAATTTAACTGAGGAGTGCTTTCGTCATCGGGCAAGTAATTGAATGCCCCTGGGAAGTCTCTAATCAGGTCCTGCATTTACCTCAATTTCTCGATTATTAAGGCTCTGTTCGCGATAATATTGACGCCTTAGAGATTCTCGAGGACTAATCTATTACTTTAGCTTGACTTAATATTTGCCTTTAGTGTCCCTTTAGGCTTTCGAAGGCGTGCTGGAAAAGCTTTTTTGCATGTTGCAAAGTTGCTGTACGTACGACAATGCGCGCATACAAAACACAGCGATGGCAGAAACAATCTGCGTGATTATCGAGTTGACAATGCTAGCTTGGTGAAAGGTGAAAAAGACTGCGATTTATTATAATTACCTGCACTGCGTTGAAGTTCTTTCTGTGGCCGTGACCTCCTATCGAATGAGCAATATGGTAACGAAGACTTCCTTTTCCAGGTCTTGCCATACTACGTTAAAACGTACCTCGTCAATGTGCCCGGTCTTTCGGGGCTCTTTCTCGCTGGAGTCGTGAGCGCTGCAACCAGGTAGCACAAACATTTTAGTAATAAGGAACTGAGACAATGTAATATATATCTTAATACATGACTTGAGAGATATTACGCGAGTGCTTTCACAATAATGCAAAACAAATTAAAATCACGATTTTTTTTCAGCAGACCACTTTTTGAAACGCAAGGCAACGTCCAGAAGTTTCTCTTCGGTGCTGCATGATTAAGACAGAAATTGTGGTTGGCGCGCGACAAGTTCGCGGTGAAAGCAAGGAAGAAAGATATTGCGTAGGTTTAGAGAGGGCTTGATACGAAAAGTTACAAAAAAAAAATGAAATATAGTGCAAATGCAAATTGATTCAGTAGTTGGCTCCGTGTAAAATCCTTAACTTTGCGCGACAGAGAATTAAAGGCTTATATACACGTTCGGTAGACAAAGCCATCAGTGGGATGTCGCTGTGGGCGCCTTTTTACATCGCAAGATCGCACGGTAGGAATTCGTCCATTACACGAGACGCGATGTGGAGACCGCAAAAAAAAGAAATAAAAAAATTGCCTGCATATGACACACACACAGCAAAATAGATACCCTTGGCGTGGTACCCCAATGGCACCTAAATCGCTAAACGTACCATACCGAAACTACACAAATTAAGCAGTCCCTCCAATAACCCAGAACATGTGACAGTAAATTAGGGTTGATCGCTTTTTCATAGAAATTGGTAGAACACGAAATTCAAACGTCTCTAGACAGAGGCTGTCGAATGTTTGCTTCGTGAACTCATAGTTCGCTGCAGCGAAGGGCGCATGATTTGAGGGCCAGCGATCGTGTTGCAGGTTTGCTTGGCGTGCGGCGTCTTGTTGTCGAGCGGCGTCGAGCTGCCGAGTCACTTCGGCGACGGTAGAATTGCATTTCGGTCCGACTGCAGTGTCTTGGGTAGGCAGTTCAGTTGCGACGCGCTTAACTTCAGGAATGCGAGTGACGGAGTTCGCAGGGTACGCCGCGAACGCGCGAAGGCGTTCTGCTTCACGCTGGCGTATCTCTCGCCGGACCAAAGCGAGATAGATGATTCACCTGTTGACCACGTTGCCTTTCTGCGCCGCTTAGCATAGCTGTTTTCTTAGTTACTGCCATCGCAAGCGAAGCAGTAACCGGCGTGTAGACATGCCGATGCATGTTCAAGCTGCACTCCGTAGGCGACGAGGCGCCACAGGCTAATTCGAAGCGAAAGACAAACCATGTGCGCAAATTGCCAACACCAGGCTATACCTTGTTAGAGTTTCCGCTGTGCTTTGTAGTTGAGGGGCTTTAGCGGATGGGTGGATGGATGGATGTTATGAGCGTCCCCTTTGGAACGGGGCGGTGGGTTGCGCCACCAAGCTCTTGTTATGATACTGCCTAATGTCCTACTTAGGTTAAACAAGAAAAAAAAAAAGACACTATGAACTCCCACAACCAAATTTTCTGATTCACTACTGCGTACTTTGCTTTTGTACGTCTCCGTTTTCAACCACTCCTCCAACCGCCTCTTACTAATCCCTATTGCGCACATATTTACTTTTCCACTCCTCTCGCGGAACCCAAGGGCTTCAAGGAGGCCATCATCATCATCATCATCATCATCATCATGGTTACGCCCGCTGCATGACCAAAGGCCTCTCCCATACTTCTCCAACTACCCCGGTCATGTACTAATTGTGGCCATGTTGTCCCAGCAAACTTCTTAATCTCATCTGCCCACCTAACCTTGTGCCGCCCCCTGCTACGCTTCCCTTCCCTTGGAATCCAGTCCGCAACCTTTAAGGACCATCGGTTATCATCCCTCCTAATTACATGTCCTGCCCATGCCCCCATTTTTCTTTCTTGATTTCATCTAAGATGTCATTAACTCGCGTTTGTTCCCTCACCCAATCTGCTGTTTCCTTATCCCTTAACGTTACACCCATCATTCTTCTTTCCATAGCTCGTTGCATCGTCCTCAATTTAAGTAGAAACCTTTTCGTAAGCCTCCAGGTTTCTGGCCCGTACGTGAGTACAAGGAGGCCAGTAGTGCGTAAATCGACCGCTGGTCAGACGTCTTCACATTCTAATTAAGTATGCTCCGTCGTTTCCCCAGCTTTACCGCCGCAAGCACATGCTTCTTCTTCCTTCTGATATCTCGCTTTATAGGTGCGTGTTCTAAGGCTGCCCGATCTCGCTTCGAAAAGTAATGAGCTTCCCTTTGAGTTATTATAAATTGTTTCTTTCCTGATTTCGTCTTTTCCTCTTAAGTAGTTACTCATGGCAAGTTTCTTTTCCATTGCCGCCACCCATGAGATTATTTCAGCCTCTCTGACTCTCCGCTTGACGTTCTTCGTTGCTGTGTTGCCCACCCCACAGGCCGCATACTTGCTGGTAAGCTTCCTAGTTCTTTGCCTCCACTGTGAATCAATGTTCTGCCTGTAAAGACGCCTCAACACTCTCCCTGCTTCCATATTCCTCAGTCGTTCTTCATACTCAATTTTACTGCGAGCTTCCCTCACTTCAAGGCTAGTCCAGCCCATATCATCTTGCACAGCTTCGTTTGTAGTCTTCCCGTGAGCGCCCAATGCGAGGCGTCCCACTGACCTTTGGTTCCCGTCGAGTCCTGATTGTACCCCTGATTTAAAGCAAACAACCGCATTTCCAAAAGTAAGTCCTGGAACCATTACACCTTTCCACATACCTCGGAGCACCTCGTACCTATTGTATCCCCGTAGCACTCTGCGCTTCATTATGGCGGCATTTCTCTTCCCCTTCGCTATTTTCGTTTTTTTCGTCTGTTTCCGTATATCTGTTGCCTTCGTTTATGCATATAACAAGGTATTTATATTCTGTTACCCGAGGTATTTCCTGGCCCTGTATTGCCATTGTCTGTTCACTGTTTCCATTGAATACTATAACATCTAATTTTCTAACACTAAATTTCAAACCTAAATTGTTGCCTTCCTTTCCACAGGTATTAGCCAGACATTGCAAATCTCTTTGCTTGTTTGCTAGCAACACAATATCGTCCGCATAAAATAAACCTGAAAGCTGCTGCTCTACTACTGTACCCGCCTGTTTGTATAAGAGATTAAACCCGATATTCATTCCTTCTAGCGTCCTCTCCATCTTCAGCATGTACATCATAAACAGCAATAGGGATGAATGGCACCCCTGCCTGAGTGTCTTGTTGACATACTTAATGAAAAAAGAGAGCGCTACGAAGACAAGGACGAAAGAACAACGTGTACGACAGACAAGGCGCCTTGTCTGTCGTACACGTTGTTCTTTCGTCCTTGTCTTCGTAGAGCTCTCTTTTTTCATTAAGTATGCTCAACCAACTCGCCCACATCAAGCTTCTGCTGCTTGTTGACATCAACTTTCTTCTCGCTCCTCATCACTTCCCACTCAACGCAAACGGTATTTTCTAGGTAAATCTCTCTCTGAAGCTGTAGACAATCGTCACCTAAAGCTTCCCCTTCCAGAACATTCCACAAAATGTTGCGGTCTAAGTTGTCATAGGCTCCTGTAATGTCTAAAAAGGCCACATATAACGGTCTGCTTTCTACGTTTGATATTTCAGTACACTGAGTAAGAACAAAGAAGTTATCATCTAAACGCCTTCCTATTCTGAAGCCATTGTGAAGTTCTCCCAAAATTCCATTATTCTCTGTCTATGTTTGCAGCTTTAATTTGACTGCCTGCATTGCTAGCCTGTATATTACCGATGTGATGGTCAACGGTCTTACGAGTGAATTCTATATTTTCCCCCTTACCTTTATAACTTAAATTCATTCTACTTTGTCTCCAACTGTTTCGTGTTCGTCTACCTTTTAAAGGTTTTTTCCACTGCTTTCACCAGAGCTTCCTTACTTTTTGGTCTTAGTTTATTAACCAGCCTAACGGGAACCTCGTCTAGCCCTGTGGCTGTGCGCTTAGGAATTTTCTCTTCGGCTTTCTTCCTGTTCAAATTTGTCAGCACCAGCTCGTTTTCCACCTGGGTCTCTTCCATGATCTTTTTTTCTTCAAATGCAACCTCGTCATTACCTTGGAAAAATTCGGCTGTTATTTTTCGGATGTAATTTATCGCCGCTTCTCCTTCTCATCTGTTTGCATCTTCTCTAGGATAAGTTGTATTGTTGTGGACTTCCTGCCTAATAATTTTATGTGGTTATGCGCTGTGACTACAGAAGCGCTCCCTGTCGGCGCTCGTTAGTATCACGATGCAGTACTTCGTTTCACCGCTCCTATATGCATCTCATTTGCTGCACTGCCGAAGGTGCAAGGCGTGCACAGGTAATGTCCTTGCGCAGCGCTATATAGATCCGGGCGTAACTGGCTGATTATTGGGTATACACTAGAAAATGTAATATTTAATCGCTACATGACATGGTACAGCGATGCATGACATGCTAGGGCGTTTGCGCATGCACGTCATATACTGAGATCTACTGTGGCAGTTACCGTGGGTAATCGTAATAGGCACCTTAACCCTTAACCCTGATCAACTGTAGTAACATGGCAGCGCTTATACAGTGCCTACCACCCGCTTATATCCGTATTCTCGTTTTTACTGGCTCTACGTCCTGTCAGCAAGAAATAAGCGGCAAAATTCGTTATAGCTAAGTCTTATCTCAAGCTGAGTTCGAATTATTAGGTATGTTTTGTCGTAAATATTGGGATCGGCTGCTTGATTTCATGCTTCTAGGACTACAGACACGGCACCGAACCATAACACTGGTGTGATTTCTAGTTAACAGATGGCGCCACAGCATTAGCAGTGGTGATGCGTTGACGATGTGGAACGCTATAAAAGCTTAATTGTTCACTGCATCATTAATTTAGTACCCCGCTCTTGCATGGTACGTGATGACCGTAGCTAGCAAACGCCAAGTAGAAACCGAACAGACGCTGTGACGCAGGACAACATTTGTAAGGACAATCGCCCATACTACTTGCTAAGGAAGCTGCAAGGTAATTGCAGGGAAAGCGCACAGGTAAAGCGAAACCCTGCTGTGGCATGCATGCAAACGCAACTTATGACTACGGCGTCAAAACATCTTTTGCGTCAATCCACCAGTCATGGAGCATGTAACAGGATGGCAAGCAGGCACTGAGCAGACGACGCGGCGTGAATGAGCACATCTCGAGGAGCACTCAGCATTCCTAATGGCTAAGAATTCGTGTAGCTTCCACAGTGTTGCAACCAGCCAGCTATTTTATTCCTTGGCGCCGACGTCACATCCGTTGCGGATATCAAGCGTGGACCCCGGCATAAAACACATTCGTGCTAATAACTGTGAGATTTCGCGGTACATGTAATGAACGCTCGGACACGATAGCGAAAAGCCAGTCACAGTCGCTCATTAATGTAAACAACTCAAAGCGTCGCTCCTTTGGCGGTCAAGCCAAAGCTCAAAGAGAGGTGCTAATATAATCACAGAGCGAGGCAGAAATAATAATTGCGGCGAAAAGCAGACGTTGTTCTTAGGTAGAGATATTCGCATGTTAATGAAGCGATCAAAACTAAATGACAGGTGCAGAAAGTTTGAAAGTATGCCTGAAAAGCTTTTTTGCATGTTGCAAAGTTGCTGTACCTACGACAATGCGCTTATACAACACAGCGATAGGAGAAACGATATGACAGATCGAGAAGAGACTATCCCCTGTCATCTTTCATAGGTTCGGAAACTAGGATGTGCTTATGTTAATTTGTTCAAATAATTGAGCTTTTAGTACAAGGTATGCGGTCGTCGCACGAGTTATTTGTGTTCCATGCTCATAAACTACGTTCAGTGAGATGTTATGAAAATTTTTCTGATGATTTCTTTCACAAAATTCAAAAGATCACTTAGAATTATTTTCATATTCGTATATGTAGTTCAATTAATACTGTAACAGCTCGTAATAAAGAAGTTGCTATGCTAGAACAGCTCGTAAGAGCCGGATTAAGTAATTCGTGATCTTGTACATGTTATTACAAAGGACACTGGCAAATGAAAAATGAAGCTGTTACAAGCAAAAACATTTGTAAATTTGGTGCCTGTATTTTTTTTCAGCACTGTGTCGTCCACAGTGAACTCCCAAGCTGCAATTGTCTACGTAGATGTGATTGTCCGTCGGTACAAGAACGCTGAAAAACATGTGCAATGGATTACTCGCAGCACAGGTAACACGCAGGGTGTTAATAGTCAAGATTTTTCTTACCATTGAATAATCGCTCATTTTAATTCAAAGTTTGAAAAAGGAATAATAGCATAACTTTCTCGTCCAAATGCGTGCATCTTGAGTGATTGATAACATGTCAGTAGCAAAGAAAGCACGTTTATCCCACGTATAGTACAAATTGACGTAGCTGAATTTGGTCAAACAAAGTGCGCACTGGCAGTGCGGAAAATTATGTGATGTCACAGTAGCATACCTGACGCAAAAGTTAAGAATAAGTTTAGTCACACAGTAACAAAGAGAAAGATTTCAGAGGCCAAACTCAGGGCATTGCCACTGCATTGCCATTGAAGAAAAGCGTGCAACATCCGACAGGTCTGATCAACAGCCTGACCTCTATATATATATATATATATATATATATATATATATATATATACATACTGAACTTACTGAAGCTCGTCCGAGTAGCTCTGTATGACCAGCCTTAGCTCTGGGCATCAGCAGCTCGAGCTCGGGTCTCGCGCGCAAGCGATGGCAGTGCGCACAAAGCTACATGCATATTCCCCACTACAATTTCCCCGCGGTGAAGGTTAGCTGTCTGGCGATCTAAGGTGATGACACGATGAGGGGGGCGTGGCACGGCTTCAGGTGGCTGGCGTGAGCCGTCTCGCGGCGACGGTGGCGCTTATCCGAAGATGGTGCCACCGGTTCGACCACGTAGTTCACAGGCGATGCACACTCGACGATCCGGAACGGACCGAGATATTTCGGAGCAAAATGTGGGCTAAGACCTGGAGACTAGAAGGCCAGCCGAAGCCGTGTGAGAATCCACGGCGAAGGACTGTGTGGGCTGGTCGTTGTCGCGGCAATATTTTTGGATGCCTTAGGTATGCGACGTGAATGAGCGAGCCAGTTGACGGCATTCTTCAGCATCGCGAGTAACTTCGGAAAGAGGTATGAATTCAGAGGCATCCGGATGATACGGTAGCACGGCGTCGAGGGTAGAGGATGGCTCACGTCCGTAAAGAAGAAAAAATGGTGAGAAGCCAGCCGTAGCCTGAGCGGCGGTATTATACGCGTACGTCACAAAAGGTAGGACGTCGCCGCAGTTGGAATGATCAGACGCAACATACATAGTGAGCATGTGACCAAGAGTGCGGTTTAATCGTTCCGTTAGACCGTTAGTCTGTGGGTGATACGCCGTAGTGGTGCGGTGAATAGTGCGGCACGCGGCGAGTAGCTCATTAATAACTTCGGACAAGAAGGCACGGCCTCGATCGCTGAGCAGTTCTCGCGGTGCGCCGTGCCGTAAGATGAAATGCCGTAAGATGAACGCGGAGACGTCGCGAGCAGCAGCCGAAGCAAGTGCAGCAGTTTCGGCGTATCTTGTTAGATGGTCTACGGCCCCAATTATTCTACAATTTGCCCTAGCACTTCATGAAAGCGGCCCATAAATGTCGATGCCAACCCGGTCACAAGAACCCGCAGGACACGGTAAATGTTGCAGAGGGTCTGTTGTACGAGGAGATATCTTGTGTCACTGAAAGGTTGCCCACGACCGAATGTATTTGCGGACATAGGAATACATGCCGTGCCAGTAGTACCGCTGGCGGAGCCGTCGTTGGTTTCCAGGACGCCAGTATGAGCTTGTTGTGGTTCCGCGTGAAAATACGGGCAGAAGTCGGAACGCGAATGGTGAGGTATGACTAGCAGCAATGTGCGACCGACTGGCTGATAGTTTCGACACTGCAAGATGGCGCCCCGTAGCACGAAGTGTGAGTCAATAAGTCATGTGACTACAACAAGCGCGGCATACTGGGTCGCTTTGTGACGCTCAATGGAGATGTTTTTCAGCTTTTTATTCACTACCGGCTGAAAGGAGTGCAGGCCATAAAAGTGTAATGTGAAGAGAGTAGACGGTTCGGTGCCTTGGCCGACTCTATATAGTGCCACATCATGTCTCGGTTGTCTGACAGTGTTCCTCTCGATGTGGAACTAGTGCTTGGCGGACTATTTTTCACTTCACCATAAGAGTTGCCGCTGCCCAGAAAGTCGAAAGTTCCATAAAACGGATGAGATGACTTTCTGTTACTCGAACTATCAGCACAATGCCAAGGGCTCCACGTATCTTCAGTTGACCGCAGCACTCTAGCTTGATATGTAGCCCGCGTGCTTCGCGAAACGAATATAAACACTGCTGTGCTCTGCTGCTTTTCCACGGTAGTTTCATTGGCACAATCGACATCCACGCTGGGCCAGCTTACGTGCTCTTTAGACTACGTCGTGAAATGGGGGCGAGTGTTCCATAGTTTGAATAGCGCACTGTAAAGCTGTCATTGACGGCAGATCAGTCATCGCATCTCTCAGTACAGCGCCTAAAATTATTCGTATCAGTCAGGCAAGACAACTCTGAATTCAGTTGATTTAAGACTCCAGAATCACAGTTGAACAAGTTATATCGACTATTGAAACTTTGGGTCACGTAATGATGCATCTACAGAATGGAAGCAAAGAAGAGATAGAGAGATAATGTTTAATGACAGAAAGGTGGAGAGGTCGGCCTGAGTGAAGTGCCTCTAGCCTGCTACTCCACGCTGGGGAAAGGGTTTGGAGAATAACAGAGGTGGGATGAGAAGAGGAAATAGGGTGGTGGTACGGCAAATTTGATGAGGGCTGCACATTATACTGTAGCTGATGTGCACGTGTTGCAGTTCACGAGAATACAGTTGATTCTTGGCCCCAGACAGGCCTCGTACTTCAATCATTCTGAAAATTTGGAAATTAAGACAGTTACACAAGGGCGTGATATTTTCAACGTACGAATTCAGGGGGCCTATAACGTAAGACTGTTCCAAAATGTTTTTATTAGAATATCCTTACGTCAAATTTGCGTAACCGCCGACGCAAGTATCGGGCGGTCACCCGCAGGGTTGTCTGAACAGCCCAATCAAACACTCTCCTCCTTCATAGGCGGCCACTTTTGTTTGTTTAAAAAACGAATAACATTGCCTACGCGAAGCGGCGTGTCTTATCTAATTGGCTGACAAGAGGCGAGGAGCACGCTTAAGTTGAGAGGGATTTGATGGGACTGGACAACACTTCTGAAAATTGATAACCGGATGAAGAGGGTGGTGCCGGCGTCTGCGATTAGTCCGCTTCCCCTTATTAAAGTCGCGGTGGCTGGTCGAAAATCACGGCGGCATGCAACGGAAGCTTAAGAATGATGCGAAAATGGATCCTCAGCAAAAAAGAGTTTCCAGAACGAGGTCGTAAACGTGCCGAAAGTGCTCGAAAACGTTACGCCGCCACGCAAAAAGTTTTATTATACACTAATGAACCCATGATTTCCGGTAGTTGCGAGTAGCCAGTGCCTGGGAAATCGGCGGCAGCCATATTTTATTCCTTTTGGAACGGGGCAGCCTGTGAATATTCAGAAGAAACACAGTTTTGTTAGGCATATTAATGCATCTTTAACGCGTACACGTCACTTTGGCGCGGCTAGTTTTTGTGGTTTTGTGACGTCGCATGACAGGCAGGTGAAGTGGGTACAGCCCGAAAGCCTTTGACCAATAGCTGAGGGCTAATGGCGAAAAGCCGTCGAATCAGAAATAACTATTTTGCTTTTGTTTGGTCAAATCATGCATAATCAGTGTGTACACGTCATATCAGATGGGGAGCTATCGTGGTTGTCGTGACGTCCGGTGACAGCCAGGTGGAGGGGGGGTGGTCCAAAAAAGCTTTTAACCAATGGTGTAAGACTGATTGCAGAATTGGAATAGAAATATTTGGAATAGTTTTACGTTATAGCGCCCCAGCACCACCAGGAAAGCACTAAAATTAGCAAACAATATGAAATGAAAGATTTAGGAAGGGTGGAAAATGCTATGCTCGAATGCGTTCTACGTAAATATGAAGATACCTTCTCGAAATAGAAGGCGGATATTGAATGCATTTCTACTGAACAACAAATGATTGAACTTACCAACGCTGTTCCATTCTATCATGCGCCATACAGATGTTTGCATGTAGACTAAGGCAAACAATTTGACAACATTACTAAGCAAGGTGTTGTGAGCGCCGCGCCGTTCATTCTAGCAAAACGGGACGTGAGGGGCGTGGTCTTTTATCGATTGACCATCCGTAAGCTGAACTCAGTAACAGTGCCCGATTACCAACCGATTCCATGTATTGTGGATGTTCATGACCATTCGGGAAATACCAAAATTTTTACTATGCTGGATGTAAGGTCCGGATGCTGACGTGGCGGAATGCATCCTGATGACACTAAAAAATCCGCAAGGTTCCTCCGTAACAATATTATAGGCTATAATGAATGGCTGGTGATGACAATCGGTTTAGAGAAAGCTTCTGCTACATTTGAAAGAGCTATAGTCAATGAAAGCGAAGCATCAGCCGATTAATGAAGTCAAATACTTTGACGACGTTGTATTATGCTTATCGACATTTGACGACCATTTGCGACACTTCGAGGGACGGCTGAATGTTTTGAAGGCCGAGAATATTAAACTGAAACGCGAACATTGCCAGTTTGAAAAGTCCGTCATCGAGCACTGGAGTCACTAACTTTACAAGGAACTGTGACACCTGAGGAAAGCAATGTTGTTGCCATACTCGATTTATCAGCAAGCAAACGAGACAAAGCTCTCGAGTGTTTTCTCAGCACCATAAACACAACCAGGGCACTCCTTATTTGAGTGAAATGGCTCTAACTCCTACAAAACTTCTCCGCAGGGCCACAACATGAAGGGAACTGAAGTATGCGAACAAAGCTTTCTGGAACTGGCGAAGTGCATAACTTAAGAACGAATGCTTCACATATATGACGCTTCAAGACCGTGCATTATATGGGTCAGAAGCAGCCAGATGGCTAATGAAATGAGCGTTCCATTGCCTATTATTCCCGTAAACTACTAAAGCACGAGGTACGCCTTAGTTGCGATCGTAGGTGTACTCGATAAATTGCATTTTTATCTTCATGGGAAACTGTTCACTCTTGCAACCGATCATTCTGCGCTCCAGCGGCTGAAGAATGTAAATAATCTTCAAGGTCTTGTCTTGAGGTGGTTGTTCAAGTTGTCAATGTACGAGGCGAACCTCAAACACCAGAAAGGCATAGGCAACGTTGAAGCTGATGCACTCTCTAGGGCTCCTCTAGATGGGCTGTTCTCACCCACCAAACTTCAGGACTGTGACAACCAGCGCCGAAAAGGAATGTACTCGCTAGAAAACAACTTGGTCTTCGTCAAAAATAAATGATTAGGGAAACATACGTGCCCGTTTAATGGCGCCCAACCATTATTACGAACGCTTTTCAACATTTCGGGCATGTCGGCTTGAAGAAGACATGATCGTTCCTGACTCCATTATACTGCTTGCCTAATATAATAACAGACGTTTCAAGCTACACTCGACATTATTACATATGCCAGAAATGAAAGAAGACAAGAAGTATGCATCACTTGATTCACTCCCTCCACCTGAAGAGCCTTTGAAGTCCTTGCAATTATAGTGTTGGTTGATATTTTTTTGGATGCGCTTCACATAAATATTTCCCCACGTGGTTATTGACCATGCCCTCGCTATGCATGGGCGTTTGCTCACAAAAGTGAAAACCGCAACATGTACATTTGGTGCTAAAAAGCATTTTTGTTGCCGCGAAACCACGGAAGTTCCTTTCAGATTGCAAAACAGGGTTCACAGCAGAAAAATTTAAGCAGTTGCCATAATCTCATAATTCACAATGGAGTGGTATCGACGAGCGGACAAATGAAACCATAGTCACCAGACTTAAGTGCAAGATCAATAATGAACCTTTGAAGCCTTGGACTAAGCTGCTCTCCGGTTTCATCAATGAATACAGCAGAACTGCCCACGAAGTTATAAGTTACGCAGTTTCCTACCCGATGTACGGAATTTCACCGTATCCGAGTTCGTGCTGTTTAACTTCACACACACACACACACACACACACACACACACACACACACACACACACACACACACACACACACACACACACACACACACACACACACACACACACACACACGCACACGCACACGCACACGCACACACACGCGCACACACACACACACACACACACACACACACACACACACACACACACACACACACACACACACACACACATGCACCGAGACCGAAACGAAACGTCGAAATGAAATGTTTGTTTTTTCTCTTCCACGTGCGCCGGCATTACGAGAAATGCATTTGAAGTTACATTATACAATTTCAGAAATGCTTCACCTCAAAGAGTCCTTCAATGCGTTCGGCAGAAACGGAATTATGCGTAATCAAACACGCCGTTATCTGTGCTTCCGCTCGTTCTTCAATGATTTGCGCTGCGAAAGGCTACGGCGGAGCGGGGTTAGCGCACAGCGCTCCGCATACTGAACGTAAGCGTGGCGCGCACTCGAAATTTGATTTTGGACGTAGACGCCAATCTTTCGGATTTCGGCAACTACGACGCGCCAGACGCGGTTGTCCTCAGCGAGCCGCAGTGCTTTGAACCAGTGTGACTCGTCGCAGCACTCTGCGGCGGCCGCGGTACCTACGCTACGTGGCAGACGTAGAAGCTACACGCAACTGCAGCGTTTGCTTTCTAGAAGTCAAAACAAGAAAAGTGAACGGTCGCGCTCATATGCTCCTGTACGGCTGTGCCACGAGCTGCGGACTGGATTTGTCCTGCACCAGCCTGACCGACGGATAGTAGCCGATTCCGACTTACGCATTTTGAAGTTCATTGCGAAGCCAAGGCGTCTAACCAGTAGCGGCCAGGAGCGAGCACGTGCAGGCAAGCGTGAGTGTAGTCTGACCTTAAGTTTCGCTTGGTTCGAAGCTAGTTGAATGTTCAAAACTAGTTTAAGTTGGCGAGACCCGACGGCCACGACACCCATAAGCAGGGTGGTCAAAGTTTATTTTTTGTACGGGTGGCCGCGGCCGAGCGGAAGCAGAAGAGCGGGAGCAGTACCTAACTATTATGAAAATTGGAAGGGAGATTCTTGCTTATTTCTGCCTGCTCATTAAACTGTGTCAATAAATATACACAGTAAGTGCAGCAGAACTGATGGTTGGGCGAGTTGGTACGAATTCATAGCACCACTCGTCGATTGCACCATTTGTCGTACCACTTGTCGATTGTGCGTGCTAAATATTCCATCATGTACACAGTAACAGTAGGAAGAAGTGCACTGACCGTAACACCTTTCTTGATTGACGTCAGCCATTTGCCAATAGCAGCCGCGTGTGGGAATCCGCTGTATTCCGAAACAAAGCGTCCAGAAAAGAGTGAGGAGCAAGCCTTTGTTGGAAAGAGAGCGTTTCAGAAAAAGGTGACTTCCCAGTCCACTTGCGAAATCCGTACGCCGAGCACTGTAGAATTTGGCTCGTATGTTCGCAGCAGCGTATGCTATCCGCTGAATGTTCTTTAACAAAGCCCAAGAGGTGGTACCGGGTCCCTTTAAACACCAGATCCGAAGAACTACTTCTTTGATATATGTATATATATATATATATATAGGGAATCACTTAATGGGAAATTTTACCCCCATACGCAATAAGTTCTTCTGTAAGAAATGACGTTCACCTGAAAAAGGCTTTAGTAATCGAGCGTTTTGATTGTAAAATGAGTCTTTTGAAAGTCTGGGTAGCCTTGCGGCAGCTAGAGTGGTGTGTAGATTTATGCACCTTGATTCTCGCTTCTGCAAGGCTCCACCTAGACGAAGTGCACGAGCGAGAACAATGATTAGATCGAGAAGAACGAATCCTGCAACCGAACGGGACTGTAAAGTTCTTTTGCATTTTCAGCGCTGGCATTGGGAATTTTGATGACAGTGTGCAGTATGCTCTGTGCATACATGGGCTCTATGACAAAGGTAAGGAAGGAATGCCACTCTTGTATATTTAAGACTGCGGAATGGTGCTCAATAAAGATATCGCATAATAGATAGCTTTCATGGAGCACATAAGCGTGTTGATCACGTACGTAGTGATTAAACTAAGGTAGAGTGTTATCAAAGAAAACACGAAGAAAGAAACTTCATCGGATGTCACTATCAGTGTTAAAGAAAAGCTGACCGCCTGTTGAAATCTTTCGTCGTAATTAGGTAACGAATAGGAACATGCGGTTCACTGATTAAAGGAATGAGCCAGATCGTGTCTATTCTATGTTTTCTGGCTACCAGCAAAACATGGATGTCTAATAGGATTTCAAATTTTGCGTCTATATGGCATTAGGTTTATTTAAAACGCGGTCTTATTTAGTATTCACGCAAGCGCTGTGGTGCCATATTTTCCTTTTGTTTAGTTCAGATATCACTAGGGACGCTATAACGTGAAACTATTCCAAACTTTTCTATTCCAATTCTGCTATCAGCCCTCCACCATCGGTCAAAAACTTTTTTCGGCCACCCCCACTTCACCTGTCCGTCACGCGACGCCACGGAAACCGCGATACCTCCCCATCCGATATGATGTGTACATACTGCTTATGCATAATTTGACAGAAAGAAGAATAACAGTTATTTCTGATTCGACCCCTTTTCGCCATTAGCCCTCGGCTATTGGTAAAAAGTTTTCGGGCTGCACCCACTACACCTGCCTGTCACGCGACGTCACAAAACCGCACAAACTCACCGCGTCAAAGTGACATGTACGCGATAAAAATGCATTAGTATGCAGAGCAAAACTGAATTTTCTGTGGAATAGCCGCAGGCTGCCCCGTTCCGAAAGGAATAAAAGATGGCTGCTGCCGATCGCTGAGACGCTGGGAACTCGCACCTGCCGGAGAGCATGGGTGTATTTGCGTATAATAAAACTTTTTGCGTGGTCGTGTAACGTTTTCGAGCACTTTCGGCACGCTTACCACCTCATTCTGCCAACTCTTCATTGCTGAGGGTCAGTTTTAGCGTCATTCTTAAGCTGCCGGTGTATGCCACTGCGATTTTCCACCAGCCACCCCAAGCTAAGTAAGGGAAAGCCGACCAATCGCAGACGCCGGCACCGCCCTCTTCAACCGGTTATCGATTTTCAGTGCACTGGCTCTGCCCCAGCGAATCCCTCTCCACATGAGCGTTCTCCTCACCTCTTGTAAGCCGATTAGATACGACAAGCCGCTTGGTGCAGGCAATGTTATTCGTTTTTGAAGCAAACAAAAGTGACCTCCTATGAACGAAGAGAGCGTTTGATTGGTCTGTTTAGGCAACCCTGTGGGTGCCCGCCCGGTGCTTGCGTCGGTGGTTACGCAAGTTTGACGTCAGGAGATTGGAATATAAACATATTGGAATAGTTTTACGTTATAGGGCCCTACGTTTATATAATTGCAATGTCATAGTATTCTCGTTATTTGAGTTCATAATGATTACGACCCCTGCACGTGTCACTTCCATTACATAAACTTGTAGTAATCGTTGTTATTATTTTTCGCATGTACCCCACTCCCCTCTATAATGCCTTGGCACTTCAGGGTATGTGAAATAAAGAAATAAAAATAAATAAATAGCTTGTTCTAACAATGTCTTTGAAAATTGCCTGCTTGCAGAACAATGCCGGTGCTGTACCATCGGTTCTGATTTACAAGGTACGATCTTTCTTAAAAAAATATTTTCTATCCTTATATATGCATGCTGTGTAAGTAGTCCACGCGTCAGCTAACCTTTTCCTTTTATTGCAAATTATATTGGCACCCTTGGAAAGTTTTGCGATCAGCTTCGCCGTTGCAAGGGTTGCCTTGATGTTCCATATAAAGTGCAAGTGCGATAACATCGCGGCCCCGCGGCGTGTACTGTAGCTGCGAGCGAAAGCTTGCGAGGGTGAGCCGAGAAGGAACGTGGCTTGATGCGGCGGTGGCTTCTCGCGTTCGCGAAGGTGGAAGGCGGGTAGAGTGAGCGCCGACTTCTCACGCGCACAAGGGCAGGGATATGTGCACGCGCTAGTAAGGGGTGAAGGGGGCAGGTTAGGGCGCATCTTCTACTCCAGCTGCGGCGGCTGTGTGCGGCAGCACGCGTCCTATCTTGAAGGCAATCTGGGCTTGGTTCGAAGGCTAGTCGACAGGAGACAGCTGATGGCTTCGTGTGCGCTGTGTTCTCGCGCGCCTACTTCGCTGAAGCGAGACGCTGCACGAAGGGGAGACGCTTGCCGCTGCTGGCGCTTTTCATCGCGCCAGCGTTCTGACAGTGAGAGTCTGCCGTCACCGAGTGAGATAGGTTCGTGTTTGTCTTTGCGCGCGTCACAACGTGCTTGTTAATTAAGTTGGTAAAACTTACAGCAGGTTATGAAGCTGATAAAATGACCAACCTTACTTCGTATAGCTGTCTAATAATTTGCTATTGCAATGAATGCTTCGTCCGGTCGGGTGAAATGGTGACTTTCTAAATGCATCAAGTTGTCTGTTCTTACGTTTTCGCTGCTGAAGTACAGTTCGTAGCTCGGAGTCCAGAACACGGTGACTGCTTTTACGACGGGGTAGAGTAAGGAATGTTCGACAGAACCACCGGTGCACGAGATTCTCAGCAAACCTTCACGAAGTGCTGATAAAGAATATTTACTGGCGTGGATAAACAATAGGCTCGCACCTGCACTGCAACGTTTCTCCTGAACCCCCACTGTAGACTTTCAGTTCAGTTCACTGGTTCAGTTCAGATGTTCAGTGGTTTCATTGACTGAATTTTAACCCAAAAGTGTATTATGCTGTATTTGTTGGAGAAGTATGGGAGAGGCCTTTGCCCTGTAGTGGGCGTAACCAGGCTGATGGTGATGGTGATGATGATGGTATTATGCAGGGCTCCGCGGAAAATCGGTGCGCTTCACGTGCGTCACGCAGTCAACATCACGCACATTACCTGGCATGTTTACGAGGTGGCGGCACTCTGCCCTTTTGTTTGGGAGAACGGTATGACGACACAGAGGTGGGAGGGAGGTGGTGGTGGTAACAACTTTATTTCGTCAACAGAAAGGATTTGGTTGACTTTAATGGGCTTCCAGGGTGCGTGAGATGGCTGTCCGATCAGTTCCTCTAGTGCCGCCTGTTATGGTCGTGAGGGCTTGTCTGTCGGCGACTTCCAAAGCCCAGCTGACGGCCTGCAGTTGAACCGCTGGGTCTGAGCTGGACACCGCATCCTCTCCCTTTTGCTTGTTAGAGAGTTGCCATTCCCTTTTCGGTTTTAGATTGTCGCAATCGAATAAAATGTGTTTTAAATCTGCCTTTGTAACCCCGCAGAGCTTAGATTCGGGGGTGTAGACTCCTGGGTAGGCCTTGGAGTATATATAGGGGTTGGGGATGGTGTTAGTTTGTAGCTTCCGCCAGGCCACTTGTTGATGTTTATTAATACTTTTGTCCGGTGGCGGAAGCGTCCTTCTGTTGTTTCCCTAATATAATGTTATCTCGTGGTAGGTGGTCAAGGTCTCTCTGGCCGACCTCAGGACCGGCTCGCCCACTGCCCGGTTGACGAAACCTCGGGCTAAGTTGTGGGCCGCCTCGTTCCAAGGATGCGACGCGTGGGCCGGAACCCATATGATTCTAACAGGTCTGGCGTTTAAATTTTGAGGTTTTAGGATTTGTTTGGCGGGTTTGTGGACCCACCCTTTTGCAATGTTTCGAACCGCTGTCTTCGAGTCGCTAAAAATAGTGTTGGCTTCAGTGCTTATAATGGCTAGGGTGATGGCCGCTTCCTCCGCCTCGTGTGCCTTTCTTGCTCCGAACGGATGCGGCGGAGATTGGCTTTAAGTCCATTTCCACGATGCCTATCGAAAAGGCATCGTGATAACGGAGCTCTGCAACGTCCGTACAGACTGCCTCCTTATGGTTTGAATATATTGCCTGTGGAGAGCTTTGGCTCTCGCCTTCCTCCTTTCTGATTGGTGTACGGGATGCATGTTTTTCCGTATTGGATCTATTCTCAGATACTTGTGTATGTCTCTAGGCATTTGCACGGCATCCGTCCCTATGCATTTTTGCCTGATATCCAAGGTTCTTAGAATGTGTCTTCTCGTGGCCGTTTTTGTTAGCCTGTCGTACTATGCGATTCTGAGCGCCTCGACTAGCTCGGGAAGCGTGTTGTGTATGCCTAACATTAGCATCCCTTCTGTTGATGTATACATAAGGAGATGAAGGGTTGCCTTGTATGATTGTCTTATGAGGCATTCAACCTTGTTCTTTTTCGTTGCCTGAAGTTTGAGACAGGGGAGAGAATATACTATACGGCTGAGCACGAAAGCCTGCACTAGCCTCCTCAAATCTATTTCTTTCATACCCTGGTGTTTCTTAGCTATTCGTCTTATGAGCCTGTTGGTTTGTCCAACGCATGCGACTAGTTTGTTTAGTTGTGTTTTTCCGATTGTTTTGAATGTGCATTCCTAAGATTCTCAAGGTTTTTACTTCTTGCACTTTTGTGCCATCAACCCTAACGTCCAATTGTGCCAGGGGATCGTTTTTCTTTGGTCTGTGTCTGATAACTAGGAGTTCGGATTATTGTGGCCAGCACGTTAGTCCGACTCTCCTGGCGTATCCGGTCACTATATTCGCTCCCGTCTGTAGCGCGCTCTCTAGATCACCTTCGTTTCCCCTGACTGTCCAGAGGGTGATGTCCTCTGCGCAGAGTGCCGAGGATAAGTTTGGTACGGCGGCAAGAAGCTTGGCCATGGGTATGAGGGTTATGTTGAACAGAAAGGATGGCAGCACTAACCCCTGCGGTGTGCCTTTGCTTCCTAATTGTAGTGTATCTGATTTGATGCTACGGAATGTTATTTGAGCTGTTCTGTCAGTTAGAAAAGCCTTGATGAGTATATTCTCTTTCTCACGTTTAAGTCGGAGAGGGCATTCATGATGGCATTGTGGGTGACATTATCGAAGGCTTTGGTGAAGTCCAGTGCCATTATTGCTTTAGTGTTGGTGTTATTCGGCGTGTTTATTATCTCTTCCGAAAGCCTGAGCAATATATCTTGCGTAGACAGGTTGGGGCGGAAGCCTATCATCGTGTGCGGAAAGAGATTGTGCTTGTCCATGTGGTCTTGTAATCTAATTATCGCCACGTGCTCCAATAGTTTCCCTAAGGATGATGTTAGGGTTATGGGTCTGAGGTTGCCTAGTACAGGTTTCTTGCCTGGCTTGGGTATGAGAGTTACCATGGCGTGTTTCCACGTCTCTAGCAGCCACCCATATTTCCAGCACTTGTTAAAGTACTCCGTGATCCCTTGAATAGAGTCCTCATCTAGATTTTTTCATATTTTGTTCGTCCCCCCATCCGCTCCTGGAGCGGATGATGTTCTAAGTTTCTGCATGGCCGCCTTTACCTCTGCTTTTTCGTCAAGTTCAGGGTTGGGGTTGCCACTATAGTTGGGAAACGTCAGGTTTTTCGTTGTGCATAGCTATCGGTTGTGTGATTCCGTTATCATCTCTTCGTCATTAAGTGGGCTTGCATGAATTATGCGTGTTACATCCCTCTGGTGAGCGGCTCTGCTGTTTTCTGGGTCTAAAAGATGTCTCAGAAGATGGCATGTGTCTTTGAGCCCCCATTTTTCGCTCATTTGATCACATGCTTGTCCCCATTGCTGTTTTATTGTGTTTTGAGAATGACTTTCGATTTCTTTTTCTAGTTTGGCTATTCTAATTCTAAGTTTTCTGTTGTGTTTTTGTTTCATTCATCTTTTTTATAAGCTAGTATGTGCCCGCCACATGTAATAACCTGCTGTCAGCGGCTTTGTTTTGGGCTGCTGTCTCTATCGTCTAGGTGGTGCGCTCGGCGTGTTTCAAGAGTTCGTGAATTCATTCATTTAGGTTTTCAATCTTCTTGCCATCTTGGTTAACCTGTCTCCTTTCTCTGAATTTATCCCAGTCTACCACCCGCGTCACCCTTCTTCTTCCCTTCTTGAGCGTACTGCTGGGCATAGTGGTCTCTATAATGTAATGGTCGCTCCCTAGATTTTCGTTCGTGTTGTGCCATTGTGCACCTACCACGTTTTTGCATAGGGTCAAGTCAGGGCATGTGTTTGCTTGCACCCTGTTCCCTATCCTAGTTGGCTCCAGCGGATCTGTCAGCAGCGTGTATCCTTCGTCGTGAACATGTTGCCAGTGGCTAGTTCTTTACTTTAAATTTGTTCTGTAACCCCGTGCCATGTGTTGTACGTTCATATTTGCGAATACTATTAGGGTTTCAGTTTTACTGATTTTTCTGGCTTCGTTCATGGCTTTTATTATGGGGGAGGATGCCGCCTCGGGGGTGCTATATATATTTAGAATGAAGAGCGGGGCCTCGCTTCTTTTTAGGGGTATGACCTCTATCAGGAGGCAGCCTGCACCGTTCGATCGAATTTCGTGCTCTACTGCCGTTAGATTTCTATGGACCAAGAAGGCCGTGAGTGGTTTTTCTTCCTTGCCGTTTTCATATGTTTTATAATCCCGAACTTTTACTTTTTTTCCTGGTTTCTTGTAGGGCTATGACATCTGGGATTTTTTTCTTTTTCAAGGTTTTGAATGTAGAGCTCTAGGTTCTCCCGCTTTCCGCGGAAGCTCCTACGGTTCCATTGCCATATTCTTATCCCCGTCTGGCGCTTCCCCATGATTGGCTTTAGGGAGGGAGATGGATTGCGCTATGGTGGAGGCCATGGGTCTCGGGGCCGGAAAGAGTTTGCCCATCACCTTAACCAATTGCTTGTCATGTTTCTGTACTAGCTCGTTTGTAGCCTTTGCTGCGTCTGTAAGGACTCTTACTTGTTCTGCTAAGGTTTTATATTGTTCCCTGGTCTCGTTTCTGATAGCTGTAAAGCGTGCTTCTATGTTTGCTTCAATATTGTTTTGCCTTTCCTCAATTTCGTCTAATCTCGTTGCCGCTGTTCTTAATAGGCTCATTACTTCTTCGTGATTCCGTTTTTCGTGATTATCTGAGTCTTCCATCAATCTCTTTTTTGCCGGTGGTCCTCTTGCAGGTGAGGGTGCCCTCGATGATACGTTTGACGGGGGGAGGGAGGCCCTCGGCGGTTCCTGTGTTAAGATCGCGGGTTGTAGAGCAATATGTGCTTTACTTTCTTGCTGCTGTTGCGTTATTGCCTTCGTTAGTACCTGAATGATCGTTTCTTGTTTTTGTATGATTGCTTTAAGTTCTTTAATTTCATTACTCTCGTGGGAGGATTCAGGTGTACCGCTCACCTGATGTGGTGTTCCTTCCCGCCAGGCGTTCGGCAGCGCCGGGTATCACTCCGAGCGGTCTCATTTTTCTCCGTCGTTACCCTGGGCTCGGTTTCTCGATCTGTTTCTGCCTGACTGTTGCTGCTGCTGGTTCGGGCGCGCAGGTTGCGCTCCCTGTCCCTACGGTCACTGAAATTCCACTTGAGGCTTGCCATTCCGTTTCTTGTTTCCCTTGGCGGGCGGTCTCTCATATCTGATCCCGCGAAATGTTCTCCCTTACACATGATGCACTTCGGCGTGCTCGTTGGCTCGTCTTGGACCGGACGCTCGTCGCCGAACCTGTAGCAGAGGTTTCCTCGTTCTTCCGGACACACGTCCGAGCGATGTCCTGGTCTTCTACAGTTTTAGCATGCTTTCACTTTGGGTCTGAAGAGGTAGCAGCTGTGGATTCTTCCGCCGAATCGAATGGAGTCCGGGACTCTCTTGGTGTTGGCGAAATTGATGAACAGGGCTTTTGATTATTTTTCCATCCTTCTTGCGTCCACAATCTCTAGTTGTTGGTTGACTTTAACGATGTCCTCCACGATCTCGGCGTGGCTTTGGTCTTCTAGAACGTGATACGCTATCCCCTTGATGCTGTTTTCCGGTGTCGCTACGTAGGCATACGTCGAATAGACTTGGTCTAGGATTTTGATATGTTGTACTTCCGCGTATTTTCCTGCGCGTTCCCTAGAAGGGGTGCTCACTGTAAAGGAGTTGTCAAAAGGATTGATCCTGACTTGGTCGTGTTGTTTGATTTCCCCAAATTTCATTCCGATGTCCAGGCACAAGGCGTACAGTAGTGTAGTGGCCGTGTGGTCTCGGAGCCGAAGTCCGCCTCTTGGCCGGTGTACGATCTTGTAGTCGCTCTTTGGCATACACGGGAGCGGCTTCTTTTTATATTGGCGGCGTCTTATCGATGGACTCACTCCAATCGGAGGCATCACGTGGCAGTCGAGACTACCACTGCCACCTTCCAGAAAAGGGCGTCACCGTGCCCCTATAAAAGGCGACGGAACGGCTGGCACAGGCTACAGTTCGGCAGCAGCGCACCGTCCATACAGCGCTAATAACCATCGTCTGCTTTCGCAGGTGAGCGAACTGTTTAGGAGTCTAGCGTTTTATTGGATTGTCCTGTGCGCTGCTGCCGAACAAAGTGTGTATTGATATTGATGTATACTTGCTTTGTTGTCTGACCTAATCAGGCAAAATGGATGTGATAGAGTTGTGCCGACAACTAGAGAATTTCAAAAGGGACATGCGAACGGAACTCAGAGAATTGAAAGACAGCGTAGATTTTTGTTCCACTGCATGTGATGGAATGCACGGCCTCACGAAAGATATAGCTGATTTGAGGGCTGAGATCAAGGAGCTAGTGAAACTGAATGTTCATTGCAAGGCAGAGAACGAAAGGTTGTCACAAAGAATAAACGAACTAGAATAGTATCAAAGAGCCAATAATTTAGAAATTAAAGGCGTGCCCGGTGGAAATGACGTCATGACAGTGATAGAAAGAATTGGAGTAGCGGTTGGCGAGAGCGTTTCAGAAAGTGATATTGATACGTGTCATCATCATCATCATCATCATCATCATCATCATCATCATCATCATCATCATCATCATCATCATCATCATCATCATCAGCCTAGTTACGCCCACTGCAGGGCAAAGGCCTCTCCCATACTTCTCCAACTACCCCGGTCATGTACTAATTGTGGCCATGTTGTCCCTGCAAACGTCTTAATGTCATCCGCCCACCTAACTTTCTGCCGCCCCCTGCTACGCATCCCTTCCCTTGGAATCCAGTCCGTAACCCTTAGTGACCATCGGTTATCTTCCCTCCTCATTACATGTCCGGCCCATGCCCATTTCTTTTTCTTGATTTCAACTAAGATGTCGTTTACCCGCGTTTGTTGCCTCACCCAATCTGCTCTTTTATTATCCCTTAATGTCACACCCATCATTCTTCTTTCCATAGCTCGTTGCGTAGTCCTCAATTTCAGCAGAACCCTTTTCGTAAGTCTCCAGGTTTCTGCCCCATATGTGAGTACTGGTAGCACACAGCTGTTATACACTTTCCTTTTGAGGGATAGTGGCATCCTGCTGTTCATGATTTGAGAATGCCTGCCAAACGCACCCCAGCCCATTCTTATTCTTCTGGTTATTTCAGTCTCATGATCCGGATCCGTGGTCACTACCTGCCCTAAGTAGATGTAGTCCCTTACCCCTTCCAGTGCTTCGCTACCTATCGTAAACTGCTGTTCTCTTCCGAGCCTGTTAAACATTACTTTAGTTTTCTGCAGATTAATTTTCAGACCCACCCTTCTGCTTTGCCTCTCCAGGTCAGTGAGCATGCATTGCAATTGGTCTCCTGAGTTACTAAGCAAGGCAATATCATCAGCGAATCGCAAGTTGCTAAGGTATTCTCCATCAACTTTTATCCCCAATTCTTCCCACTCCAGGCCGCTGATGTACTTCGCTATAAAAACGCGCGAGATAGTGTCGAGCAGCCTATATTGGCTTTTGTGTGTGTATATATATATCAATTCTAAATATTGTAAGGCAGTTTGTCGTGTGCGTATCATGGACACGCATGCTTATATCGCCTTCCGTTTCCCTACCACGGTTGCGCTTTAAAACCAACAGCGCGCGCATGCGATCCCATAGATGAGATGAATACATATATATAGAAAAGTATCAGTCATAGCTCTCGTAGTATAGCCTTCTGAGCCGTTTCCCTTTTCTTTTTCTTCTCTTTGTTTTCTTCTCTTTGAAAGAAGTCCTATTAGGGTTATTATAATTACACGAAGGTATTTCGCCCTCGCCAGCAGCAGTACTTGAGATAGCTATTCCGGCGGCTAGCTTCCCACGCTATGCGTGCCGCCCCCGCACCTGTTTAAGCTTTTTCCTAGACGCTAGAGCTATACAATATCCGCGCAACCTTGAGCGATCGGAAAGCTCGTTTTCCACCCTGGGCCGGCGGAGAGGGGAGATTTCGTTCCGGCCGCGAAGCTCTCTACATCTCAGTAAGGTGCCTCGCGGTGGTCTCGTGCTGAAGATGCCCTCTCGGTGAGCGCATATTCCCCCCCCTCATCTTTTAAGAGATTCAATACATACAAGCATTTGTCTCGCAAACCAGATTTATTTCAAGGGAATTTACCACGTCTCAATAATTTCTCTCGTCGTATACGAGTGCTGATTGCCGTGTTATAGTTTGTTAACGAAGCTTCCCCTCAAGTCTAAATATATTAAGGCAGTTTTCCTAGTCTATAAAGCCGCTCGAGTTCACGCTGCTCCTCTGGCGGCCATTTTTCAAAGAAATTATGCCTTCCAACCACTCAGAATGCCGGTCTGCCGCGGACAACATCAGTCCCTTTTCACATAAGTATGAGGCTCGGAGCGGGAGCTTTGGCGCTTGAAAGTAACCGTTGGCTTGACGAACCAACCGACTGAGCTACCTTTCCGGGCAACATTGAAGGATCACGAGTTCAAATCACATGTTATGTTCCTTTTTTTTTCTTTTTCTTTTAATGTATTTTCCTTCCTTTTATCACTGTACGGAAACCCTCCTAAAAAAAAAAAATTATATATCCTCAATTATGTGTGGCCACACATGTGCAGGTCATAAATACCAGGTTCTCTAGCCGAGTGCCATCCATGCGGTATAACCGAGCTCAGATTAGTCCACCTTGACTGATCAAATAGGGCACCACTGTAGGTTAAATGAGGCGTACAACTCCTGCGGGACCCGCCGTGGTTGCTCAGTGGTCATGGTGTTAGACTGCTGAGCACGAGGTCGCGGGATCGGACCCCGGCCACGGCGGCCGCATTTCGATGGGGGCGAAATGCGAAAACACCCGTGTACTTAGAATTAGGTGCACGTTAAAGAACCCCAGGTGGTCGAAATTTTCGGAGTCTTCCACTACGGCGTGCATAATCAGAAAGTGGTTTTGTCACGCAAAACACCATAATTCAATTTTTAATTTAACTCCTGCGGGGACGGTAGAGTATCCGTCTCCAGTGCAAGAGGACCGTGATTCAAATCCCGGTGCCGCGCAATTCTCCACCGGGAAAAAAAAAAAAAACCGTGTGTTGAGAAAATTGCACAAACAGGCCTGGAGTGCGGCCTGATCCCGGTGACCAGAACCGGTAACGCACTCTCTCACCAGAGCAGGATTGGCCACCCTGGTGCAGTACTTGGCCACAACCTCCTATATGAATGATACGTGTCACTGGGTGTCAACTGCAAAGACTGGCGTCAAAAACATTGTTGTGCGCTTCGTGCAAAGAATGAAAAGAAACCGTGTGCACATGAAGGCAAGAAAAAAGCAGCTAACTAGTAAAGATCTTGGTTTCACCTCAGACAACTCAGTGTACGTCAACGAGCATTTGACGCAACAAAACAAAAAGCTTCTCGCGTCTGCGCGACAGAAAAGGAAGGAAACAAAGTGGCAATATGTCTGGACTGCCAATGGCATGGTGCTGGCTCGGAAAGATGATGGCTCGCCCATTCTGCGCACCACCACTATTGAGGACTTATCTAAAATGACCTAATGATAAACTATGACACTAATATGGCGTCTACTCATTCATCCTATCACCAAGTGACAGACGCTTATTATGACATGCAAAAGCTGAACAAAGAATATTCTGGATGCAAGACGTTATCCTGTATACATGTTGATACAGGAAGCATCAGAAATAAGTTGGATGAAATTATTGAGTTAATACAATCCAAAACCGAAAAATTTGGTGTTGTGCTTTTCACGGAAACATGGTTAACTGCAAATGATCCTGTTCCAGAGTTTTTAGGGTATAGCTCGCATCATGTAGGAAGAGAAAATAAAGCCGGTGGAGGGGTAGCAGTTTATGTTAAAGAGCCGTTGAAGTTAGTTGTCATTGATGAATTTTCTGTTATTACTAATGATGTGGAATGCTTGACCGTGCACCTAAATAAAACTGCTGTAAGTGTCGTATATAGGCCCCCAACTGGAGACATGGCCACATTTTGTAGTTTTATGGAACGGCTGCTGCTTTTGACCCGATCAACTAGTAAGACTTGTGTAATTATGGGGGATGTGAATGTCAACGTGATCACTGATAACGCATGGTCAATAGATAATAATAATATTTGGGGTTTTACGTGCCAAAACCACTTTCTGATTATGAGGCACGCCGTAGTGAAGGACTCCGGAAATTTTGACCACATGGGGTTCTTTAACGTTCACCTAAATCTAAGTACACGGGTGTTTTCGCATTTCGCCCCCATCGAAATGCGGCCGCCGTGACCGGGATTCGATCCCGCGACCTCGTGCTCAGCAGCCCAACACCATAGCCACTGAGCAACCACGGCGGGTTTGGTCAATAGAACTCAAAACATTGTTTTCTTGTTATGGCTGCAGTAATTACATTACTGCACCAACAAGGGTAACAGTCAATAGTGCTACATTGTTAGACATATGCGTTTAGAACTTAAATGAATGTGATGTCAAGTCGGGAGTACTGATAGCAGATGTAAGTGACCATTTACCTGTGTTTTGTCTTATACCTAAACACCCTGACAAACAAAACAATTACTGCGAACAACGATTCCGCAGAATAATCAGATCAAATACTCTAGAGCAATTCCGATGCCTCCTCCAGTGCGTAGACTGGCAAGAAATCTATAATGAAACAGATGTAAACAGAATGTTTGCTCTATTTCAACGAAATGTACTTGCGTGCTATGATTTGGCTTTTCCACTTCAGCCAGCCTTCTGGAAAGAAACATAAAGAGGCGCGCAAACCTTGGGTCGACAAAAACTTGTACGAACGCATCAAAAAGAAAGACGCTATGTATCACACCTTCATCCGCACGCGGCAGCCTGACCTATTCGCGACGTACAAGAAATTTAGGAATGAAGTACAAGGTGATTTAAAGAAAGCAAAGTGTGATTACTATGAGCGCCTTTTCTCGAATATACGAAGCAATCCGAGAAAAATATGGGATGCCGTTAATGATATGACAGGAAAAAATCCAAACACGCATCCGCAAATGACACGCTTAAACGGACGGGAAATAGAACGTGCGGAAATGGTTAGCTGCATGAATACGCATTTTATTAACGCTGGTATGAACCCTGCACACGTTGCAATCGGAAACGATCACAGGTTTTCCACACCACGTGTATCAAACTCACTTTTCTTTAAACCGACATGTGTGGGTGAATTACGTGATCTTATCAAGACATTAAAGCATGATGTTTCAGCTGGCGTAGACGGTGTCAGTCCTATTCCGGTTAAATATGTGTCACACGAAATAGGGCCAGCGCTTGTGCATGTCATAAACTTGTCGCTTAGCACAGGCGTTTTTCCAGACGAGCTTAAGATAGCACGTGTCACACCAATTTATAAAGGGGGAAGTGCAGACCAATTATCGAACTACAGGCCAATTTCAGTTCTCACGGTATTTTCAAAACTTTTTGAAGGTGTTATCTATGCAAGATTATCAAATTTTTTTTACGAAAGACAACGTTTTTGCGCAATGCCAATACGGTTTTTAAAAAAAATAAGTCAACTGAGCAAGCTTTACTGGATATTAAAGATCGAATGATTGCTAACATCGAACAGAAGAAGTTAACGCTTGGCCTGTTTTTGGATCTGAAAAAGGCGTTTGATTCGATTGACCACTATATCCTAAGTGAAAAATTGGAAAGATACGGAGTACGAGGCGTTGCAGATGACTTGATAAAATGTTATATATGTAATAGAAAACAGTTGGTGCAGCTGGGAACTACTGCATCTGAGATGCTTACCCTACATCAAGGTGTCCCACAAGGTTCAAAGTTAGGACCGTTACTATTTCTCATTTATGTTAATGATATTACAGATTTATCAGGTTCACAAACATTAGCAATGTATGCAGATGATACAAATGTGTTCTTTACAGCTGATAACACAACAGAATTACAGCAGTGTGTAAATGAATATACAATTTTGTTATCTGACTGGTTGGCGACCAACAAACTCCAGTTGAACGCAACTAAAACAACCTACATTATATTTAGGGCACCTAATAAAATAATTGATGCTATAATACAAGTAAAATTTAAGAACTACCTCATTAAACAGGTCGAACAAAAGAAGTTTCTGGGAATACATTTCAGTGAAGAATTGTCATGGAATACACACGTAAATTCCCTTTGCGGCGAATTATCAAAAGCATCGGTGTAATCTATAAAATTGCACACCTGATCCCTCTATGGCTGAAAAAACAACTGTATAATGCACTTATTTATTCAAAGCTTTGCTACGGGATGTTGGTTTGGGGTACAACCACCAGAACAAATTACACGAAATTGATTACCTTACAAAAAAGAGTTATCCGCTTATATGCAAATTACTATGGCCGTTTTTCAGATCTAAGAACCGGTCCATTATTCCAAAAATATGATATGCTGCGTGCGGACAGGATATATTATATGAAAATTCTTCTAGAAATCCAAAAGAGAAATCCAAGCGCTCAAAGTAGTCAATGTAACATCTCCGGATACTCCTTGCGACACAGCTCGCGACACACACCAAAAGCAAGGACCAATTACGGGAAACAAACATTTCTCTATCAGTCCACAAAAATAATGAACAGTTACAGTGCATCTGTATCCTTAAACACGTCTTTACAGACATTTAAAGAAAGAATTAGAGATTGGTTAGATAGGGAAGACGTATACTTTAAAATTGAATAAATGCGTGTAATAAAATGAAAAATGTTTCTGCCATGAATTACATATTCTCTCTTTTCAGGATTCACATGATTTCATTTAATATCTATTGTTGGGTTTTGTATTAGCACATATGTTTGCATCCACGTACTGTTCCCAGTGTTTTATTACTTTTGGCACGCAATTATGATGTTTTTTTTATGCGCATGTTGTTGGTCTATATTGCTCCATAAATTAGCTGACGTTTATTTCGTGTATAATTGTACAATTTTAGCATACCATTAGCATCTCAAATGCTTACTTGCACTTAGCCGTTGCTGTACATTGTACTATACATTTCAAGAATCGAATGACCATGGACTTTCACAGTAACCAACGCTGTTGTAACGCGCAAAATTGTGCATATGTGTGTGACCTGCTGTCAAACCTGTCGTTCGTGGGGGCTGAGAGCTTTGTCAGGCTTTATGCCTTTAGTCTCAGTCTACCCTCGTTTAAATGAACGAGAAATAAAATTCAATTCAAATTCAATTCAAATTGGTCTGGACGGCCTTGCGGGTGGCGTCCGTCGGCGTCATATCTGTATCCTGTTGGGCATTGGCGTCCCCGTGCTTGGGGCGAGCTCAATCATGGGCTTTGATGGCAGCATGTATCCATAGGGTTCGGTCTTCATATTCATCCGGGGAGATTTCTTCTCCGTCTACGGCGTACTCCGTCGCGGCAACGTCGGTGATGGCCTCCCGCGGCGGGCGGCGACGGCGATAGCGTCCCTAATCGCACTAGGCCTGAAGTAGGCCCAGCACGACTAGTTGCGGCCGGTAAACGAAAGTGCCCCTAAAGGGGCAAAAAGGGGTCTTGAGGGCCTCGAAAAACAGCGGCAGGGTTCCAGGCACTCTCTGTGACCTTGTGGGAGCAGGTCCGGGTCTTCCGGTACAGATATTCGCTCGGAAAAGACGTTGAACTCGTACGGCGTTGAACTCGTAAAAGACGACGAGCCCATACGGAGCACATCCGCACGACTCAACGCGCCAAGCGTTCTCCGTGGGAGGGAGGGATTGCCCGCGGAATGGGGGTATCTCCGGGAGCGGTTGGAAAGGAGCGGAACGGAAAACGGTGCGTCCGGCGGTCACGCGCTCTTCGTCGCACGCCCAGATATGCAGTTTGCCGAACGCGCGTTTGCTTTCCTTTGAAGAAGTGCAGAGGTGGGCGCGCGCGAAATGCCGCTACAGCTTTAAGACCAGCGCAGTTTCGCTAAATCCGCGCTCACCGTCACATCGGTTATGCTTACGGCGACTAGAAGCCTCCTGCGTTTTGTTTGCGCTGCGCTGCAGTCCATAGCCTGCGTGCTTGCTGTCGCTGTGACTGCTTTGCCCTTCGAGCGAAACTGTGATGCCTACTTATGAACTTGTATTTACGAATAGCATGAGAATGTACCTACTTACGCACTTGTATTTACAAATGCTTAAGAAAACTGCCACGTCTCCTTAGAATACACGTCTCACTTTTGTGTTAGGACCGATTCCCTTGAAACAAAAATTAATCAACTAAAAGAAAGCCCCAGGCCTGCGCGGCACACGCAGCACATTCGCAGCGTAACCTGGAGTAGCGGCTGCATAGGAGCTCCATTTTCGGCACGACGCACTACAGGGACTTCGCGGCAGAGTATCTTCGCATCGTTTTCACGAGAACGATCTGGAATGTCCGCCCGGCGTCGACGCGAGCCGCTTCTTGTCCTGCTCTCTGCACAGCAGTCTGCTGAGCCCAATGTTGCATGGGCGCAGCCGCGCGTGTAGCTCTTCGAATTCCTTCTTCAGATTCATACCTCGCGAGGAGGCGTCATAAATGTACCGAAGAGTAAACACAGGTACCCAGACTACGTGGCGCACATGTCACATCCCTTGACTCATGGCACGGTACATTGCTGTGGATGGTGTTGATGATAATGGCGCCATCCCCTTCGAAACGGGATGGGGAGAAATAGTCGCTTAGCCTATTATATTTAGGGTCAGCTAGATGACGCATGCAACTGCTGTGTGCAACTGCTACATGTCGCGACACCTTGTAGAATATAACGGAACTGCAATGCAAAGTTTGTACGTATCGACCCTACGCGGCGCGCATGTCAAATGGCACAATACGATGGTAATGATGATGCTAAATTAATGGCAGTCCCGTCGAAACTAGACGGTGAAAAACTGTCACCTAGCCTACTTGAAATAACCTGGTACGTCATACATCATTTTCTTTACATCAATATTTGTAGGCATCCATTATCTTCTTTTCCTTCGTCATAACTTCTCTATTTACCTCGTACCGCTACCTGTGCAACTGCTACATAAAGTGCCTCCTGGAGTAATAGTATGCAACTGCACTGCAAAGGGCGAACGTATAGTCGCTGCGCTGCGTGAATATCATATTGCAAGGCAAGATACGATGCTAATGATGATGATGATGATTTATTGGCATCCTCTTTGAAACGTGGCGGTGATATAGTCACCTAGCCGGGTTGGTTTATTCAGGTACACAATCTATATTTTTTTCTAACAATCTTGCACACATCTCATTAAACTTTTGTTTATTCCTCAAACGTTCTTTAACCGCCTTGTACGGCAACACGTGCATCTGATACTTGGCGTTTTACCTGGTGTAATAATATGCAGGAGCGGCGCAAAACGTGCACGTATCGACGCTACCCAGCGCTATGTCCTATGCCTGCTCGCGCACTAGGACGTGTTTGTAGGGCATGTGTTCCCGCCGTATGCGAGTAAGTGCTGACGTGGCTCAGTGGTAGAGGTGGTAGAGTTGCTGCCTCTCACGTAGCGGGCCCGGATTCGATCCCGACGGCAACTGGGTCTCCTTTTTCTCATTTTCGGCAATAGCTGCTTCGGACACCGGACACCGGCGGCAGACACCAGGCTCACCAGAAATGTCTGTTCGAATGAGCCCGAAACAGTTTACGCTGTTAAAAAAGAAAATATTACGTGTCTGAAGAGTCGTGAGCATGGCGTACAGCGCGGCGTTTCATGGCGCCATATCTTAATTTGGCACATTCCAATTGCATCAGCTTCTTGCTATGAATTTCCGCTTTTTGCCAATTCCTTCTTTAGCGCTGTCACATTTCATTGTATTTCATAACCTCGTGACATGTTTTATTTCTCGACGCCCTTTGACGGCATTCCTATACCTCATTAGTTAGACTTTTATATGAGAACAGGGTGATAAACGTCGTGTAGATGATGATATTATTTTTCTTGCTTTCTTTACAGTCCCTTACTATGGTGTACAATGGCATGACTGCACCTTTTGTCGGTTTATGCCTATTGGGCGTCCTATTCCCGTTCGTTCGTGCAAAGGTGCGTGCACTAGAAGCATGATCTGCGCAAATATCCATTCACTTCAGTTTGTTTAGGGTGATGAATGACATTTTAAGGAGTACCTGTAGTGAGACCAAATTGAACAGAAATATTATGAAACAGCTGAGCTCAGAGTGCCCAATGTATTACTACGATGGAGATGCACGAATAAGTCTTAGGAAATACACTATAGCATCACCTTTAGAGCGAACGTATGATGCGATCAGGTGTTACGAGAGCAGAAACGTATGGATCATGTTTGTTTGTAGCGCTTTGGCATGCAGATTCAACGATGCGACTTCCGCGATCTTAAAGCTATTCATAATTTCGACAGGGCATCCATTACCACATAATTAAATTCTCATTAATAATTCTTGGACATTCCATTTGTAGCATCAGATACAATAATCCACAAAAAAGAATCCGAAAGTCGTAAGTTATTCAGAGCCTCTTGGAGTTAATCAGTAGTGTACACTGCTTTATGATGTCTCGCCCTGTCATATTATAAACATAAGCCTACATATTGACAACTTGTAGTGACGGTGAAGAACAGAGTAGCAAAATTGTGAGTGCCGAATCGAACTTTTTTATCGCGCGAACCTTTGCCCACAAACGCAATGACCCTCGAATCAGAACGACCGCGGCGAGCACAGTCGGTGATTTGAGATGCGGATCAAGTGTGTCGGCTTTGATGCATGACTAGTCGAAGGTTACAAATGAATCGCTGGTGCCCCCTTCCAGAAAGTATTACATAATTCCGTGTCGCGCATACAGTCAGATTACACACGGTTCGGTGACAACAGACAACGGATAGAACTAGCGATATCATTAACGAAAGTTCAGATACAGAAAAACGCATATTGCGCTGGGCGATAACGTTTAACAATTGAGAGCCGGTGAAAAGTGGTCAACGGAGAAAGGTAAAATGTACACCTGTCGGAATGCTTCAAACGCGTATGTCAGGTCAGGTATATTGTGTAAGTTTGAAGCTATATTCTACAATGTATCTTAACTAGCGACATTCTGCCCTTTTGCAACACCTGATATTAAAGAGGCAGCCAATCCTGGCGTTTGCACATCATTAGCTTACGCACCCTTATAGCGGCAGTCCGGGCGTCTAAGATAGTAATTCAGGGTTGTTTTGATACAGTGAAGTCTCGCCTTATTTTCGCGAAAAACTCTGGCAGCTTCTGTTTAGGTGCTCCAATTTTACTTTTTTACTATACAAAGGAGAACTCGAGCTCTAATTTTAAACAGCTACGATAAAGGAGTGCTTTGCAGTATACACAGCCGCACATCTGTGAAAGAGGCTTCTAACTGACTACGAGTGTGTTTTTACTTGAAAATGATATGTAAACTACTGGTTTTTTTTTTTCATTTTCCGCCCTAACTTGTGTCTTCAGTGCTGTGGCGGCTCGAGCAGTATCACCTCTAATAATTATAAGCTTTCTCATCTGTTCAAGACTTTAACTAATGTATAGCTTGAAAAATTGCGAGGGGATGTCGCACGTTTCGTACGGAAGCCCATAATAAATATATATCCTGGCTCGTGGTAGAGTAATATAACAGACCCAAATATACCGATTGATAGTTGCAACTGCACGCTTTACATAAGGCAGAGCTGCCCGCTTTGTATTGATAATTCGTTAAAATACGCTCGAAAGCGACGTTGAACTTTACTGTAGCCAAATAAACTTTGAAATCAAGTGCGTTCATTTTAATGTCACAAAGTTAACGTTGAATTGTACGTATGCATAGGGTGCCGGGGTGGCGACAACTGCTATGGTTGCGTATCAACTGTTACACATTGCAAGCATACTACGGAGTGGAAGAAACCTACCCAGAATGGAGACGTCCCTGGACTACTGCTGCTTCCACAACGACAGTGGCATTTCTTCGCCATTAAACACTACCTTCAATATTCCACAGGAAGAGTAAGTTTATTTTTGGGTTAATTAGTTTTCATTAAATAAACAATGATTCGAGCTCAATTCATCGCATACAACATCGCGAACTCTTCACTGTGAGCAGTCGGCAGGAATTATAGGGGGAAAGCCAAACGAGCTTTATTTCATTGGAGGAAAAAATGCAGCAAGCTTCAGCGATTCCTTCGCCTTTGAAGTCGTTTACTGCGACAGCGGTTGACTCTCGTAGCGGTGAATGCCATCTTCTTAAGAATATCTTTGCGATGCGCTCGAAGTTGTTTGGATCCGATAAACTACTGCTTGTAGTGGCCTCCATAAAGACACTCAAGTGTTTCCGCTCTTAGAGACTGCACGGTGTACAAAACCTCGCACAAATGACTAAGCACGAAAGTTGCGGAATAGAACAGTGCTTAGTTAGCGACTCCCAGCTGCACAATGCTGTAGGGTCAATCCGTAGTGTTACTTTTTATTTTCAAACGGTTTTAAAGTGAAGCTTTATTTGCCTACCATCCCATGGTTTGGCATTCGTCGTTTGGTCAGTCGGTCGATCGAATCGTTGGGTTGTCACCGAGTAGATTCAAGCTTACTTAAAAAAGGGGAAAAAAGCGCGTCCGATGGCTTGATTCGAACCAGCGGAGCAGTCAGAAGCTGAAACCATTTAGGTCACAGGCGCTTTCTTTCTTTTTCTTTTGTGGTATTTATCACAAAAATAAAACACAAGTGCGTAAGGTATATACATAGCATCCAAAACAGCCATTGCCGCGCGTACTAGGACACAAATAACACTTTACAATACATGAAATTATTGCTTTTGTAGTGGGCAACATGCATGTGGCGCTGTGCGAACTGCCACCGCTGCGGCGCGAGACCCGAGCTCGGGCTGCTGATGCGAACGGCTAGGACTCGCGATCAAGAGCGACTTGCGATCCCTCGTACGAGCTGCAATAAACCCCCTTTCATTTGGTGGAGGTGCGGGGTAGACCTCGGAAACTGGAACTCCGAAGCCGGACGCTACCGACTGCTACGACCATGCCTGACGAAACCACCCAGGAAGATGCACCACAGCCTCCGGCGGTCATCGTTTCCGGTGTGTTGCGCCAGCGTGATCCTGCCATCTTTAGCGGCACCGATGATCATGACGTGGAGGATTGGTTGTCATCTTACGAACGGGTGAGCCAGCATAACAAGTGGGACGACGTCACCAAGTTGCACAACGTGTGTTGTTTTACTTAACCGGCGTCGCGAACCTCTGGTTCCGAAACCACGAACACGATTTCGGAACATGGAGCACATTCAAAACAAGTTTCGCTGAAGTGTTCGGGCGCCCCGCTGTGCGCAAGCTTCGCGCAGAGCAACGCTTACGGGGGCGTGCGCAAGATCACGCTGAAACTTTCACAAGTTACATCGAAGATGTCATTGACCTGTGTAAGCGCGTGAATCCGTCAATGTCAGAACAGGACAAGATCAAACACATTATGAAAGGCATTGATGAGGACGCCTTTCAGATGTTGTTAGCGAAGGATCCGCGTACCGTGGCCGAAGTTATCAATTTGTGCCAAAGTTTTGACGAGCTACGGAAACAACGCATCTTAGCTCGGCGCCCACCGCCTACGGAAGATTCGTTAGCAGCATTAACTATTGGCGACAACCACACAACTTTCCTGACGCAAATAAAGGAATTTGTGCGCGAGGAGGTCGCACGACAGCTCTCGATTTTGCCGACCACGGAGAAGCCTTCTCAATGTTTGGCTCCAGCGCTCCGACAGATAATTCAAGAACAAGTGACCGAAGCTCTTCCACCTCCGTGTCAGCCGGCTCCCGTGGCCGCGCCTCTGACGTATGCTGAAGCCGTTGCACGGGCGCCTCGTCTACAGGGGTTCTCTCCTCCGCCTTCAGCGCCTCGCCCGCCGGTGTTCTCTCCTCCGCCTTCGCCTCGCCAGCCTGCGGATCCCTTTTTCAGTGCACAGCAGCAGGGTCCAAATCCTTGGCGCACTGCTGACAACCGCCCAATATGCTATGCCTGCGGTACCCCGGGTCATGTAGTGCGCTTCTGCCGCCGGCGCTTGCCGGCCTTCGTGGGCACCCCGCGACGACCCAGCTCCGACTTCCGACCTTTCCGTATGCCTTCACGACCACCACCGGAAGTCTACGCTGCTGATGACATACCGGCACCGCAGTCACAGCTCTACGGCACTCGTCGCTCGCCTTCCCCTCGTCGGCGCTCACTCTCACCCATGCGTCGTAGACCCAGTGCCAGTACTACTGAGGCGGAAAACTGATTTCCGCAGTTCCTGAGGCACGAACTGCGTCATCGTCGGAACATCAAAGTCCTCGTTTTTCCCCCGCTAACGTCATTGAAGTGTGCGTTGATGGCATCAAATCCCTTGCGCTCGTCGATACAGGTGCTACTGTGTCCGTGATTAGTGAGAAGCTTTGTCGTGCATTGCGGAAAGTGACCATGAAGCCTTCGGTTCCATTGCTTAGAACAGCGAGTGCGCAACAAGTACAGCCAGTCGCTATGTGCACTGCCAGAGTGCTGATTCGAGACATTTTGTATTCCATTGATTTCTTTGTGTTAACTAGTTGCTCCCACGATGTCATTCTCGGTTGGGATTTTCTGTCGCGCCATCATGCCGTCATCGACTGTGCACGTGCTGAGGTTCAGTTCTCCGTTCTGTGCGATTTGCCATCTCGCGACTTTCAAGTTCACGATCTTAGCAGGATCTGTGTAGCTTCAGATACTGACCTTCCTCCTCACAGTGCTGTATTTGTCCCTCTTTCATGCGCATCGCTTGCCGAAGCGACGGTCATGTTTACACCCGCTGCCGTCTTCATTCGCCGCCAGCCTATATTGTTGCCTTTCGCCCTCCTCACGGTTCACCATGGTGCTGCAGAAATACTGATTTCTAACCCAAATTCGTGCACTTTGGCTTTGCACTGTGGCGAGACTATTGGCACCATCGAGTCTGTAGACGCTGACGCTATTGTGCACTTCCCCATGGCCGACGACGTCGATACTGCCAACGTAACAGCACTGACGCCCCATGTGCCATCTCACCGAGTCCCACCGGATGTTTTTTGTCGCTCCATTGCCGATGACCTCGAGCCGACACAACGTGAGCGGCTAATTACTCTTTTAAATGAGTTTCACGCGTCTTTTGACTGGAACCAAGCATCGTTAGGCCGCACAAGTACCGTTTCTCACCACATTGATACGGGACACCACGCACCATTACGCCAGCGTCCGCACCGCGTGTCATCCACCGAGCGTCGTGTCATCACCGAGCAAGTTGAAGACATGCTTGACCGTGGTGTTATCAAGCCATCCTGCAGCCCTTGGTCATCGCCCGTAGTACTCGTTAAGAAAAAAGATGGCTCGATTCGTTTCTGTGTGGACTATCGTCGCCTCAACAAGATTACACGAAAGGATGTCTATCCTCTACCGCGCATAGATGACGCCCTGGATTGTCTACATGGTGCTGAATTCTTTTCTTCTTTGGACTTGCGATCGGGCTATTGGCAAGTGCCAGTGGATGAATCCGACCGCTCGAAAACAGCTTTCATTACGCCTGATGGCCTGTATGAGTTTACGGTAATGCCATTCGGCCTCTGCAATGCACCAGCGACATTCGAAAGAATGATGGACAATATTCTGCGAGGCCTCAAATGGAAGACGTGCCTGTGTTATTTAGACGACGTGGTAGTTTTCTCCCCTGATTTCACCTCTCACCTCTCTCGTCTACGCGACGTCCTTACTTGTCTTGCCACCGCCGGCCTTCAACTTAACTTGAAAAAGTGCCGCTTCGGCGCCCGCCAGCTGACCATACTTGGCCATGTCGTTTCCAAAGACGGCGTCCTTCCCGACCCTGACAAACTTCGTGCTGTCGCAGAATTTCCGCGGCCGACTACACTGAAAGAGCTCCGTAGTTTTGTCGGCCTTTGCTCGTATTTTCGACGCTTTGTACGCAATTTTGCCTGCATCATCGCTCCTCTCACGAAGCTCCTGGCTGGCCCAGGTGACCTTCGCGATTGGACTCCGGCATGTGACCAAGCCTTCACCACTTTGCGTCGTCTGCTTACCTCACCACCTGTTCTACGCCACTATGACCCGACTGCTCCGACCGAAGTTCATACGGACGCCAGTGGCGTTGGTCTTGGAGCCGTCCTTGCGCAACGCAAGCCTGGCTTTCCGGAATATGTGGTTGCATATGCGAGTCGGGCCCTCACGAAGGCAGAAACCAATTATTCTGTCACAGAAAAAGAATGTTTGGCTATAGTTTGGGCGTTACACAAATTTCGCCCTTACTTGTATGGCCATCCGTTCGATGTTGTGACAGACCACCACGCGCTCTGCTGGCTTGCGTCACTGAAGGACCCGTCAGGCCGTCTTGGACGTTGGGCTCTTCGGCTCCAAGAATTTGACATTCGCGTCATCTATCGATCCGGGCGCCAACATTCTGATGCCGATGCACTCTCCCGATCGCCCTTGAGATCCGACGAAACGCCACCCTCCCCCGTAGAGTGCCCGGTTGCTACACTTGCTGTTACTGACATGCCGTCTGAACAGAGGAAAGATCCGTGGATTGTGTCTCTCATTGACATTCTTCACAGTTCTTCGACGGCTACATGCCCTCGAGCCCTTCGTCGCCAAGCCACCCATTTCGTGCTACGGGACGCCATCTTGTACCGCCGAAACTATCAGCCGGATGGTCGCAAATGGCTGCTAGTCATCCCTCGCCATTTGCGCTCCGCCATATGCACGTATTTTCACGCCGACCCCCAACAAGCTCATGCTGGCGTCCTGAAAACCTACGAGCGGCTCCGTCAGCGCTACTACTGGCGCGGCATGTATTCTTATGTCCGCAAATACATTCGGTCATGTGTAGCCTGTCAGCGACGCAAGACATCTCCTCATACGACTGGCCCTCTGCAACCTTTGCCGTGTCCTGCACGTCCTTTTGATCGGATTGGCATTGACCTCTATGGGCCTCTTCCATCCACTGCTAAAGGAAATCGTTGGATAATTGTTGCTGTAGACCACCTCACAAGATATGCCGAAACTGCTGCACTTGCTTCGGCTGCTGCTCGCGACGTCGCCGCATTCATGTTACGGCATTTCATCTTACGGCATGGCGCACCGCGAGAACTGCTCAGCGACCGAGGCCGTGTCTTCTTATCCGAAGTTATTAATGAGCTACTCGCCGCTTGCCGCACTATTCACCGCACCTCTACGGCGTATCACCCACAGACTAACGGTCTCACGGAACGGTTCAACCGCACTCTGGGTGACATGCTCACCATGTATGTTGCGTCTGATCATTCCAATTGGGACGATGTCCTCCCTTTTGTGACGTACGCGTATAACACCGCCGTTCAGGCTACCACTGGCTTCTCCCCATTTTTCCTTCTTTATGGACGTGAACCATCCACTACCCTCGACACCGTGCTACCTTATCATCCGGATGCCTCTGAATTCACCCCTCTTTCCGAAGTTGCTCGCCATGCTGAAGAGTGCCGCCAACTGGCTCGCTCGTTTACGTCGGATACCCAAGGTATCCACAAAGATCGACGCGACAACGGGCAGCCCACACAGTCCTTCGCCGTGGACTCTCACGTCTGGCTTCAGCTGCCCTTCCAATCCCCTGGCCTTAGCCCAAAGCTTGCTCCGAAATATCAGGGTCCGTACCGGATCGTCGCGTGTACATCGCCGGTGAATTATGTGGTCGAACCGGTGACGCCATCTTCGGACAAACGCCGCCGTGGCCGCGAGACGGTTCACGTCAGTCGCCTGAAGCCGTACCACGACCCCCTTATCGTGTCATCACCTTAGGTCGCCAGGATGGCTCCACTTCGCCGTGGGGGCAATTGTAGTGGGCAACATGCATGTGGCGCTGTGCGAACTGCCACCGCTGCGGCGCGAGACCCGAGCTCGGGCTGCTGATGCGAACGGCTAGGACTCGCGATCAAGAGCGACTTGCGATCCCTCGTACGAGCTGCAATAAACCCCCTTTCATTTTGAATAAATATCTAAACGGGAGGCAACAGGACAGATTCATCGACAATCGGTACCAGTCCTGTTGGAAGTTTCTTTGCTCAAAGATGTCTTTCATTTGTGAAGTCATATGAATGAAATGTGACTGCGAAGACACCATCGGCTCGGCACGTATGCACGATTGATTCTAGCTCCGTGAGATGGTCGCCACAGGTTGATTATGATAAAGAGTTTTTACTACGGTACATATCCACATCGGTGGACGGACCAGGAGCACGGCCGGTACATATCGTGAAAACGCAAACAAGCTCTCTCAGATTATCGGTTTGTGCTGTTGATTATGATTCCTATACTGTGGGAAATATACGACGACGGGGCACCAACGAAGCAGTTTGTCCGCGTGTTGAGTATGCTGATGATTTCCATACTACGGCATATACTAACTACGGGGGATTGCCCAAGAAGCGGCTGGTGCATGTTGTGCCACCAACTCGCGCTGGGATATGAACGTTGCTTTTTGATAATGATTATGATTTCCATACTATGGCACATACTTGCAGCGAGGGATTGGCCAGAAAGTAGGTGGTGCACATCGTGCTTTGCCAACCAGTTCGTTGGTATGATGGCCGTGCGTTGACCATAATTGTAATTTTCATACTACGACACATGCCGACAATGGGCGAGCCACTTGCCACTGCGACTGAGGAATGAAGTGGGCGAGTTTATGGCCTTGCATTAACCGCTTCGAGAAAGCTTTCGATTCGCAAAGATTTCAGCGTGTGCGTTAGATGTGCATGAAATTTTTCTGCGCTCTTTCTACTTTTACTAAATTACACTCCGGGTACTTATCTGCAGAAATGCACACTTTCCGCAAAATACACTGCAAAACAATTTTGAGTTATGGCCTCCCACGTGAAGAAAGAGAGAGAGAGAGAACTCATAAGGGAGAGGCAGCGGGAGTGAAAGCGTGCAAAATTCTTCCCAGGTGGATACATTCATTTTACTTCCAGTCCACGCTGGCCTAAATCTTTTCGTAAATAGAACAAAATTGTTTCGATGTAAAAGATATTGCCCATACAATGGGACGCTGATAAAGATATTCTGTATTTTTAGGCTTACTGCACGCGCACGAGAAACTAATTTTTCCTATTTCTTTGCAGGCCAAACGACTCGTTTATCCTGTTCCGTGTGTCCTCTCTTTGGAGCAGCTTCTTTGCTATTTTCGGTACAGTTTTGCTGGGAGTAATCGTGAGCGCGGTGACAGGCAAGTATATTATTGCGATAGCAACTATATGGACACTCCAGGCGCATTTCGGCCTTCGTCGCCGCCGTGATGTTCCATATCAATTCCAAATGCGATAACATCGTGGTCGCGTGCCGAGAGAGATTCTAGTTTTGGGAGTGGTGAAAGGTTGAGTGATAAGCTGCGCAGTAACTGTCCGTCAGTGGAAGACACCTCAACTGCGCAGCGCGGCGGAGGGGGCATATAAAGGTGGGAACGAGCAGCAGCAGTAGCACCAGTAGAAGGAGCGCAGTGGATGCGTAAATGAGATTAGAGGCGATTGACAAGGCAGGCGTCATCAACATAGGTCAGCACAGCAAGGAGAAACACCCTGTGATTGGGCTTGCAGCCCAAGGGGTGCATAATGTGTTTGACCGCCGGGCAAGGGAAATTTTGCTCGCGGCAGACCTTTGCGACAGTCGCTCTTGCGAGAGAGGAAGCTGGGCATTCACAAAACAGGTGATGTAGCGCTTCCATTGCGCCGCAGTCTCTGCAGACGGGTACCGGCGCCGGCTGCGGATGGCATGGCATCACGGGTTCTATCTTGACGGCGATATGTGATGGGTACTCAGCGCGCAGAGTGCTGATAGCTTCGTGTCCGCTGTGTTCGGGCCGCTTAGCTCGCGTTGAGGCGAGAGACAGTACGAAGGTCTCGGCGCTCGCTGCTGCTGCTGCGCTTCCTCATGCCAGCGTTTTAACCGCGAGTGTACGCGGTCATCAGCGAGACGTGTTCATGTCGGATTGTGCGTCTATATGACACCACGCTTGTTTAGTGTGGGAATGTTTACAAGCTTAGGCAGCCGATAAAACTACTACCCTTACTTCGTGTAACTGTCTAATAATTTACTATCGCAATTGATGCTTCGCTTTCGGGCGGAACTGCGACATTTAGAGAGCCACAGTTTCTTATTGGCGAGCACTTTGTGTTTGCAGGTGAATATCCTACCACTTGCCTTATGCACGTAATCAAGGTTGTCTTCAATTTTCAGACTTTAGTTTGCAGTTAAATGACTTTATATATGACGGAGGCAACAAAAATGTTTCGCAATTCGGAATAAAGAAACAGTGTCCATTATTGGATTTAAATGTATTTTGAGCGATTTCATGATTCCTTCATGCCAGAACGTGGTCAGACTGTTTTGTTCTATAGAGCAGCCTTTCTCCTGTATCTCAAAACAGCCTTTAATATTTTCCAGCTGCTTTATGAGTTTATGTTCACAATACTACATGGTTTTCAGAACCACAAGGCGAGTGGAAGGCAGCATACAGAAATTTGAACAGTGCGCATTCAGCTTCTGCATTTTGTCAATATGCCGCTTAGGGGCAGCTTTATAGATACATAAATAAATATCATTACACAGCTTAATACACGCAGTCAAAATATTGGCAGGGGCTTAGCTAGGATATGCCAGGATATACGTAGCGAAAGCTAAGGCATAGCATGGTTAATTTTGCTTAATCTTGATTGCAAGACCAGGTTAGTCGGATTGTCTAGCTATGTGGCGGCGCTTAGCCAGTCGTTCGGCGCTGTTCGTCTGTTTCCTGGGCGATTTGTTTCCTCTTCATCTCGTTCCGATGTCGATTCCAGGCCTCCTCCTGCTTATCAGAATTGTCGCCGTCCATACTGCTGTGGTTGCGGCGCACGCGAGCTCTCCTTTTCAATCCTCCGACAGGTTACCAGGCATGCGACGCAGCTGGCGAAGCGAGCGGAGGCGAGCGCAACGAAGAGGAGCGCGGTGTGACGTCATACCAAACGGTGCCAGCGGAAAGGCGCGGCGCTGCGCAGCGGCGGAACACCTGTGGCTCGGTGCTACTGGTGGCGCATGCGCTTTAGTGACTAGGGAGCGAGAGATAGAGAGAGAAATATCCGCGGCCAGGCGCGCGTTGTGAGGTCATGTGCCTCCTCGGAGCACCGCCACGGCGAAATCGCAAGTTCGCGGCCAGTAAAGCTTTCGCTTTAAAAAACATCAATAGTACGGCCTGCACCCATAATTTGGAGCCATTATGTAGTTTTCTTAAGAAAACAGGGAATAAACATCGGCACTTTGTCAATCACAAGTGACGATGCAGCGAGCAAAAACGGAGTGAAGCGACCGTTTAAAACGTGAAGTACGAAGAAAGAATTCAAGAAGTTCGAAGGATGCCTTGGATGCGGTAGTAGTGAAAAGGACGATCTTGCATAGTTCCGAAGGCTCGCTGGGATTCATGAGTTGCACGGGCACGGGCGCGAACATGCAAAAACATAAAGCGCATAGAACAAATTTGGAGGGCGCTTAAACTTCGCCTTTAAGGGTGGAGCGCGATCGAATATAAAGATTACTGACTGCTTCCACGCTTACCCGCAGCCGAAGATTGCATAACCGTAATATTTACAGGAAATGCTGGCGGCGAACGCTATGCACGAAGGCGAGTTTGATTTACGGTAGGAACGCGGCCTCTTGCTTGGGTCGATGCTGGAGTTAGCGCACAGCCGCGCCAAAATATTAAATCGTTTTCAGTTCTTTATTGTTTCACATTTTTAAGTTTCAGTATTAGAAGACTTAACATAAGATGCATGGGCTGTCGTGGTTTCGTTTCATGTCATTTGTTTGTGGACTGTCATTGTGGAAATTCCGAGGAATAATTTTGTCAAGCATGTAAGAAAAAGTATGAGTAACTTTAGTGATAGAATGGTGTGACAGTATAACTTGATTATGCCATATACCACATAAGATATAGCAAGGCGTGGCATATGCATATACTTAAACATATACGGGAATTTTCGCTCACGGGGCCGTTAAAGCTGTCGCGTTAAAATATTACATCCTGTATTTGCTAGCATTGGCGCTCACGTGTTGGCGTCACGTGTGTACCCGGTGCGTCACGGTGTTCACAAGAAAGAAGTCTACAACTCTTGTAGAATGAATGTCATTTGCAACGATGTGCAGTCATTTAGAACGAGTAGTACAGCCCGTATGGTAAACTCATCAGCCATATCTAATCTAGGACCTGCGCAACAATGCAAAACTGCGCGTTGTCGTTGGCGATTGGAAATAACACTTATGTGTGACCGGTATGATGCCAAAATTATTGCTTCAATTCCGACAGTCAAACAGGATCGTCGCGCTTCTATGCCTCCCGCATAAGATAATTCAGTGCGGTCACACTGCTTCGCTTTCACCTTCTCATTCTTGCGGCATGTTGTCTTTACAACCACAAACCCTTGTCGCATGCGTTCACCTAATACAATGATATTGTGCTGCTGGACCTGGTGATTCTTCATATCGCTCCGCGATATTCATTGTGAAGCAGTGGTGACGACAAGCAACAATTTATTTTTGGGGCTCCCTTCAAATGAAATTTTCGGTAAGCAGAACCCAAGAGTACGCAGCCTTGAAGCTGATTATTTGATGCCGAAATAATTGGAATTTCCTCTGACTAATTATTTTTATTTTGGCAGGCGAATTCAAAACCACAGAAGACCTATCTCCGTTGTGCTGGAATTATGCGGTGAGATTTTGGGAAAAGTCAACATTGTCATCTCGTCAGAAATCAGCAAAGGTAAGAATGTTGGAAGAACGTCATCCATCAGAGCAAATCTAAGATTTCCCCATTTTCTTTTTTTTACAGGAAAGCAAGGCAGCATATTTCGGCACTGCTACACTGAACTTCGAAATAGAAGACGCAGCGTTGCTTTCGCAAAATAAACAGACATCTGCATAAATAAAAGCGAAAAATAAAATGTGGCGTTCACAACAGCGCAACACAGGTCAACGAACAAAGGGAAGCAACGCAACACGTTAGCAGGCGAGCCACAAATGCACTGTGTGTGGGCCGTTCTTCAAGAAACCCGCCGTGGTTGCTCAGTGGCTATGGTGTTGGGCTGCTGAGCACGAGGTCGCGGGATCGAATCCCGGCCGCGGCGGCCGCATTTCGATGGGGGCGAAATGCGAAAACACCCGTGTGCTTAGATTTAGGTGCACGTTAAAGAACCCCAGGTGGTCGAAATTTCCGGAGTCCTCCACTACGGCGTGCCTCATAATCAGAAAGTGGTTTTGGCACGTAAAACCCGAAATATTATTATTATTATTATTCTTCAAGAAACCTCCCGCGGCCGCGGCGGACGCATTTTGAGGGGGGCGAAATACAAAAAAAAAAATATCCGTGTATTGTGCACTGGGGTCATGTTATAGATGGATCAGAATCTCCAACTATAACGCGCCTCATAATCAAATCGTGGTTTTGGCACGTAAAACTCCAGAGTTCAATAAACCTCCCACCAAGTTGGGTCGCTGAGCATGTGCCAATGAGTGTGCTGCCAGGGTACGCCACGCTTCTCTTTTTGGAAAACAGGTGGAGCTTCTCGGCAGTGCCACTAGATGGCGCAGCGGGCCCAGAAAGAAGCACGACCGAGGAGCCCGGTTGTCACATGGCGCCTTTCAAAGCTTTCGCGCGCACTGGCACGCCATAAATTTTGGAGGGCACGCGCAGGTTTCGCGATGGCGGCGCGAGGTGGGCGTCGAGTGTTCTTAAGGAAGCGCAAAAGAGGAGGCTCGCTACAATACACGCCTCATGCATTACTCGTCTCGACGGTGGCAATATGTTGGGCCGCCATATTGATTCAAAGCTAATGCATCACCGTCGGCAGTCATCGAGAGATGAGTATTGCTGCAATTTTTTATCTAAATGAACTACGAATTTATAGCCTAAAATTGATTTCTGAGCTCTTTTAAAATATTTAAGTAACGTAGTTGCAGCACGCAAGCGGAAATGATGTCGCTGTGCAAACTGTGCTAAAAATCCAGCATCCTAAGCCATATTCGCAGCAAGCTATGTCAGCACTTTTATAGGTTGCTCTACATAGAAAGAAAACCTCTGGACAACAACGAATTGCCCTGATTGACATGAAACCTAACTCGAATTAAAACGGCGTGTGAAGGACTGACCTTACAGGATGTAGTAGTCTTAAAGTAGTGTACCACTACGCACCTGGACGAGTATTAATTATGTAGAATACATTTTTTTCTCTGCCGAGACCTACTCAGGTTGAACCACGACGTTCACCCGTCACTTTCAGCGAACAACGCCGATACCCCGGCAGTTCTTTCCTGCGTACCAAAACACACCCAAACACGTGATTACTCGGACTCTGCAATGCTACTCTGTCCAATGTTTCTCTACGTATGGTTGGTACAGGGATAATTTCCGTGCATAGATGAGTGGCGCAACGCCACGACCACTTTGCTGTGATCTATACTAGGTATAAGAGTCGGCTTGTGCCAATATTTACCTGTCATGCTTTGTTTGATGCTGCATCATCTGTTTGTTTCACGGTTATCGATAAATATTTCATCCAAAGCGCACCTAAATCGGCAGCATCGCTATGCTCAATTTACGAGCACTGGCCATCCACACCTTGTCGCTCACTTCATGAGATGCGTTTGCTGCGCTGAAGTAAGCTCATACGTTATACTTCGCATGCTAATGAGAATGTAATTTGTTGTGAGGGAAATCAAAATACGCCGTAACACCAGCAGTTCCATGTTTCTCTGCCGCCATGTTTCTCTGGGGTCATTGACCTTTACTTTTTTCTCTGTTCGAGCACAGTGATGTGCGTGTCTTTTGCGCCAAGTCAACACCCAGCTCCTCGGACGAACAGGGTTGCCTCCGGATTGGCGGAAATTTCCATATGAGCTTTCTCCCTCTCTCTCGCTATATGTGTGTTGTAGGAACGGCGCCGTCCCCCAGTCCACGCGAGCAGGCCCCATGGCAGTCCTGACCGGCCGCGCCCAAAAGCGCTCCGCCGAGCCTCGGACCGCCGCTCGTGCCCACGAGTCACATTGTCCTCCTCTTCTTCGGCTGCTGGCTCCGATGCCGGAGTTCACATACTGCCCTCCCTGTTCGAAGGCGATGATGGCACCGGCCAACGGCGGCTTGCAGCGATGGCATCACAACCCCGGCTGTGGGCAAGCCTCGCAGACTGCTGCACCGAACGAAGATCGGCTGAGTAGGCAAAGTCCGAGCCACCAAGGCCTTCCCGGAACCCCAAGTTCCTAAACGTGGCTGTTTTCCCGGATGTAGGCTACGCGAAGATGCGGTAGACCAGGCGGTGGAGCCTCCGAGTTGTCGAGGTCTTGCAGGAACCAGAAGGCCCTAAATCATTCCCGGAGGCACACCTTGTCCAGTCTTCCTCTTCGACTTCGTTATGAAGAGTGCACGCAGCAGGTCACCGGAAGTGGCAGCCGCCCGCTCACTGCCATTCCACCGCACAGACACCACACGGCACCGCACCACGCAGTTAACAGAAGGGGAAGATCGAAGATGGTCATGGTCGTCGCTCGAACGGGGCTGCTTCCACTACCGTTAGCAACTTACACCAACCACCCACGAGGTTCTCTTCGTAGTCTCTTCTCTTCTTCTCCTCTTCTTCGGAATCGTCAATATCGGCGCCTTCGCTGCCGCTTCCGCCGGCCGGCGCCGAGGAGCCGCCACCAAAGTTCGAGATTTACCCTCCTAGGGCCCCGAGGACGGCGCGCCGCTCTTCTCGGCTTCGCTACGCTACGAACAGTTCTTCCGAGCCGTTTTTTCGATAGCTTGCCTTTGCGCGCCTTCGCGGCTCCTTTACCGTCATTGGTCCAGTCGTTGTCACTCTCCGACGTCTCCGAGTCGCTGCACGCGGCCGCGCCTCAAGGTTTGCAGCCACGCATGGCCTCCATGCTTCGACAACTTGTAGCGTTGATGCAGTAGCCCGCGCGACAGGTCCCTTCTGCAACGGTGGCTGTGGTGGCTTCAGCAGCGCGTAGGAGACCGCTCCGCCCACGTGTACCAGGCCAGACCTGATGATGGCGGCAGAGGTGCCCGCGGAAACGCTCTTCAGCGACGCCGGAGCCGCAGCTCGCACCGCGGAGATGGTTACGCACCAGGCCAGGCAGGCATTCCCATTACACACACACACACACACACACACACACACACACACACGCACACGCACACGCACACGCACACACACACACACACACACACACACACACACACACACACACAAACACACACACACACACGCACGCACGCACGCACGCACGCACGCACGCACGCATATATATATTGTGAATTACTATTACATTAAGTGAAATAGCATGGAAATGTTTCTGTCAGTTAATTTTGTGTTTTACAGACGTAGACCTATTAATCAATCACACACAGTGAACCATAGGGGCCAGAAAATTATCTTAATTTTGGTCCATTTCTTGAAACTATCTAAAATCGGGTGATTATGCAGGGACAAAGAGAATGAGCGCCTGTCAAAGGGTCCCACCCAGTAGCGGTTGTACAGCGCCCATAAAGAAAGCACATTTTCTACAAACAATTTAAATTTTAAACAAAGAATTGTACTCGGTGTTTAAGTCTATAGCACAAATGTATCGCTAGTTAACGCAGTGGTATTGTTGAGGTCATACACAATAAAGTACAATACACATAAATGACTTGCAGTATTCACAAGAAAGAAGACAGCAGACCTTGGAGAATTTCAACCGAATTTCAAGTGAAGCTGTTTCTTTTTAGCTGTTGCAATAAAAGATTCTGTTGCCTGTATTATATCGCACGCTTCGATAGGTTGCCTGTATATGACTGCTCCGTTTGAAACCATGTGTGCATGGAACGTTGTGGAGCGCTGTTTATTGGGATTTCAAAAAGCCAGCAGTTCATCAACACATGTTATTTCGCCATATCTGTTATAATTGTGTCTCCCGTTTCCCTCCCCCCTCTGCCTTCCCTTCAATCAATTTTCGCTACATTTGATATCGGTTGAGTTTACAGTTCTTCGAAGGCAGCGGGATGAATTCAGCTTTGCTCGTAAAACATTCATATAGCTCCGGAGAGCTTGCATGCGTAATTTACTGCAAATGTCATAATTAGTCACCCAACTGTGAAGTTTGCCTATATATAGCGCATAACGTGCCCTTTATTTTCGCCAAATATACACAATGTGCCACGTTAAGTTCGCTGAAGACATCATTGAAACCAAGTAATGTCTTATGACGTACGGGGACAGATGAAAAGAAACGACGGCGCAGAAATTATTTGCAACCCTTATGACTACATCAGCATCATCACTATCATCATCATCAACTTATTTTAAGTCTACTGCAGGACGAAGGCCTCTCCCTCAGATATCGAATTACCTCTCTGCTGCGCTAAGCGATTTCAACTTACGCCTACGAATTTATTAATTTCATTACCCCACCTAGCCTTTTGCCGTCCTCGACTGCGTTTCCCTTCTCTTTGCACCCATTCTGTAACTCTAATGGTCCATAGGTTATCGAACCTACGCATTACGTAACCTGCCAAGCTCCATTTTTTTTCTTAATGTCAAATAGAATATCGGCTATGCCCGTTTGTTCTCTGATCCACACCGCTCTCTTTCTGTTTCTTAACATTACATCTACAATTCTTTGTTCTATCGCTCTTTGTTCGGTCCCTAACTTGTTTTCGAGCTTCTTTGTCAGTCTTTAAGTTTCTGCCCCTTATGTTAGCATTGGTACAATGCATTGTTTGTACACCTTTCTTTTTATTGATAATGGCAAGCTTCAAGTAAGGATCTGAGTATGTCTGCCGTATGCAATCCAACCCATTTTTATTCTTTTATGAATTTCTTCTCATGATCAGGGTTCCCTATGATTAATTGAGCTAGGTAAACGTACTCCTTCATAGACTCTAGAGGCTGACTGACGATGCTGAGCTCTTGTTCCCTTGCCCGGCTATTCATCATTATCTTTGTCTTCTGCATACTCTCTGTTCAGGTCCTCAATCATTTGTTATAACTCCTTCGCAGTGTTGCTGAAAAGGACAATGTCATCTGCAAACAAGGTTGCTGATATATTCGCCGTTGACCCTTACTCCTAAGCGTTCCCAATTTAATAGCTTGAATACTTCTTTCAAGCATGCAGTGAATAGCATTAGAGAAAGTGTGTCACCTTGTCTGACCCCTTTCCTTATAGGTATCTTCCTACTTTTCTTGTGCAGGACTAAGGTAGCTGTGGAATCTTTGTAGATATTTTACAAGATATTTACGTAAGCCTCCTGTACTTCTTGATTGCGTGATGCCTCTATCTAACGTAAAATTTTTGTCACATACTGCACTTACCAGGCCGTCCCCTTTCTACGAAAATACAAACCTGTTGTAACTAACACCTATGTTGAGACACTAAGAAGCATATCTTCTAGCGGCCATATCACACGCTCTAACACTTGAGTAAGAATTATTTTGTGACAAAGGCTGTATTTGATCCAACTGCATTTAAATGCACACAGAGAGTTTTTATAGCACACCAACTTCCGCTAAATTAGGTATTGGGGGCATCTATAGTTCTGCCAGGGCACCTGGCTTAATTCTGCTCCACTTGTTAGACTTACTCACAATGCTCTAGAGCGCTTTAATACGTAATTTATTGCGAAATCCCCAATTACCCCTGAGTATTAAGCTTTACTTACACATCACCCAGTACCTGGTTCTTACAGTTACGAAATATAAAGAAGCTGCCTCTTTTAGTTCAGACAGGACACCAGGCGGACCTAATATATGACGCATTAAAAATACATAAAGGTTGTGATACCCACTCGTTTTAAGCTTTAATTACACATCACCCCTTAACTGGTCCTTACATTCACGAAATATAAAGAAGCCTCTTTTATTTCAGACAGGACACCAGGCGGACCTAATATATGACGCAATAAAGATACATAAGGGTTGAATAATTAATCGTAATGCTTCTAAATAAACGGGAAACGCAAGAAATTAGTGCTAGTTTAAATTTAAAACGCTGCTTATTCCTTCAAGGTTTGAAATTTCTGAAACGCTGAGTTCTCTTGGGACATTGGGAAGCCTAGCTAATAACAGAAGCCTGACATATTTGAATGCTTGCTTAAAATTAATTTTAAGCTTTAGTTCTTCAACGCGCATATACCATCGCACAACAACTTGGCGCATTGTTCCCCCTACGTTCACAAAATTTGACCTCTGTTTTAGTTATAATTAGGCGTGCGCAGCACTTTTACACCGATCGTAAAAGAAATTAATAATTACCGTTATAAACTGCTTGCATACCTATTTTATAGGAAAAGGTGCACTTCGCCCACCCATTTAGAACATTTCCTATGCATCACCGATGCCATTCCCCTTGTTTAGCCCAGACATAAACAAGATACCTTGTTTAGCTCACCGACGACACTGGAGAAACAAACTACGAATCTCGTAGGATGCATGAAAACACATGCAACTACTAGGGTTTAGTAATTTTCTGCAGTACTTGCAATTAAATCAGGCGCATGAAATTTGTGCATTGCACTGCACTTGAAATTCTCCATATTTTCACAAAATTTTAAGTTCGTATCTTGTGCAGTAGTTTTAGGAGTCTGGGAAACGTTTCAATTAGCGGCCGTACGAGATCGCGGAATGCTTGAATGAGTAATTTTCTATAAAGGCTGTAGTAAACCTACACAAAATAAATGTTTATCGCTCCTCACTCAGAACATTGTTTCAAACTTCGAAGAATATATAATCACCATTCCCCGCGTAGTGTACCGAGGATACCGAAAAAACAAACAAACTAAACGCCATGTATAGCGCACAAAAATTGCGTGGGAGTTGGTTGAAGAAAACGCACATTGGCCAACCGGAAAACGAAAAGAAAAACGAGAATGTTTTGGACGTTTTGGCGCTCGATACGACTGCTTTGTTCACAAAGTACGAGGTGCGCATGACAGTCTTTATTGTACATGTGCCGATGCGGGTAGCGCAGGGAGGAGTCCTCGTGCTGGTTTATCGTGTGAGTCGTAGATGGTGTGCACAGTGATTCAAGGAGTAGGCAGGATGATAGCTCCTTCTGCTTTTCTATGACGCCAGCCGATTGCCAATCAATACTGTGAACTGCTTTTTCGTGACGCTCCGCGAATGCATTTGACACCGTGTGTGCTTGGACTACATCATTTGCGGTGCTGTTGTAGCCTTGTTATCGGGTTTTCAGTTTCGCCTGTCTTTGGCATTCCGATTATGCTCTGCTGCTGTCGCACCAAAACTTAAGATGAAGAGAGTGAAGAAATGCTCAGTCAACAATGGTCTATCTCGACCAGCTAATAATGACGAGAAGAAAAAAAGAAGGCGTGCCGCTAACCCCCCTGCCTGAGCGACGACTACAAGCAAGCGGGCTTCACTTTCGTATGTACGAGAGGTGAGTGAGGCAATTTCAAGGATATTCAAAGACTATGTGGTACAAATCTTCCACATCCCTACAAGCAAACTAAAACAGCAACTCGTCAGAGTCACAGACAACCTCGAGAAATGCGAGGGCACTTCTTATTAGTTGTGAATGCGAAAGCGTTAATGCCCAATCCAACGCCACTGAATGGACCTTCGAGTTTTGCGCGCGAGTAATGTTTAATGTCTTAGAGTTTTGCTGCGGGATATGTTATCAAGTTGTGTCATCAAATTGGGGCTGGTCATTTTTTGACAGTTTAGACGTTAGCATGTTGGCTGTTGACCTGAATCATTTGGACTTTATTGCTGAGAAATCACGGACGCCGCATGCCACCGAAGTCCTGCGCGACGAGAGCTGGAGGAAGCAGCAGCAGCCACCAAGGCCGGCAGGTGCGCGCAGCAGCTAAGTCCAGTGGGGGTGAGAGAGAGAGCGAGAGAAAGGGATACGGTACGTGCACCGGATTCCGAGCACGACACGGGGGCACCCGCACGCGCGTGTCATGCGACTGCCTCGCCGACGACAACCCATCTCACCCCGAGGCGTCGCGTCGCCTTACCTTCTTCGTCGAAGAGCGCGGGTGACGTGGCGTCGTGGCGATGCCCTCTCCCCTCACGCAACACCGTGTCGCCTGCTCTGCTCCGTCGAGGCGTGCTCATAGCGTGGCGCTGGAACCAATGCGAATTTACATGCCGTTTCGCTGGTACAGGCGCCGGTATCTTCGCTCAAATAGCCACTTTCGTATCAAAAAGAAAAAACATCCTGGCGTCGTCTACAAAACTCCGTGCCAACACTGCCAGGCACGCTGTGCATTTCATCAAAAGTGAGAGCTGGCCGAGTTGGTGTGGTTCTAGCTTAACGAAAAGTGCGCGAAAAAGACGTAGACGAGAAAAGAGAAACGAACAGAGAAATAGCGAAAAGAGAAACACTCGAAAAACCGGAAACTGGGACCCCTTCCTGAGCTCTACGCAAACGTAATATGCCATCCGTCCCGTGTATTACGAAGATCACCATGCACCTCATTCATTGAAACGGCATAAACACGCTCGTTTTTCTTTTTTCGGTAGACGAGTTTTCTTTTTTTCAACCATATTGTTTTCTAGCCAGAAGAACTTCCGTCGAACCATCGATTATAAAAATTGGGAGGAAGTGATCATTCGGCCAGTGCTTCCAGAGCATATTGTCACGTGGTGGTGACGTTGAAAAACACAGTAGCAATACTGTGGAAGACAAAACTAACTTTTATTGGGTGAACCTGTGGCCACAAAATATAGCGGCGAACACGGTCGGCGATCGTCGAAAATCTGATCAGCGGGTCCAGCGCGTCGGCTTTTATACAGCAGTCGACGTTCCAGACTAATCGTTGGGACCCGCATGCCTTCCACAAAGTTCTACACCATTCGAGTCCCGCGATGAAATCAGATAACACAAGGTTCAGTGACAACAGACAGCGGATAGAAGCATCGATAACTTTCCAGAAACTTCAGATAAAGGCAGGTGCGTCCCGCGCTCTGCGACAACATTTGTTAGGCGGCGAAACGTGGTCACCCGATAAAGATAAGTGCACGTGTCAATACCCCGCTCTTAAAAAGCATCGACCCGATGCTTCAAACAATCAAAAGTAATAAAGAAAAGCACTCGTAGCAAAGAAAACAACAAAATAAGGAAGTTCGTCAGCGTCCGTAAAAGGGTTTAAGACGCACCCCGTGGACCACTTAAGATCGTGCGCGGCGCCGCTGCGAATGCGAAATTCCGTCTGGCACGACCTCATAGTCCAGTGCGCCAATACGTCGAATGACCTTGTAGGGTCCGAAATATCGTCGCAGTAGTTTCTCACTGAGTCCTCGTCGGCGTATCATGGTCCATAGCCAAACACGGTCGCCGGGCTGGTACTCGACGAAGCGTCGTCGGAGATCGTAGTGTCGGCTGTGGGTACGCTGCTGGTTCCTGATCCGTAGGCGGGGCAGCTGTCGAGCTTCGTCAGCGCGCTGGAGATAGGTAGCGAAGTCAAGGTTCTCCTCCTCAGTGACGTGCGGCAGCATGGCGTCGAGCGTCGTCGTCGGGTTCCTGCCGTAAACCAGCTTAAACGGCGTGATCTGTGTTGTTTCTTGCACCGCCGTGTTGTAAGCGAATGTTACGTACGGCAGGACAGCATCCCAGGTCTTGTGTTCGACGTCGACGTACATTGCTAGCATGTCGGCGAGGGCCTTGTTCAGGTGCTCCGTGAGACCATTTGTCTGCGGGTGGTAGGCAGTTGTGCTCCTGTGGCTTGTCTGGCTGTATTGCAGAATGGCTTGGGTGAGCTCTGCTGTAAAGGCAGCTCCTATGTAGGTGATTAGGACTTCTAGAGCACCATGCCGCGGCAGGACGTTCTCGACGAAAAGTTTCGCCACTTCGGCTTCAATTCCTTTCGGTAGAGCTTTAGTTTCAGCGAAGCGGATAAGATAGTCCGTCGCCACGACGATCCACTTATTTCCGGAAGTTGATGTCGGAAATGGTCCTAGCAAGTCCGACCCGATCTGCTGAAAAGGTCGGTAAGGAGGCTTGATGGCTTGCCTTGTCGGTGGTCTCTTGCATCGTTGACAATCTCGACATGTCTTGACGTAACGGGCGACATCGGCGGTTAGGCGCGGCCAGTAATACCGTTCTTGTATCCTCGATAGCGTCCGGGAGAAACCGAGGTGCCCAGCTGTTGGATCGTTATGTAGGGCGTGCAGTACTTCTGGACGCAGCGCTGACGGAACAACAAGAAGGTAGTAGGCGCGGACTGGTGAGAAGTTCTTCTTCACGAGTACGTTGTTTTGAAGCGTGAACGAAGACAATCCACGCTTAAAAGCCCTAGGGACAGCGTCGGTGTGCCCATCCAAATAATCGACGAGGCCTTTAAGCTCCGGGTCCGCTCGTTGCTGCTCAGCGAAGTCTTCCGCGCTTATTATTCCAAGGAAGGCGTGGTCATCCTCGTCATCTTGAGGCGGCGGGTCAATGAGGGCGCGTGATAGGCAATCGGCATCTGAGTGTTTTCGTCCGGACTTGTAGGTTACAGTGATGTCGTGTTCTTGTAGTCTGAGGCTCCACCGCGCCAGCCGTCCTGAAGGGTCCTTTAAGTTAGCTAGCCAACACAACGCGTGATTGTCGCTGACTACTTTGAATGGCCTCCCATATAGGTAAGGGCGGAATTTTGCTGTAGCCCAAATGATGGCGAGGCATTCCTTTTCAGTGGTAGAATAATTGCCTTCCGCTTTTGACAGCGACCGGCTAGCATAAGATATCACCTGTTCGAGTCCGTCTTTCCTCTGGACTTGGACGGCACCGTGGCCTAGGCTACTTACGTCAGTGTGGATTTCGGTATCGGCGTCCTCGTCGAAGTGTGCAAGTACCGGCGGCGACTGCATGCGTCGTTTGAGTTCTTGAAATGCATCGGCCTGTGGCGTTTCCCACTTGAACTAGACATCACATTCGGTTAGATGTGTTAGCGGCTCCGCGATGCGTGAAAAGTCCTTGACAAAGCGCCTGTAGTAGGCACACATGCCAAGGAATCTAAGCACTGCCTTCTTGTCGATGGGCTGCGGGAACTTTGCGATGGCAGCTGTCTTCTGCGGATCGGGGCGCACTCAAGATTTGCTGATGAGATGGCCTAGAAATAGAAGCTCCTCGTAAGCGAAGCGGCACTTTTCCGGCTTCAGAGTAAGTCCTGATGACCTGATGGCCTCTAGTACTGTTGCAAGCCGCCTAAGGTAATCGTCGAAATTTCCGGCGAAGACGAAGACGTCATCCAAGTATACGAGACAAGTCTGCCACTTCAATCCCGCTAAAACCGTGTCCATCACGCGCTGGAACGTTGCAGGCGCTGAGCACAGTCCGAATGGCATAACCTTGAACTCGTAGAGGCCGTCTGGGTTGATGAAGGCGGTCTTTTCGCGATCTCTTTCGTCGACTTCTATTTCTCAATAGCCAGACTTGAGGTCCGTCAACGAGAAGTATTTAGCGCTGCAGAGCCGATCCAATGCGTCGCCTATTCGTGGGAGGGGGTATACGTCCTTTGTGATCTTGTTCAGACGACGATAATCGACGCAGAAACGTAGGGTTCCGTCCTTTTTCTTCACCAAGACTACAGGAGATGCCCACAGGCTTTTGGACGGCTGGATGATGTCGTCGCGCAGCATTTCGTTGACTTGGTGCCTTATAGCCTCACTTTCTCGCGTAGGAACTCGATAGGAGCTCTGGAGGAGAGGTCGAGCACACTCTTCGGTTATTATGCGATGCTTTGCGACTGGCGTTCGTCGAATCCTTGATGCCGTCGAAAAGCATTATTTGTATCGTCGAAGTAAACTTCTGAGCTGTTGTTGCTTAATCATGGAGAGACTTGAATTTATGTGGAAGTCTGGTTCGGGAACTACGGTCGTCGGGGTAGATGCGGCAGAATCCGAAGAGGACAAACGCATTGCTGGTTTCCAGAATTTCTTCGATGTATGCGATCGTCGTGCCCTTGTTGATGTGCTTGAACCCTTGGCTGAAGTTTGTCAGCAACACTTTCGTGTTTCTTCCGTGCAGCCGAGCGATTCCTCTTGCGTCGCAAATTTCGTGATCGAGAAGTAGACGTTGGTCGCCTTCGATGACGCCTTCTACGTCAGCAGGTGTTTCGCTGCCGACCGAAATAACAATGCTGGAGCGAGGCGGGATGCTCACTTGAACTTGGAGCACACTCAAGGTGCGGTGACTAGGAAGGCTCTCTGGCGGTATCGCTTGATCTTCCGGCAGCGTTATTGACTTTGACTTCAGGTCGATGATTGCGCCGTGTTGGCCGCCATTGGAATATGAACCTGGCAACGATTAACGCTAGAACGTTATCTAGTGAGGCGAGTCTAGCAGTGCTATTGGAGGAATTAGAGGGCAGTAAACGGGATATAATAGGGCTCAGTGAAGTTAGGAGGCCAAAAGAAGCATATACAGTGCTAAAAAGCGGGCACGTCCTGTGCTACCGGGGCTTAGCAGAGAGACGAGAACTAGGAGTCGGATTCCTGATTAATGAGAATATAGCTGGTAACATACAGAAATTCTGTAGCATTAACGAGAAGGTGGCAGGTCTTGTTGTGAAACATAATAAGAGGTACAAAATGAAGGTTGTACAGGTGTACGCCCCTACATCCAGCCATGATGACCAGGAAGTCGGAAGCTTCTATGAAGACGTGGAATCGGCGATGGGTAAAGTCAAGACAAAATACACTATACTGATGGGCGACTTCAATGCCAAGGTAGGCAAGAAGCAGGCTGGAGACAAGGCAGTGGGCGTATATGGCATAGACACTAGGAATAGCAGGGGAGAGTTATTAGTAGAGTTTGCGAAACAGAATAATATGCCGATAATGAATACTTTCTTCCGCAAGCGGGATAGCCGAAAGTGGACATGGAGAGGCCCGAACGGCAAGACTAGAAATGAAGTAGACCTCATACTCTGCGCTAACCCTGGCATCATACAAGATGTGGACGTGCTCAGCAAGGTGTGCTGCAGTGACCATAGGATGGTAGGAGGAGGAGGAGGAGAAACTTTATTATTGCAGAAACCGTTGCGCGGTTTATTCCTGGGTGGTTCCCTCTGACAGGGCTCCACTGGCGATCGCGGCTCGCCGGGCCTGGTCGAGGGTCGCCAGTTGGCTTCCCAGGTCCAGTTCGGAGAGTCTCGCCTCCCAAGACCACGTAGTGAGTGTGTGTGTTGTGACTCGTGGCGAAATTGCGTCGCCCGGACGGTCGGTGCATTCGTGTGTTATGTGCGCGAGTGTCGCTGTGTGGTTGCTACACCAGGGACATGTTCGGGACGTGTAACTGTCTGGGTAGATTGCGTGTAGACGAGACAAGTGTGGGTATGTGTTAGTTTGCAGGCGGCGCCAGTCCCTTGCCTGGAGTTTATTGAGAGCTTTGGGTGGGGGAGCGTATTGCATTCTTCCGAGCCGTTGGTCCTGTAGTATTTGTTGACCTGTCGTTAATAACTCGTGGGTCGCTCGTCGGTCTGTCGGGGGCTGAAGAACGGTGTGGTCTGCCGCTCGGCTAGTGAGACCTCGAGTTGTGCAGTCCGCCTCTTCGTTGCCCCGCAGGCCTTCGTGCCCGGGGCACCAGACGATACCATGGGTCCATTGTAGTGTGCGACCCAGGATTCGAATGGCTTGTATAGGGAGTGTTCCATTCAGGTATAAACGACAAGCCGCTTGTGAGTCAGTAAGGACACGGGCGGACCTTCCCTTGCTCTCGGCGTCGCGAAGTGCGAGAGCGATTGCTGCTGCTTCTGCTGCTGCGCTGCATGTGGCGCGGATGGAGGCTAAGGCTACCAGGTTCCCCTGATTGACAACGGCGATTGTGTATTTGAGCCCGCAACGTGGCGACGAGGGATACGGGCTAGCGTCCGTGTAGTACGTATCCGGGTCTCTGAAACAACGTTTGTGCAACATGCGGGCACGCGCTGCTCTTCTCTCCTGATTGTGGGTGGGGTGCATGTTCTTGGGGATAGGGTCTACTACAATGTTCTCTCTAATGTAGTTAGGCAAGAGCTGTGTTTCTTCTTTGCAGTACTGAGGTGTCAGCGGGTACCCTAGCCGTTGAAGAAGGTGTCTTCCCTGTTGAGTCTTGTTGAGGCGCTCCCTCTGCGCTATGAGTGCGGCACTTGCTAGCTCCTCAAAGGTGTTGTATACGCCTAGCGCTAGTAATTTCTTTGTGCTTGTGTCTGACGGTAGCTGTAAGGCCGTTTTGTACGCGGTTCTTATAAGAGTGTCCATGCGTTCTGTCTCGCTTTTGCGCTAGACTTGATAGGGTAGCGCGTACGTGACACGGCTGATGACGAGGGCTTGTACCAGTCTTAAGGTTTCGTCCTCTGTGAAACCATCTTTGCTGCGCGCTACTCTGGCGATGAGTGATGCGGTGCTTCTTATAACGTGATTTAATTTCTCTGAGGCTAGCTTTATGCCGTTGTTCTCCTGGATGTGCATACCTAGTATGCGTGCGGTCGGGACGCGCTTTATAGGTTGCCCGGCAATCTCGAGATGTATTGGCGGGGCTCGATGTTCCTTAGTTTGCTTAGGCCGGACTTGAAGGTACTCCGACTTGTGTGGGGCACACCTCAATCCTGCTGTGGTTAGGTATGACTCGATGTATCCGATAGCTGCGAGTAACGTGTTTTCTCTGTCGCCGTATGAACCCTTGGTTGCCCATAGAGTGATATCGTCGGCATAGAAGGCACATCCGAGTTTTGGGATGTTTTCCAGTTGTAAAGCAAGTTTTCTAAGTCCGATGTTGAAGAGGAAAGGAGATAATATTGACCCTTGCGGAGTACCGTTCTGCGGTAGATCATATATGTCCGATTGTACGCCTGCTATGCCGATGCGAGCTTTGCGGTGGCTGAGAAAAGCCACGACATAATGGTATACTCGCTCTCCGCATCCTATGGCGGCGAGGCCATCTAGGATGGTTTCGTGTGCTGTATTATCAAATGCTTTTTCTACGTCGAGGGCTAGGAGTATGTTGTTGTTGCTGCCCGGTTGTGGGTTGAGGACCTCTTCCTTGAGGACGAGGAAGACATCCTGTGATGACACGCCTTTCCGAAATCCGTACATGCAATTGGGGTGTAGACCATGTTCTTCCATGTGTTGTTCCATTCGAGTGAGTACAATTCGTTCAAGAAGCTTGCCTAGGCAAGACGTAAGCGAGATCGGTCGTAATTGATCGAGCCTGCGCGGTTTTCCTGGTTTGGGTATAAGGACTATGTGAGCTGTAGTCCATTCCTCGGGTAATGTTCCGCCCGGTGCCCATATTTCTTCGTTCAGCTGCTTTGTAAGGGCTCGCAGGGTTTCATCGCTCAGGTTTCTCAAGATGGCGTTGGTGATCCCGTCGGGACCCGGTGCCGTGCTTTTCTTGAAGCTCTGTGCTGCCGCGTATACCTCCGCATACGTGATGGGTGCATCAAGTATCTCGTTCGGAGGTCCCGGATATTGAGGGTATGGTTTCGGATGCCCGGTCCGTATTCCCGTGTACGTTTGCTGGAGTTCCTGTATGAGTTCATACTCGTTTCCCGGATATTCGCCAACGAGTTTTTGTAGGGTTGTGTTTGTTTCTGTTTTGATATTTGAAGGATCGATGATGCTGCGGAGTATGTTCCATGTCTTTTTGGTGCTTAGCGTGCCTTTAGGCGAATCGCAGAACGTGCGCCAATTGTCCCTGTGAACCTTCAGGGCATAATCGTTGGCCTGTTTAGTGACGTTTGAAATCCTAAGTCTAAGTTTGCGATTTAGCTTCGGTTTTCGCCATCTTCTTGTGAGGCCTCTGCATGCTTCCCATAAGTGTATTAGATGGTTGTCGATTGCCGGCGTGTCGGTATCGGTTTGGTACACTTTAGTGTTGGCGTCATATAGTTCTTTGATGCGTTTGGCCCACTCCTTGATCGTGGTTAAGCGGCCTTGATGTTCCGGGAAGGGCAGACTTGTATCTAAATCGAGCTGTTGCCTCTCCCTAAACTTAGGCCAATTTGTAATTTTGGCCTTCCCTAGTGGTCGGCGTAGTTTGGCCGAGGCGCTGGTGATTTCGATAATGTAGTGATCACTACCCAGTGAGTCGTCTAGGACCCTCCAGCTTGTTCCCACGGTATCGTTGGTGATGGTGAGATCAGGAGTCGTGTCCCTGCTGGCACTGTTTCCTATTCGAGTAGGCGTACCTGGTACTGTAATTAGTGTGTATTCGTGGCGCTCTATGGCTTCTAAGAGCTTGGCGCCCTTGGTGTCTGCTTTCGAGTAGCCCCACGTGTTGTGCTTTGCATTGAAATCTCCGGTTATAATTAGGCGATCGCGGTGCTCCAGCATTCCCTGTAGGTGCCGGAACAATGACGCGAAGTCAGCCTTTCTGTCGCGGGGGGGACTGTATACGTTGTATACGACTTGTTTAGGGCTTCCCTTCTTGACAGGCCATATCGTGGTGATGAGATGTGGGATTTCCTCACCGGGGAGCACTGTGAGGGTTGTTGCCAAATCTTTGCGGACGAGCGTGGCCACCCTACGGTAGCTGGGGTCGTACTGTATTTTATACCCCATAATTGGCTTCGGTTGCTCTCCCGCCTCTTGCAAGCAGATAATATCCGGGGGTACTAGCGCCGCCTGTACGTATAGCGAGAGGGATGCGTGCTTGCTTTTAATGTACCTACAGTTCCAAGACCAGATCGTGATGCTTTCGGTTTCTATTTGAGGTTTACGGGCCATGATGGGACTTAGAGGGTATTGTGCTGTCTGTGTCGGAAGTTAGCATGCTACCGTCATCTGTCTGAGAGGGTCTCAGAGGATGGTAAGAACTCGAATTAGCCTAGACCTGAGGAGGGAACGGAAGAAACTGGTACATAAGAAGCCGATAATTGAGTTAGCGCTAAGAGGGAAAATACAGGAGTTCCAGATCAAGCTACAGAACAGGTATTCGGCTTTAACTCAGGAAGAGGACCTTAGTGTTGAAGCAATAAACGACAATCTTGTGGGCATCATTAAGGATTGTGCAATAGAAGTCGGTGGTAACTCTGTTAGACAGGATACCAGTAAGCTATCGCAGGAGACGAAAGATGTGATCAAGAAACGCCAATGTATGAAAGCCTCTAACCCTACAGCTACAATAGAACTGGCAGAACTTTCGAAGGTTATCAACAAGCGTAAGACAGCTGACATAAGAAAGTATAATGTGCAGAGAATTGAACATGCTCTCAGGAAAGGAGGAAGCCTAAAGGCAGTGAAAAAGAAACTAGGAATTGGCAAGAATCAGATGTATGCGTTAAGAGACAAAGCCGGCAATATCATTACTAATATGGAGGAGATAGTACAAGTGGCTGAGAAGTTCTATAGAGATTTATACAGTACCAGTGGCACCCTCGACGATAATGGAAGAGAGAATAGTCTAGAGGAATTCGAAATCCCACAGGTAACACCGGAAGAAGTAAAGAAAGCCTTGGGAGCTATGCAAAGGGGGAAGGGAGCTGGGGAGGATCAGGTAACAGCAGATTTGTTGAAGGATGGTGGGCAGATTGTTCTAAAGAAACTGGCCACCCTGCATGCGCAATGCCTCATGACCTCGAGCCTACCAGAATCTTGGAAGGACGCTAAAATAATCCTTATCCATAAGAAAGGGGAAGCCAAAGAATTGCAAAATTATAGACCGATCAGCTTACTGTCAGTTGCCTACAAACTATTTACTAAGGTAATCGCAAATGGAATCAGGAACACCTTATACTTCTGTCAAGGAAAGGACCAGGCAGGATTCCGTAAAGGCTACTCAACAATAGACCGTATTCACACTATCAATCAGGTGATAGAGAAATGTGCGGAATATAACCAACCCTTATATATAGCTTTCATTGATTACGAGAAAGCGCTTGATTCTGTCGAAACCTCAGTAGTCATGGAGGCATTACGGAACCAGGGTGTAGACGAGCCGTATGTAAAAATACTGAAAGATATCTATAGCGGCTCCACAGCCACCGTAGCCCTCCATAAAGAAAGCAATAAAATCCCAATAAAGAAAGGTGTCAGGCAGGGAGATACTATCTCTCCACTGCTATTCACAGCGCGTTACAGGAGGTATTCAGAGACCTGGATTGGGAAGAATTGGGGATAAAAGTTAATGGCAAATACCTTAGTAACTTGCGATTCGCTGATGGTATTGCCTTGCTTAGTAACTCAGGGGACCAATTGCAATGCATGCTCTCTGACCTGGAGAAGCAAAGCAGAAAAGTGGGTCTAAAAATTAATCTGCATAAAACTAAAGTAATGTTTAACAGTCTCGCACGAGAACAGCAATTTACAATAGGTAGCGAGGCACTGGAAGTGGTAAGGAAATACATCTACTTAGGGTAGGTAGTGACGGCGGATCCGGATCATGAGACGGAAATAATCAGCAGAATAAGAATGGGCTGGGGTGCGTTTGGCAGGTATTCTTAGATAATGAACAGCAGGTTGCCATTACCCCTCAAGAGAAAAGTGTATTATAACTGTGTCTTACCAGTACTCACCTACGGGGCAGAAGCCTGGAGGCTTACGAAAAGGGTTCTACTGAAATTGAGGACGACGCAACGAGGTATGGAAGGAAGAATGATGGGTGTAACGTTAAGGGATAAGAAAAGAGCATATTGGGTGAGGGGACAAACGCGAGTTAATGACATCTTAGTTGAAATGAGGAGGGAAGATAACCGATGGTCATTAAAGGTTACGGACTGGTTTCCAGGGGAAGGGAAGCGTAGCAGGGGGCGGCAGAAAGTTAGGTGGGCGGATGAGATTAAGAAGTTTGCAGGGACGACATGGCCACAATTAGTACATGACGGGGGTTGTTGGAGAAGTATGGGAGAGGCCTTTGCCCTGCAGTGGGCGTAACCAGGCTGATGGTGATGATGGTTCAGGAAGTCTATGCCAAGACTGACGTCTCGTGAACACTGTTGGATGATAACGAAGGGGGCAGGGTAAGTCCGGTCTTGAATGGTAATTCGTGCCGTGCACATTCCAGTCGGCGTTATGAGGTGTCCTCCAGCGGTCCGAATTTGAGGGCCTTCCCATGTAGTCTTAACTTTCTTCAACTGGGCGGCGATGTGTCCACTCATGACGGAGTAATCAGCCCCTGTGTCCACTAAGGCGGTGACTGCGTGGCCGTCGTGAAGCACGTCGAGGTCGGTGGTTCTTTGTCTGGCTTTGCAGTTAGGTCTTGCGTCGTGTTGAACAGAAGTTGAAATGTCGCGTCGTCAAGTCGTCTTTCGTCGGTGTAGTCTTGGCTTCCTAACTTCGTCGGGACGGCGCCGTGTCGTTATTATGTCGTCGAGGTGGTCTCTTCGTCGTCTTCGTCGGCGGCGGAGGATCTTCGTCAGTTCGACGAACAGCAACCGCACCTCCATCGGTTGCTGGTTTTAGTTTTCCGGATATGGCCTCGAAGAGCGGCCCCGGGCTGGGCCGGTGTATGGTCGGCGCTGCGGCGGCAGGTAGCGGCCTGGTGACGGCGAACGGGATGGTCGTCGAGGGTTCCAGTTAGTGGCGGCGAGGTAGTGGGCGATATCGCAAGGTCGTTCGCGAATCTGTGGCCGCGGCGCATTGACAGCGAACCCTCGGAGTCCGATCTCCCGGTATGGGCATCGGCGGTAGATGTGCCCGGCTTCTCCGCAGTAATAGCAAAGCGGACGGTGGTCGGGGGCGCGCCAAGCGTCAGTCTTCCTTGGAACGCCGCGTGAGGTGACGGCTCGGCGTGCTGGCGGCGGGGGTGGTGGAAGACGACGGAACTGTGTCGTCGCTGGGCCCTGCCGTGGGCGCGGAAGGGGAACGTGAAGGTGGGCTACAGCGGCGTATGCCATCGCTTGCGGCTGCGGCTGCGGCGATTCAGGGCCTACTCCGAGTTGTTGTTGGTGTTCCTCACGTACGGCGTCTGCAATCGAAGCCACTTGAGGCTGTGATGAAGGCAACAGCTTCTGTAGTTCTTCCCGCACAACCGCTCGGATAGTCTCGTGCAGGTCGTCGGTGGCCAGTGACGCAACTCCGGCGTAGTTTGTCGAGTTCGTGCGGCGGTTGAATTGCCGGTTCCGCATTTCCAGTGTCTTCTCGATGCTAGTGGTCTCGCGAAGAAACTCGTCGACGGTCTTCGGTGGCCTTCGTACCATTCCGGCGAGAAATTCCTCCTTTACACCACGCATCAACAAGCGGACTTTCTTCTCTTCGGACATTTCCGGGTCAGCGTGGCGGAATAGGCGGCTCATTTCTTCTGTAAAGATCGCGGTGTTTTCATTAGGCAGCTGCACTGGGGTTTCTAGTAGTGTTTGGGCTCGTTGTCGGCGTACGACGTTTGTGAAGGTCTGCAGGAAGCCGCTTCGGAACAGCTCCCACGTCGTTAAGGTGGCTTCTCGGTTCTCGAACTACGTCCTGGCAGCGTCTTCCAATGCGAAGGAGACATGTCGCAGTTTGTCGTCGCTGTTCCAGCTGTTAAATGCAGCGACCCTCTCATACGTCTCAAGCCAGGTTTCCGGGTTCTCGAATGTTGAACCGCGGAATGTCGGAGGCTCCCTGGGCTGCTGCAGCACGATGGGGGACGCTGGGGCTGCCATTGTGGTTGCCTTGGCCACAATCTTCTTGGTCTTCTCAGGTAGAAGTCCGTGTTCCGGGGGCGGCTATTGAAGACGGCGGCTTGCTCGATTGTCCGGGACTACGTTGGTCTTCTCCTTGCGGTCCGAGCTGGGATCATGGCTTGTCGGGGGCGTCCCGTACATGAACGAAAAGCACCTCCACCAGATGTCGCGTGGTGGTGACGTTGAAAAACACAGTAGCAATACTGTGAAAGACAAAACTAACTTTTATTGGGCGAACCTGTGCCGGCAAAACAGGCTACACTTATAGTACAACGATAGCGGTGAACACGGTCGGCGATCGTCGAAAATCAGATCAGCGGGTCAAGTGCGTCGGCTTTTATAGAGTAGTCGACGAATGTTCCAGACTAATCGTTGGGACCCACATGGCTTCCACAAAGTTTTGCACCATTCAAGTCACGCGATGAAATCAGATAACACAAGGTTCGGCGACAACAGGCAGCGGATAGAAGCATCGATAACTTTACAGAAACTTCGGATAAATGCATGCGCGCCCCGCGCTGTGCGATAACATTTGTTAGGCGGCGAAACGTGGTCGCTCGATAAAATAAGTACATGTGTCAATATAAGCAACCTATGCAGTTTACATTTTTGCTACACGTCATCAAAGAGTGGCAGCCATTTCTTCCGAATATTACTTATCAGATGTTGCTTCTGCCGTGAAAGAAGTGCTAGTGTAACTCCATTTAAAAACTGTTTGAAAATAACATTGTCGAATTCATAAGTTACACATGCCCTCAGGAAAAATTCAAGCCACTCTGCAATTGCTATTGAAAGGGCTCTACATGTTCCGCAATGATTATTTTCACGAACATTTGTATAGTAAGCCGTACATACATTATGAAATTCGACACTTAGACATGTGAGATGTTGGATTAGATTTTTTATGGTGATAAGAGACTGAGATTGCAACGCTATGCAGACTATCTGTGGACAGAAATGCAATAGTTCTAGCATTTGATAAACCCCAGATTTCTTGCCGCAAGGCACATCAATAATTGAACACGGCTGATTATAATACTTTACCCGGACCTATTACCTCGCCTGCAGTTTAACTATAAGTTGATTGTGATTAACATACGGCTAGGCGGTCCAGAAAAGCTGGGTATGATGCAAGTAGTGCAAAATGAAATTTGTCGATACGATAACTTCACAGCACAATGCGTTCGCAATACGAGTGTATATGTTGAATCCCGCACGTCATCTGCTACAGCTCATCCCCAGGAGGCACAAAGTAAATCTTCGCACTGGCTCAAGCAGTGAACACGTAGTAAAGAAAAAATCAGTACTTACGTGCTAACTGTATTAATAAATAGAAGTTCAGCAGAGACACTTAAGACTGCTCTTACGTGTGGGAATGCGATTGCATTGCAGTCCCTCTGGGGAAATCTTTTCGCTTAGGTATTCATCTGTATGGCGTCGTACACGTTCTAAACTTGCACGGCATTCCTTTTCGCGTTCTCTTGCTTCATCTTCTGCGGCGTGCTTCCGTGAACGATCACGTTTCACAGATGCCGTTGAGGTAGACGTTTCGGAGTGCATCGCAGTAGATGCAGCACCAGTAAAATCCGAAGCGCACGTGACGCGTTAGAGGCAGCGGCGTGCCGTGTGCAATGACGTACGCATTAAGCGCACCTCATTTTATACACTCATGATTTGGCATCGATAATGCGTCGCAGCAGACACAGCACCGGTAAAATCCGAAGAACAAGTGACATGTGGGAGGCAGTGAAATTTGCAGGCGCAAGCAGGAATAAGGTGGCGCATGACTGGGGTGATTTGAGATCGCAGGGAAGAGGAATTTGTCTGGCAGTGGACATAAAAATAGGCGGATGATGATGATTTCTTCCACGCTAACGCATCAATGTCAACAATCATCGTGAGATCGGTCCTGCCGCAATTTTTTCCGTCACCAAGATTACAGGAGAGGCCCACTGGCTTTTCGACCACTGGATGCTTCCGTAGGCCACTGAGTCGGCCTAAGAGGTTAGATAGATAGATAGATAGATAGATAGATAGATAGATAGATAGATAGATAGATAGATAGATAGATAGATAGATAGATAGATAGATAGATAGACAGACAGACAGACAGACAGACAGACAGACAGACAGACAGACAGACAGACAGACAGACAGACAGACAGACAGACGGACGGACCGACAGACAGACAGACAGACAGACAGACAGACGGACGGACGGACGGACGGACGGACGGACGGACGGACGGACGGACGGACGGACAGACGGACAGACAGACAGACAGACAGACACCATAAACCTTTTGCTCAACACGAGCCTGTGCCGCTGGGTATGTGCCGGCATTAATCACAGAAAAATTGCGGCAGAGCTCATCCTATGATGGCCGTCAATAGTAAAGCGATTAGCATTCGAGCAATGAAGTGGCGCACCGTATTTCCGAAGTCAAGCTTATGTAACATCGGCAGTTGTCATTCTGAGACTTTCGTTACTTCGGTTGTATGTGACATAATCCGGTAAGCTTCCAATGTCACTGTGTTATTCGCCTGCCGAGGTAATACAGAAAAGGAATACAGAATCGTCGTCATACAGCCTGGCAGTATGACGACGATTCAGTGACGACGAAGTGATGAGCCGATGAAACGACAACGGTATGATGTCAACGGCGTGACGTTTCTTAAACGATTACGATGGTATAATGATGATAGCGTGAAGATGACGGCATGAGGATAGTCGGATGACGACGAGCGTACAATTACGTCAGTATAATGACAACAGAGTGACGATGCTGGAACAACGAAGGCACGAACACGACGGCATGATGACGGCGGTATGACAACGGAGGCACGATGACGACCGTATAATGACGACGCAATGACGAGGGCATAATCACGATGGAATTGCGACAGCATAACTAGGATTGAACGACGCAGCAATGACGTCGATAGATCGACGAAGGGAGTATGTCGACGATGGAATGACAACAGGATGACGTTACCGAACAAATGAAGATGGTGAAACGACAGCGTGAAGACATGCCAATGGTATGACAATGACTTTTTGAGGATGATGGCGCGATGACTACATGACGAGAGCTGTATTTGAAGTTATAATGGTGACGATGTAATTACCACGACGGCCTCACGAGGATGCTGCGACAACAAATTGATGACGACGACTATATGACGACGTAATGACCACGATGTCTAGATGACGGTATGTCGACGAAGATATGAAGACGAATTTGTGACGACAATGGCGTGACGATGACTGTATCGCGGAGCCTCATCGATGGCGTGACGAAAACGGCACAATGATAGTCGAATGATGAAGCTGGAGTGGCGATGATTGCATGACCACGACGGTATGATGAAGGCAGTAAGACAACAAATGCATGATAGCGTCTGTCAGACGATGTTGGCATATATGGCGGCATAACCACGATGGAATGACTAAAGCATAATTATTATAGAATGACAAATGAGGATTCACGGCCATGAAATGACGAAGGTGTCATGAGGACAAGACGACAATGCTAGGACGACAATGGCATGGCGACGAGACGACGAGAGTCGCATGGAGACGTTGAAATCAGGGTGATGAAATAACTGCGACAGCATCAAGACGGCAGTATGACAACGAATGCATGACGATGATTGTGTGATGATGGCACAATGACGACGCTGACATGACAACGGTATGAGGACAATCTGATGAAGACCAGCATATGATGATAATGGTACAAGATCGACTGAATCCCCAAGCCTGTATGATGGCGATAGAGTGACGATAATGGCATGCGAGGAACCGAATGTCGAAGCTGGAGTGAGGAGGTGTTAACGACCAATTTCGGGGTTTAACGAGCTGAACCCACGATATGATTAGGAGGCATGCCTTAGGCATGCCTGAAGAGAAATGTGTATAATAGCTGTGTCTTACCAGTGCTCACCTACGGAGCAGATACCTGGAGGCTTACGAAAAGGGTTCTACTCAAATTGAGGACGACGCAACGAGCTATGGAAAGAAGAATGATAGGTGTAACGTTAATGGATAAGAAAAGAGCAGATTGGGTGAGGGAACAAACGCGGGTTTATGACATATTAGTTGAAATCAAGAAAAAGAAATGGGCATGGGCAGGACATGTAATGAGAAGGGAAGATAACCGATGGTCATTAAGGGTTACGGACTGGATTCCAAGGGAAGGGAAGCGTAGCAGGGGGCGGCAGAAAGTTAGGTGGGCGGATGAGATTAAGAAGTTTGCAGGGACGGCATGGCTACAATTAGTACACGACCGAGGTTGTTGGAGAAGTATGGGAGAGGCCTTTGCCCTGCAGTGGGCGTAACCAGGCTGATGATGATGATGATGATGATGATGATGATGATGATTGCGGTCCAAGCTATTAGACAACTTGGTCCAATGGGTCCACGTAGAAAGAGTGGCGAAGACGGCGTCTCGAGAGTCAGATGTCAAAGCTGGAATGACGATGATTGAATGACCATGGTGACATCGCAACCTAGAGCAGGTACGTTGTAGCCGAAGCTGGTAGACAACTTGAGTCACGGGGTCGGCGAAGGAGGCCAGATGGTTATTTTCAAAATGCGCCAAGTACGCAAAGAAAGCAAATCGTATTAGAAAACCTTCAAGATTTATCCGAAGTGGGACGGACACTCACCCGCATCGTATATATTCAGACATTTATGAACAGAAGTTGGCGTCAGAGAGGTTCATTGAAGAGCGCGGTATATGTACAGTGGCTCATATGCAGCAAGATAAGCTGGCATGTCAGATATCTGTTGAAGTGTGGCGTGCACCCAGAGATTCAAATTAACCTTCAAAAGGTTTATTGAAGAACGGAACACACTCGGATACACAAAGACAGTTTCATATACGCAGGAACCAATGTTGGCCCGCAGTTGGTTTGAAACCCGGTTCCCTCGGCAACCATTATATCATTGGCTCCACAGTGACCCTAGAGGACGGGAAAACAGTCACAGAAACAGTTAGATATATAAACAGTCCGACAGGTCACGGAGAGTTTCTAAGTACCTCAAGAAGGCTAATAGCTTTAAAATCTTAAACACAGAAGTTATAGAAGAAACACCCATTCTGCCTCATAAACAGATTGTAGTTTTGGCAGGTAAAACCCCATACTTTAATTCTTTTTAAGAAACATAATGTCGCGTATGAGTTTGTGCCGCTGAGGACAAAATGACGTTAGGAGGTGAAGAAGAGATTGAAGTGTCTCGAAGATCGGGTGATGGTGTTACCCTGGTCACTGAGCTACACCTTTGTAACTGTATAAATTGTAAATACATATATTTTCTCCCCGTAACGTTTTGGTGGAGGTGCGGCGTTGAAATTTACATCGTTCGATTTCGCGTCATTGGCACAACTCCAACATTGCGTTTATCCACAATCAGCAGAACCCATCGCACGATGACTACGGAAGGTAATGCGTTTAGCATCAAATCATTATAGCGCCACAACGTAATGTCATCGTAGAAACGAGTTGTGTATTAGGCGTGCACTGCAGCGGGACTGGATTCCTCTTTCGCGCTTCCCTCAGAAAACGCAGCACCATCATGTACCGCCGCCTCCGCGAAGCCTGCACGTGGTCTCCGAAATGCATGGGGCGCAGGTGCGTGCGAAGCTTAGGAACGCCTCAAGGCCAGAATACATGGAGCGAACTTTCACGACGAAGTTCGGGCGGCAGAAAATCTGCCGCGGCGCGACGCCGTATGTTCGTCAGGCTGCGCTACATGGAGCGAAGACAGGCCGGCCGCCGCCGGCGAGTCGCTGCGTTGTTATCAGTGTGGCTAGACGAGGCAAATGCGCTGTCGTGAAACACTTGACAAAAAAAAAAACTTTAACGACAATTATTATCGCTTTTGAATTACGGAACACTCTAAAAACGCGTAAAATTTTGTTTAGATATGATTTCCACTCTTTTTTATGTGTTTGAGACATTCATGTGCCGATGTAGTTTAAAGAAAGCGTCGATGCTATGTGGTGTGGCAACACTGGGCGAGTAAACAACTTTCGGCTCCTCCAACTCTCGCGGCTCTGTTCTGTGGCTCAACGCGCGCGCGGCCGAAGCAAGCAGACCCGAAAGTAGCGCACGTGAGCTTGTCTAACCATGGCTGTTATTAACTTGTTAAATTCCAGCCGCGCCGCTTTGGTTGCCATGAATACGAAACCCGGGAGACCGGCGCGAACGATAGAGCGGGATCGGGATACACGGACAAGCGGGGAAGCCTAGCCGGAAGTCGGGGCGGATAGTGAGACCTGATTGGCTCGCTTTGGGGCGCCGCTCGTTTGCCGCTTCCGGTATCGTCGCCGCCCGACGAACTTTTCTGCGCCAGCTGGATCGGCGGCGAACGACGTTCTCTCCGCCGCCGCGCGTCGCGCGTACGCCGCCGGGCGTCGAACGCCGACTATTCGTCGCATATTCGCACAGAACACCTACACAAACTTAGAGAAGGGAAACTGTACCTTCCACAGTGCTACGGAAATAAGCGTAGCGGTGGCGTCGCGAACTAAAGTATGTGACCACGGGTGGCGCTGTACAACAGGAAACGGAAACGGGGTTTTGCACAGTATGGTCGCTTTACCTACTGGGTTCTGGCTGATGCGCATCGATCGTGCTCCCGCCAGTTACGTTGCTGTGTGGCAAACGTAGCGCCTACATATGTATGTAGGCGCTACGTTTGCTACACAGCAACCAAACTGGCGGGAGCACGATCAAGGCGCAGCAGAATATATGTAGCGCTGAGTCATATTGAGTTAAGGCACACTCTGAACTGACTTTTAAGGGCATCCCGAGCGGTTTTTCGTTTATTACGCCGCCGTTACCCCGAGTTGTGCCGCCGCGCTCCAGCTGTTGCATTTCGTGTAGGGCTACTGACAGAGTGCGGTTTCCAGGTGGCACGATGGCCTCGACTGGAATAAACGAACACACCAAAGATTGAGTAAGCTTGAAAATATTTTATTTGCATTTTACAAGTACAACAAAAAGCACACGTCTACGGATCCACACAAACGCGGTTACATAGTCAAGAACATAGTCAAGAAATGGCTCATTAATAAGGGTAGCACAGACGCACAAGAAAGAAGACCTAAGCTACAAAACGTACAGTCGGCTGCTAAACATAACTTCCCTGTCACCGCGTGTCACTTTTATACAGCATCTTTAGAGCACTACCAGGCCGGGTAATTTGGCGAAAAGAACGCAACAGCTTACGGCCGTCAGCTGCCTCTTCCTTACGGGTGTCATAATTATCCTAATCTCCGCATCAACGTCGTGCAAGTCCGCATACAGGTATCTGTATCTGAACCACATGTGCCAGCTTAATACATGTGTAGTGAAATTATGATAACCACTGCGTCTTATCAAACGTATTGGTTTTGCAAATGCGCATTACAGCTGACGGAACGACATACTGTAAGTGAAGCACAAGAGAACAAGGACAAAAGGAGGATGCAACACTTGAAGAAGAAGTGAAGAATTAGTAGGCGTACAGCAAACAAGCGATGACGGAGAACACACAATGATGCATCGGGTGTTCTGTGACATCGGTTTGCGTACTTACGGTGTTATGGAGATCAACGGCATAAAAACGTACCTTCAAGCGTATTCCGTCAACCTCCGTCGCATTCATTATGATAATCAACGCCTAAACAAAATGAGGCACTATTTTTTGCCAAGAGTAGACCTCTTTACAGCAAGTCTGTGTAATGACTCGCAGACGAAACCATCATGCTTTCGAAAATGTTTTACCGCCGTAGTATTCGAACGCCAACGGCCAGGAAACACATCGATACCAATAGGCTGTCGGCTGTCGGTGGTTAATCAAGTACAAAAACCTTGACGCTATGACTAAAAAGCAGCTTCAACAATCAAATTTTAAAAAAAATCAACTGCCTATTTGCCTGAGGTAAAAAAACATCCTTAGACACCTCGATTGTTCATGTCAATGGTTTGTGTAAATTAAAAAAATCAGCATGTTCAGCGCCCCTAGCAGAGAAAGCACCAATTAAAGTATTCGACCAAATTACAGTAGCTCCACTTGCGCGCTTACGCTGAAACGCGCCTCGATTGATTTTTCGCCCTCTGTGGCCATTTGTTGAACTTGAGAGTGTGCGGGGCCTGATATTCGCTCCATGTATTCTGGCCTTCATGCGGCAACCGGGCGCCGCTCTCGCGTGCCTTTCTGGACTAGCTGCGCCATCTAGTGGTGCTGCTGAGAAGTCCGCGCTTGGCCTTCGCGAAGAGAAGCGTGGCGCTGGTGCACGCGACCGCTGAGCATTGTTCCCTAAAGCCCCTTAAACTTCGTAAAGTAGTGCCACGCTTTGAAGAACGCCGTCTCCTCCTCCAGCGCTCTGGCCGACGCCGCGTCGCTATTGGCCTAATGACATCACGTGGCCCCTTGCGCCGGCTTCGTTTGTTTACAGTCGCGCTTCAGTGCCATCTTTGCTCGAGAAGCGGCGCTTGTTGGCGGCATTCCTTCCGTTCCTATTCTGTGTTGTTTTAATCTTGTGAACGCCTTGAAGGATGTTTTGTGGCAAGATCGACGTCGCTTCACGTCATTTTCTGTTACCATGACCTGCTGCGCGTTTGGATGCCAATATAGTTTTAGCAAAGGCAAGAATATGTTCGCGATACCGTCCGGTAAGCGCAACGCGTTAAGAAGAAAGACATGGCTTCACCGCATCGGGAGGGAGAACTTCCGACCAACTTCCTCTGCGCGACTATGTGATGTAAGTTATGGCTCTCTCAGAGTATTTTATTTGCCAGGCTTGCGTATTGTGCTGCGGGCAATGACGTAGTAGATATTGCACAGTTCACTGTGCATGTTGTCATTTGTACGCACGCTTTAACATGATTTTTACGCAACGTCTGCTTTGCTTATATGCGCACTACGTGGTCGTGTTAGTCATATTTGGTGCGCTTAATCGTTTTGAACGCCAACCGGCTTGAGTTCGCGGGCACGCTAGGTTGCGTGCGATAACGTGATTACGAAAATTTTAAGATTCAGCGCACACCTTTTGATAAAATTTCAGTCTCGATCATGAAAGCGCCTCAGGAGAGCAACTCTCTGCCTTTCGTGGTTACTTACTAGCCTTCTTTAGATAGACTAGCTTTGTCTGCCACATTTGTTCGTGTTCCTCGTTGGCGGTCGCCCGGTGGATTTGCAATACAGAGGCACCGATGAAAAGGGTGCGTGCTCTCCCGAAACCGTGTTACGCGGTTCGTTCGTCGTCGAGCGACCGCATCATAGGTAATTGAGACGTATGTGCTAATTCGCGTGAGCTTTAAAGTGTGCGAAGCTTAAGATGCGGCGGTGGAGCACTCGCAAAGAAAACGTGCGGTCGCCCGCCCGTTCCCTGGCTGGTTTAGTCGTCGTTCGTGCTTAGTCGTTCGCTCGTTCGTTCGCACGCTCGTTTAGTCTTTCGTTTAGTCGTTTGCTCGTTCGTTTAGTTGGCGCGCTCGTATAGTCGTTCGCTTGCCCGTTCATTCCACTATTAGTTTCTACAGTCACTATGCCTAATTGAGACGCGCTTGCTGTAGGACACTTAGGCTGGTGCGTTTATTTACGCAATGAGACAATAAATGGTGCACACGGACTTGTGACTGCAAAGGCAAATCTGTAATTCATCTATGTGAAAATAAACTGTTAACTTGCAACTCGAATGCCGTTTCATATCATTTTAACCTATGGATAAAACATCATTTCACTTGCCGCAATTTCGGCCGCGTCATGGCGGGGGGATTCTTTGCGCGATCATGACTTCACTAATAAAGTCATGTCTTGCAAATGTTACTTCGAAGGGAGTGCAACCGTCCTGAATGCATGCACCTCAGTGCAACTCGGTTCGCGACAAGTACGTCACTTGGTAAACGGACGAACCAACGCACGATGAAGTGTTATTCGTGATAAGTCATTAACCTGAAAAAATTACTGAAGGCCACAGTGGTCTTGTTTGAGATTGAGTCAAGCATTGTTATCGCGCTCCCGCTTCGCGCACAAATGCTAAAAACTCATTTGATTTTCTTGTGTACGCACAGTCCCGACTCGATGATCGGCCGCGGTATTTCTGTCGGCGTTGAGACACGAGAAACATAATAGCACCAGCGCCCACCTCTGAGGCTTTGCGCGCGCTTAGATTGGCAAGCACGCACGTTGGCGGCACTGAAGCTTGTAATACACTTTCGAACCTCCAGAGCAGTGATCTCCGTCAGCCTTTGTACGTCATAGCTCATACGCGCCGCGAATTCACATGGTAAGGGCGGCGCGGATTCTTTAGGCTGAGGGCTTGCTGGAAGCCAAGAGGTTGTCATTCGATGATAAACGTGTTATTTACAACCATTCGCAACAAGATCTTGCGACACGCCCTTGACAAATGTTGCGTACCTAATTGTAGGGCACGCGATACATTCGCAGTCGTCAACGCACAGCGTTAACACTCCTTCAGATACTTTTTTAAGAAATAGTTATCAAAAAATGAAAAAAAAAGCTGCCGTTACCGAATTTGTACAAGCGTCCGACTAGAAATTCTATGCTGCACACGAAGTTACGCGGAGCTGGAAAGCCAACGTGTACGCCTAAAGAGCACTGCCTTGCTATGCGTGCATTCACTCTGCGAAAGGTCGTCTGCTGCGCTAGAGCATCGTAGGCGGCGCCATGGTCGAGGAGGGAGCGTGAAAGAGAGGAGAAACGAGGGGAGGTGAAGGCGGAGGAGGAGAATGGCACTATTTTACGAAGTTTCAGGGGCTTTATTGTTCCCTCTATTGCAGCACACCTGGTGGCACTGTACTCAGTGACCCGAGTTGGAGTTAGGTTCACTGAAGAATGACACATATACTGGGTAGTGCCGCTTTTTCATGAACGTCATTCACGCCAACGCTGTAGCGAGATGCGCCATCAATGCACTGGGAATGTGCCGCTTTTCTGTAGACCTCTCGACAAGTTGGATCACTGATTATGGGCTACGGACGGCAAGCGGGTCGACTATTCTCAACGTTCTCGGGAACAGCTGCGCCGTGCTTCCCTTCTGAAAGGCCATGAGCGTGCTTCTCGGCAGTGCCACTAGATGGCCCAGCGTGTGCAGAAAGAAGCGCGAGAGAGGAGCCTGGCTGCCGCATGACGTATTTGTCGGGGTCCTCACGCACCGGCGCGCCATGTATGTCGAAGACTACGCGCAGGCTTCGCAGCTGTGGCGGCGCTAGAAGGAGCCTAGTTTTTTTGGGCGAAGAGTGAAAGAGGAATCTCGCTGCAGTACACGCATATGTTTTAATTTGTTTTGTGTTGCTATATTGATTCATTGGAAACGCATTACCATCGACAGCCATCGTGAGATGGGTTCTGTTGCAAATTTACAGCGCGCAGAAAGTTGAAAAAGAAAGAATGAAAATTTCCCCATACTTTGTCAGTTGCCATTGGCCGACAAGGAAACGAGGACAAGAAAACGGGAGCACAGTTTTCAAGTATGTTCATTGCTTTAACCTACCAAATTCTTCGCCAATCCCTCAGAGTGGGAACATGCCAGTAGATCACGCTGTTCTACATGTGCATTTAAATTAAATCTTCATTATATTACTTCACTTTCAATTGAAAATGTAGCTTATCCTTTAAATGTAGAAGAATACAGGACATCCTTCAAATCTGGGACGGGCATCTGGGACTTCGCGAAGCGCGTGGAAACGTCCACCTGGTGGCAAGACCTTTGCGCTAATCAGCCGCTGCCACCTTTAAGCTTTTAGGCTGCCGCAGATACCTTCGTCATCTGCCACTTGCGAAGGAAACTGACCTTCAATTGGAAATGCCCATAACAAGATCTGCAGTAGGTTCACAAGTAAACTCGTTCGTAAATTCTTCCGTAAGTACGATCAAGTTGAATGTGAAAACAGCCGCGACCGATTTTAATGCGAATGTGTCCAGTGAGAGCGACTCGGACACTGAGTTCACTTCATTGTGAATAGTATAAGCTATTATGAGCTAAGGAGCTTTAATTTTGCTAAAAATGTTCTGTTCTAAAAATTTTCTGAAGGAAATTAGGGAGAAAATCGGGTTTCTCGGGCGCAGTAGTTCCGGGAATTTTGTATTCCTATAGGCAACGCTCATTAATTGGATGTATGAATGATGCAGCGTTCAATATTTAAAACATTACGCTGTTGAGACACGACGCTGACACGCTCGATATTTAGAACATATCGAGGGCACTGAGGCATTAGCTCTTGTCTGGACCGGTTTTTGCGTTTACATCGACCGTGCGCACGTGCATTAGGATGCATATTTTCTTAGTGGGCTCCAATGTAGCACGAATTTGCAACGTGACAAGCTAGCGGCTATGAATCCCAGCCATCACGTTCGAAAGCATGTCAACCAAAGAAAAAATAACGTTGCCGCGTCAAAGACGTAACAGAAAAGGAAAATATGAAAAGGAAAGTAAAAAATAAAAAGGCGGTAAACGTGGCAGAAAGAGAAACAGTAGTAATAAAGTTTCGGGCTCAGTTGGTACGGTATCTACAAAATAAATGCATAATCGGTCAATGTAACACACGTGATCTTTGCAATAGTGCGAGTAGAGAGGGCCACGCCGCAATTTTTCCTTACAATTTCACGCATGCGCTGCAGCAGCGCCTCCGGTAAGGCCAAACTAAAGCGCGCTCGCTTGCCTACGAGTTCATAACTCGATGGACCGATCAGCAGCCTTCGACTGCACATTAATGCTTTTGCCAGCGCTGCTTTCGAATTCGCAACTCACAGGAAGTGCTTAGGTCTCCTCAAATTTAATGCGAGGGCATTATATGCCCATTAAGCGAAAATCCATCGTAGTCGGCGGCGTGACAGGTCGATGGGACTTAAAATGACCGACGGTGCAAAGAGTAAAAACACGTCAATAAAGCTCGGATTGACGTCAAATTTCTCAGAGGTTCCTGTAAACAAAGTAAACTAATAGCTTGAAAACAAAATTTCATACATTTCGGTCTGAGCGGGAATCGAACTCAGGTCTTCAGGGCGCATGCATCTTCCCCGTGACCTCGGCGGCTCCACGGTTCTGGCTGACTATAGCTGTGTCACTCAACATGTCTCGTCGCAGCTATCTCGCTGACTGCGTGCGTCATTGAGCACGTGACGGGGCAGCCAACGGGGAGTAGGTGGTGCCACGTGTTGAGCATAGAATGAGCACTACTTCAGATTTCATCGGTGATGTGTCTACTCAGTAGCATGGACTCGACACCGCGTCATAGTAGTAGGGGTGGGCCAATTAAAGCTTGGAGGTGGGGTAACCGAATATTTTAGGGTGGGCCGACTTCAGTTTGGGGCTGAGGAAACTTGAAATTTGGGTCTCGGACGTAAATTTGGGGTTAGGCAAACTTAAATATGGGAGTGGGCCAACTTGCGAGTTGGGCTTGACCAGACTTAAATTTGGGGGTGGGCCGACTAGCGAATGGGACAACTTAAATTTGGGGTTAGGTCAACTCGGAATTTGGGCATGGGCAACTTAAATTTGGGGTGCACCAATTTGCAATTTGGGCGTGAGACAACATATAATTGTGGGTGGGCTCACTTGAAATTGGGGGCTGGGCAAACTTAAATTTGAGGGCTACCATGGCAACACCATTCTCTCCCACGTATGCGAACATTTTCATGGGACTGCTTGAAGCAAACCTGTTGAAATCCTACCCTTTATAACCCCACATATATCTTCGTTAACCTGACGGCATATTTAGAATATGGGAACACGACACAAGTGCGATAACCCACTTAATTAGCTATTGCAATCGCTTTCACCCGAGTATTAAATTTACTGCGCACCACTGGCCTAGTCAGATCAACTTCCTCGACAGGACGGTCTACATAGAAAACGGCAAACTGAGAAGGACACTTTACCGGAAGGCCTGTGGATAGCCAGCACCATTTAGACTACAACAGTCATCACCTGTGGCACTGCAAGCAAGGAATTTTTGTCAGACAAGCTAAACGAATAAGAAGAATCTGCAGCGAAGACCACAAATATATCCACCACCTAGATAACCTTAACACCCCCCCCACCCCCCAACGCTAACAGAAAGAAACTATTCACAAGCTGCTCTCGATAGAGCTTATGGTGTCGCATAAAGATTGGAGTGATGGTCGGAATTAGCGAAGAAACAGCCTGCACAAGAATCTGACAGACCACCGGCCTTTATGACAAGATATTTTAATGCACACCCAAACATAAACAACATCGTACGAAAATAATACCAATATTATCAAGTAACGAGCGTCTGAGAAAAGCGGTCCCGGACGTTCCAAGGGTTACCTATCGCCGCAACAGGAACTTTAAATAGATGTTAGTGCACGCAAAAGTCAGCCAACATCATTCCCCCGTAATAAAGGTATGTTGTCGCGCCAGGTGCAAAACCTGCAGGCACGTTCAAAGTGACATTAAAATTAAAAGCACCGCAAATAGTTATACACACGAAGTCAAATGTGGCTTCACTTGTGTAAGTTCGGATGTGATTTATATGCTTGCGTGTTCGTTCTGTAAGAAACAACACATCGGTGAAACGGGACAATGAACGTCCGATTAAACGGACATCACCGCGCGGACACCGCTAAAAAGCTGTCGTCGAGCATTTCAACCAACCAGGTCATAACTTTGATGAACTTAAGCTCTACATCTTACCGTCAAATTTTCGTTCTGAACGAGAAAGAAAATACAGAGAATCATACCTTATCCGTAAGTTCAAGTCACTGCAACCAATAGGCATAAACGTTTCTAGCGGAACTTTAGAATCTATTCGCTATGCTAAATTTCGAGCTATAGGCAACAACACTTAGTTTGGTTGCTTAGTGGTCCTTGCTTTCTCTCTTTCTGTTTTTCTTCTTTTTATTTATTTATACATTTCCAGTATTTTCTTTTCATTTCCTTTTTTTTCGCGAGCGCCGGTTTCTGCCGCTCCTTCATTTATCCCTTTCAGAAGCACGACAGCCCACGACCACCAGCGAAACACTTAGTAGAGGGCTGCTGTGCACGCCGTTGACACGCCGGCTGACACACGGCCGTTGACACGTGATTGACAGACTGCCGTGTCACTGGCCTTGTGCACAGCACTTCTCTATTCTCGATTCTACACCCTCGGCGCTAACACACCTTCGCTCGTTGCCTCATCCACCTGCCATACGCCCTCTCCTCCTTTAGAAGAACCCCACCTATATGTGCTGTGGCGAGGAAAGCGTATGTCGCCTTGAAGAAGAGAGTCCAGTTGTCGAAACACTGGCTTCTGCTTTCGTCTTGTTCTGATTTGAAAAGTTCATCGTCTTGAATTTCCATCAACCGCCTTTGGAATAGTTTGGAATAGTTTTACGTTATAGCACCCAAGATCCATCGTCATCGTTACTTCGTTGCCATTCCATCGTCGTCATGCCTTTGTCCTTATGCGTGGGATCCGCGTGTTCGAGCACCGTAAGTTCATGCCGAGTGAGGCGTTTCCAGTTGAATGCGTGTCCGGCTTGTTAGTGTGCTTTATGTGCACGTGTGTATGCTCGCCCAAGAAAACCTTGCTTTCAACGCCAGTGAACATCGCGCATCGATCCTTTAATCATATCTGACGCGGGTATCCTTAACATGTTGCTCAGCCTTGACCCTAAAAAATCATGCGGGCCAGATGACATTCCAAACCATTTTCTAAAGAGATGCGCAGAGTGGTGCAGCCGATATTTGGGCTTCATATTTCGAAGATCCCTATCACAATAATCCTTACCCGACGACTGGAAAAATGCGAAAATTCTCCCATTACACAAAACAACAGATACCTAATTGCCCTCTAATTATCGACCAGTATCTCTGACTAGCACCGCTTGCAAGATGCTCGAGCATATCATCCTTAAACATCTAACAAACTTTCTTGACACTCACAACTTTTTAACGCCACACCAGCAGGGATTCCGCCATGGATTGTCAACCGTCACGAAGCTTACGGAAGTTGTGCCTTACCTCGCATATAACATCAAAAACTGCAGCCAGACTGATATAATATTATTAGACCTTTCGAAAGCATTTGATCGCGTATGACACAGTAAATTATTAACGAAATTGCGGGGTTTTATTGGGAATAGGGAAATTTTAGACTGGGTAACAGATTTCTTAACAAACCGGACACAATTCGTACTATTTCAGCATGTGGATTCTGCGACAGTGCCTGTCACATCAGGCGTCCCCCAAGAATCTGTGTTGGGGCCACTGTTATTTTTAATTTTCATTAACGACATAACCAGAAATATTGACTGTAACATCAAACTGTTTGCTGATGACCGCATCACCTACCAAACAATTAACACCTACGAAGATCAAGTTTCGCTTAGCAACTCACTAGACAAGCTAAATGAATGGTGCGAAAAATGGCAAATGACGATACACACAACTAAATCAGTTTGCATGACGATAACAAGAAAAAAATAACCTTCCGACGTTCCGTACTTTATTAACGGCACAATGCTAACGAAAGTTAACCAGCATAAATACTTAGGCATCACTCTAACTTCTGACCTGAGATGGGACGCGCACATTGCCAACGTGACCTCGAAGGCATTACGCAAGCTATTTTATCTCCAAAGATATCTCCACCTCGCACCAACGTCGACTAAGCTTCTCGCGTATACTACTTTCGTTAGACCGGTTTTGGAGTTCGCTAACACAGTTTGGGGTTTCCCCACTTAGTAACTAACATAACGAAACCGGAAAAAGTACAGCGAAAAGCGCTGCGGTTTATTTACAAGTATAAGCTCACAGATTCACCCACTGACCTTGCGGCTATATCGGGTTTAGCGACGCTTTCATCAAGAGCGAAGGAAGCACGGCTCAAATTTTTATTTAACTTGATTCACAACTATCATAGGATAGACCTAACAAAATACATATGTTTTTCGCAGTCACGATCATCGAGACATGAACATGTACACGCTTTAACTGAATATTCATGCCATAATGACACATTCATGTACTCTTATTTCCCCCTGGTGAGAAGGGAATGGAATCGCCTCGATCCTTCAGTCATTTCGGCAGACTCATTATCTCAGTTCACATCACGGTTAGAATCCATATCAAGCAATCAGTAACGCAGTCTTATTTACATAATATGCTTTGCAACTCTTGTAAGCCCTGCAGATTATCGTGAAGGTGTGTACTGTTATTTTCGTTCCCGTTTGCTGTCCTGTTCATGATGCTGCGCATGCCTCCTAGAAATGTGATATCTATATTTGTTTTTTTATGTATTCTTATCTTGTTCCTTTACGTTCCTTGTTTGGCTTATTGACACGCAATTTGTATGCGCAGGTTTATTAGAATGTATTTCTTTTTGTATGTTCACCTGCTATGGTCCCTGATGGGACTGGCAGTGCTGAAAATAAATAAATAAATAAATAAATAAATAAATAAATAAATAAATAAATTACCACATCAATAGGTTGCACAAAATAACAATAGTTAGAACGTTACACGTCTCGTGCGAAAGACCTCGCAACTTGCCTTCACTTTGGTGGGGAAACGCAAGTGAAGGCTTATACAACATTTGAAGAGTAATGAAAAGGAAATGGGGACTAGAAAGGGAATCGGACAGAGTTGCAGACAGGGAAAAGTCAAGACGTCATTGCAAACCTCGTCTCTTCCATAGCACTGTTCAGTTTCCTTATCAACAGCAACAACTAGCCCAGATGAGCAAACTCAAACAATAGCTGCAAAAATTATAATAAAGCTTATTTACCACTAAAACCTGAAGAAATTGCGTGTTCTATTACAAAAAAAAAGCTAGACATGATGTGTCACACCTATATGATCACACAGCTGAAAAAAAGAAGCAAGAGGAGGGTAACACTTTTCGCTGTTTCTAGATGCGCTCTCATTAAAATAATACTAACGCTCCTGTCTTCACCAGTCCCGAAAGGTTTCCAGTCTCATAAATGGGCAACACCATTCACTGTACTCAACACGCAAAGGTTTTCTCATCTTAATGGCAGCTATCAGTCACATTTTTGAAAAACAGCGCACAATGGTAGTTTTGTCAGTCACGATGATACACGGTCCCTAGAAGTTGAAGCTCTGCCAACTTGGGCAAGTTTGCACTGTAGTCTTCCGTGAATGCCGATAGCCATTTGAACATCAAAGAATTAATACTTACTAATTATTATATATATATATATATATATATATATATATATATATATATATATATATATATATATATAGTTTCGTCATTTCGTTTTCCTTTCCAACGGGCCCTTGCGCTGCCTCTGGGCATCAGTCAGAACCAATGCGCCCAATTTTCTGGTCGTCTCAACACATCGCGATGTCAAACCAAAGCTCCTTGGGATCAACTGTCTCATGTCCACCAGGTGCACTTATTGCCTTATGCCCTGACTTTGCTACACCATAGCTCAAACACAAAGTAAGCACGGAAGATCGCCGCATGCTCAAATGTTTTGGGGCTGCTTGTGTTTCATGAAACCAGATATGTGCCTCACTGTAAGGCAGCACTGGCCCAGTAGGAAACCGAAACTCACGGGAAGCACTGAACGCCTCATTTGTGCTTCACCGGCTTTTGTTTAACACACACACTCAAACTAAAGAGAAACCGTGCAGATAAGGTTGAACCCGTGTGAG